>NW_020954720.1:6514697-6598467 GCF_900497805.2 Vombatus ursinus
GAATGAATGAATGAATGAATGAATGAATGAATGAATGAATGAATGAAAGTACTTACTGTGTTCAAAGTACTATGCTAACTACTTGGAAAACAGACAGAGCAGTAAGACAGTCCCCGTTCTCAAGGAACATTAGAGAAGGTTTTAGCTACAAGTCAAATGGAAAGATCCCATGGTACTTAAGGTATTGTAGCAAGCAGAATAATGCCTCATCTTTAATGTCATTCTCACTGATAAAATCACATCAGTTTCTGATGTTGAACCACTTGACAGTGCCAGACAAGAATTTTCTTTTCTAGGTTTTCAGTAGCTGTAATTATATATATATTGGTGCAGTCCGCAGAGGTCACTTTCCAAGATGATGGCTGGCCTGGAAGCATCACTACTCCCAAGGCTTTAGTTCCAGGGTCCCATGCTACCTCCAACAGGATCTGAGGGGAGATGGTAGTCAAGATGGTGGTAGTGATTTGACTTGCCTGGTACGTTCTGCCTCCTGCCTCTCCCTCTGGATGTCTGGCTGCTTCAGCTAGGCTGGTTTACCTGCCCTGCGAGTGACACTTGCTTGGCAGTTAGTAGAGGTGGCTCCTCCCCCACAGGAGTTGATTCCCCAAATGATGGCTGTGAAGGCTGGACTGGAAGCTAGACTAGTGGTCGGGGATGCTCTGCCTCTTGCAGGTTTCCTGTCCCTGTCTGACTTTTGGTGCCAGTTAGTCAACTGTTAGTGCTGTTGTCTTGGCTTAAAAATCTCAATTGAAAGAAAGCCCACTACCTCCAACGAGTAGAAGGTCAAGTATGAAGGAGCTCCATATGAGATATACTCCTCAAAAAAAAAACAAGCTAGTGACAAATTGTGGAGGTCCTTGAATGTCAAAGTACTTTAAATTTTATTCAGGAGGCAGTAGGAGCCATAGAGGATTTTGGGTCAGAAGAGTGATATAACCAACAAGCTCAAAACCAACACTAAATTGGGGGAAAGAGGCAGGCAAGGGGGATGACGATAGAAAGATGACAGTGCATGCAAATACAACCATTCCATTCCAATCTATTTAAATCAAGCACTGACTCTAAAGTGCAATTATAAATTATAAATTATAAAAGTGCAATTATAACATGCATAGTTAAGGTCACAATAATTTCCTTCAGAGGTACAAACATAAAGAGAACCGTTTTCACAGTCTCCTGATTCTTAATATCAATACTGTCGTTCAATCATTTCAGGAGATGCTACAGAGTTGCAAATGATTATGGAAACAAGTTGTTGAATCATTTATCAGTGGCATCAGACTCTTCATCACCCTATTTGGGGTTTTCTTGACAAAGATACTGGAATGGTTTGCCATTTTCTTCTCCAGGTCACTTTACAGATGAGGAAAGTAAGGTAAACAGTGTTAAGTGACTTGCCTAGTGTCACACAGCTAATAAGTGCCTGAGGTCAGATTTGAACTCAGGAAGATGAGTTTTCCTGCTGTATCCCCTGGGCCACCTAGTTGCCTTTCTAATTTCAACAGGAATATAAGAAAAGGAGAAAGGTTCTCAACAGCGGTGTTTGCTATTATCCCAGAGAATGAGCCATGTAAAATACAAAAGTAAGAAGGAATCCACATAATAATAATAATAATAATAATAATTCTATAATAAAGCTGGCACATTAAGGTTTGCAAAACAGTTTATTGTTTTATTTGATCCTCACAACAACCAAGGGAAGCAGGTACCATTTTTTTTTATTCTTTTTACAGATGAAAAATGAGAGTTTCAGATATTTGAATTCAGAACTTATATCAACTCTAAGTCCATCATCTAGCTATTATGCCAAAAATGATACTGCCTTGATTTCATGCTTGTGTTACAAGATTGGGCCTGGTAGTCTTGAAACCAACATGACAGTCTCCCCTTAAGGGAGGCTGTAGCTTACAGAATGTAGCATGGAAACCACTGTTACATGGTTTTGAGACCATCATGACTGTCTCTGCTTAAAGGAAGCTGTTAAGTTTATAGAAAATACTCATGGAAAAACACTGACAATAACATTTTTGAAGGTTAATGCAGCTATGTCCTCCAAATAATATTTTGTCTATAACCAGCTTATTTTTCTTCCCGATAACAAACCCCAACAATAATACTTTACCCTGACCCCTGATATGCAACTCTGCCAGCTTTACGACGGCCATTGAAAATGAGAGTATAAGAACTCTACCTTCAAAAAGTCACTTTGAAGCATACCCTCCTATTCAGTAGGAGCGCACCTTCCTATTGGAGTACCCCCTTCCTGCTTAATGGTCTTGGATCTCTGTGATCCCCAACTCAGCACTGCTCTTATGTTAATAAGTATGTCTGAGTTGCATGTTGGGTCCCCTTTCTTTTTCCCCTTTTACCTGTTCCCCATCTCTTGCAATAAAGCTTTGCATTGAACTGACTCCCACTGTTTTACATCTTATTCTTAGCCCTGAAACTTAACCTATTGATAGCTGCACCTGTACTGGGGAGTAGAGTCTATGAGCCCAGCTGTAGAAAGCAAGGGTCAATAGGGGAACCCTACATCATCCCACAAAGGACTTCCTAGGGGACTGTCACAAAATAATTGGCAGACTGCGCAGGGCCACAAAATGTGTTATCTCATTTGATCCTCATAATAACTCTGGGAAGTAGGTGCTATTGTTACCCCCATTTTACAGATGAGAAAACTAAGGCAGAAAGATGCCCATGGTCACACAGCTAGTAAGCATCTAAGATACAATTCAAACTCAGGCCTCCCTGACTCCGATTATTGTTGAAGATTGGTTAGGTTCATCCAAATTTCCAAAAGATTTAAATCTTCTATGCCAAAAGTTGCCAAAGTATTTGACTACAACAAAGTAGAAAATATAGTGCTGTTTTGACAAGGTTATGCTAAACATCGATAGTATCACTTACCTACTTCCTAGAATTCCCTTAAGTGAAATTTCTCCTTTCTCTTACAGTCAAAAGAATTTCTGCCCCTCCCTCTTCTTCATCTTCACCTCCCCTGCTTTCAGTATCTCCTGCTGTCCTTTCCCTTGGATCTACAGATACTCTTACTCTTGTTGGTAATGGCATGAAAGGTTTAATCAATCAATAAGTATGTATTAAGTATCTAATATGTTTTAGACATTGGGTTAAGTGCTGAAATAAACACATAAGTTAGGTAGTTCCTACTTTCAAGAAACTTACATTCTACTTGAGGAATAGAAATGTTTACATATAATAATATAAAAAGCAAATAAAAATAAAAAGCAACTTTTCAGGGAGGGGAAATATTTGTAACAGGAGGAAATTAGGGAAGGATTGTAGGACACAATTCTTGAATGAGTGTTGAAGGGAGCTGGGGGTTCCCAAAAAATACTGAGGAGGAAGAGGATTCCAGGTATAGGGAACAACCTGTGGGGCAGATTAGAGGTAGGAGATGGAATTTCTTATATGAGTAACAGCAGATAGGCCCATTTGGCTGGAGCATATAGTGCCTGAAGAGGAATACTGGGCAAGCAATAATAATAACATTAATAATAATAGCTAACATTTATATAGTGCTTACTGTATGCCAGGCATTGTACTAAGCGCTTTATAATTTTCATTTGATCCTTACAACAACCCTGAGAGGTAGGTGCTATTATTACCCACATTGCACAGAAGGGGAAACTGAGGCAAACAGAGGTTAAGTGACTTATCCAGGGGTAACAGAGCTAGTAAGTGCCTAAGGCTGCAGTTGAACTCAGGTTTTCCTGACTCCAAGCCCAGCACTATATCCACTACACCATCTAGCTGCCTAAAAAAAATGGCCAGAAGCTAAACTGTGAAAATGTGATTGTTGTAAATTTGTCCCGTGGCCTTTTAACTCCTGGTGAAGATGATGATGAGCACATTCCAAATCAGACTCACCACTACCACCTCTTTCAATTTTAACAATCATATACTCTACAGACTCATTCAAAATAGTGACTGGTGCAAATACATAAGTATGTTAATTATACTCTAGAATTTCCAAGGAATGTGTAGCTATAAATTTTATTAATCATTCCTGATCATAAAACATACTCCTGCCCTTTACTCCTACCAATTTTCTCTCTTCTCTAAGAACTCCAGTTCTCCTGACCTTACACCCCAAGTAGACTTTTTCATAACTCTGCTGGACTCATGTCCTTCTCCCCCTTCTGATGCCCATGTCAGTTCCCACAGCTATCCTTCTCCCTTCCTAATATTCATCATGTTGATTAGGGAATTGTCCTGGGATAGCTGTTTCAGTTCCCACATGAAGTATAGCAAGTACCATATCCTTTTAGGACAATAGTTTGTTTGCACAATATGACATCAGATCTGTGGCAAGGTCCAACAGGCAGATTTTTTTAATCATTGTTGTTTAATGACTGATGTAAGGTCTAAGTCTGATTGACCAAAATATGATTCTCAAGGTACATCTACTTCCACTGTCATCCCTACCCCTAACACAAGAAAATCATTAAGGCAAATGGAAAAAGCAGCAGCTAGAGGAGGGAAGGTAACTTCTATCTTGATGAATGAAGGTTGAGCAGCTGACTAAAAAACAACAATCAAAGGAAAGCTGGTTGGAGTGTGATGTCAAGATAAGAGAAATCAACAAGATGAGCTACATAAGGGTCCTCTTATGGGTCCTGTTTTCATTCTTCCTGTAAATGAAGAATGAATTGAAAAACACATTGCAGATGCTGGTGAAATTTTCTTTTACTTTGAGGAGAAAGATTGATCTGATCAAATTAAAGGACTGGTTGAATTCAACAGAATGAAATTCAGAGAAAATAAATAGAAGGCACTGGATAAGAAGTAAGAAAAAATGAAAATCCATCCATGTAAAAAAAAAGGAATTGTTGGGAAATAATTTGGTAAAAATGCTTCTGAAGGACCCTGCAAATATAGGAATAAATTGAATATGGATATGAAGGGGGAAACACAATTTTAATTTAAAGGATTCACCTAAAGGAGCATCATATATACAAAATGTAGATAGGCAACATGGTTGTGGAAGGAATAACAGATATTGATTCAGAGCACATGGGTTTGAATCCAGTTTCTAGCCTTGGTTCTACCTTGGGAAAATTCATTTCCCTCTGTTAACCTTAGTCTCTTCTTCTGCAAAAAGAAGGGAGTAGACTAAATATTCTGCAAATCCTCTAATACTCTAAAGGAACTATGGCATCATTAATATCCTTCCAATGATGTAGTTCACAACTCATTCATGCCTTACCATTCTGTGCCAATCTTGTCCATGTCCTTTCATAAATCTGCAACAAAGGGCCCACTCAACATTCTGGAGTCCTTCTCTGAATTCCCTTAATATGACAGAAATACCAGTGACACATGCAGGTTCACACATAACTTTACCACACATACTTTTGTTCAATTGACTCTTCTAATACTCTTTAGGTGATTTACAACTTCAAGTTTGAAGACTGCAGTATTCCATGACTTACATAAACAGTAGAAGAATATTGATGATAAAAAGGTAGACTGGGGTTCCAGTGAGAAGCTTGTAGTTTTAAAAAGAACTGTGTACTTTTCCAAAGACCATTCTAATCTAGTTTCCTCCTATTCAATTCTGGGATCACCTCATTATCTATTTACAGCATCTGTCCAAGACATAGATATGCATATAGATAAATATATAAAGATAAATCTTCTTCTTGCTGTTCATCCTTCATTTCAAAGAGGACCAATGACATCACAGGATGATGACTTGACTTACACTGAGAGAACTCTATTGGCTGCCCAACCAACTTCATATCATAGTAGCAACAATAAATATTCTTCACTATTAGTTTTTTCCTGTGTGATAATTACTCTGAGCTTTTTAAAGTAGTTATAAATTAGAAGGCTCTACAATATTTCAGGGCTCGACACAAATTGATCCAATGTGATTCATAAATAATTTCATCTGTAAGATTTATAATCCAAAAGAAATACCTCTTCATTTGGACTTTGTAATAAACATCTCTCATAAAAATGACAAACAACTTTAGTGATCATGTTTCACTATTTCACACCTTACTTGTTAATAATCAGCATATCAATGAACAAAGTTATCTCTGTTGTTACATTTTTCAAGGTATCTTGTTTGCTTTTAACATTCATGGGAAATACATTCGTTGAAAGAGGAACTTTAAGGCAGCAGTTTGATCTACTGAATCAAACAGTTAAGTCTAAGGAGATCTTGTATTATTCACACCTTTATTCATTGTGTGATTGTAAAGATATGGTCTTACATGAACTAAAATTTTAAACACTTGACTGTTTCCTTTTCATACCTTCATCAAGGATACCCTCATATGTGTGTAGAGTATTCTCACATAAACTTCACAGAAATTAGAAAACAGTTATACAGGTCAGAAGTTATTGATACTCTCCTGATTGTTTTTTTTAACATGACCCAAGATTTTTTCAGTGTTTTTTGATATTTTCTCCTCTTTCAGATACCTGGAAAATCAAACCCTCAAAGCTCTCAATACTGTACCATTTCCAGCACAGAGGTAGTCTTCTTTGTGTCTATTTGGTCTAGTCCCATTGCTTATTTCTAACTTTGTTTTCTTCAGCTCCATTTATACTTCCTCATAAAGGATATACTGGACTATAATATTAAAGTGAAATGTGGTAGCCCCAAAGTCTTATTGGTGAAAGCATGTTACTATGAATTCTTTTTCAATCTTTACCATTTTCCATATTTTTTTATCTTGCTTTTAATTCAATCTTTAAATATCCTCAGGATGACTTAGTTGAGTTGTTTACCAACCTTTTTCAAAATTTGGGTTTGTTTTCATCAATGCTTCAATTCATCATCATCTACAATCCTTCTCCTTGAGATGTAACAAATGAGTTGATATTCTAAATAAGTGCTGCTTTTGGCAACTAATATCTCTCTGCTTGCCAGGGAGATCAAGTGTTTGGTAGCTGGGGTGGTCACTAGACTCTTAAGATCTCTTTGTGGTGTCAGTTGATTTCTAGAGCTTCAGTTTTTTAGGATTTTTTTTTTTATAAAATATTGATAATGTCTGCTTCTCTGTCCATTTTGCAATTCTGGGCATCAACAAGTCAGGTTGGAATTTTTTTAATTATATCATATTTTTCTCATTTTTATTCTTCTAGCTTTGTATTGATTAAATTTTAATTTTGACCTTAGCCCTAAAACATTAGTTGGCCCTATTGTACACAAACAGCTATTTTGGAAAAGATACTCAGATCAATAATGAATAATTTCCTGACTGAAAGAATATAAAACATTTTATTTTTTTCCTCAAGTTACTTGTTGCTTGCCATTTAAAGTGTCTTCCAATTCTTTTCTTGAAGAAAGCTGGCTTAATGGCTGTTAGATTTAAGTCAAGAAAACAGGTTCAAATCTTGCCTCCAGTATCTTTTATTATTTTCATGTTGGTAAATATTTTTGCAAATACTTATCATGAGCACTAAAATATGATGTGACCTAATTTTCCATGAAATTTTCTTTCCTATTGCCATTGAATACATAATAAAACCAATTCCCCAGACTCTTATTTGCTTTACCAAATATAACCCACAACCATCCTTCTACCTAGGTGAAACTTCCTTTTTATCTTCTGGGTTTCATTCATAGTGAGAATTTCAAGATATTTATAATTCATTTCCTCTAGTGCTACACCCACTTATTGGTCATTGGGCAAAGATCTCACATCTAGGGTACCAACAATAAAATTAATGTTTTGTTGTTCAGTTGTGTCTGACTCTTCATGACCCTGAGGACCATAGTGCACCAATACTATTCATGGGGTTTTCTTGACAAAGATACTGGAGTGGTTTGCCATTTCCTTCTACATTGGATTAAGGCAGACAGAGGTTAAGTATCTTGACTTGCCCAGGGTCACATAGCTAGTAAATTAATGTTTAGAGGAGTCTAAAAATTATATCATTCTAAGCACCCTTGACTCCTCATTCCACTCTTCTGCCACTATCATTGCAGAAGTGGAAAAGGGAAGGAAAGGACCAAGGGCCATTTAGTATTTTCTCTGTTTTGAGAGCTGCCATCATCAAAGAATGTGGTACCAAGTTGTCAGCCTCCTAGTAATGATCTTCTCTGTACTTAAACTGATACATTCTATACCCAAAGTCATTCTGGGTAGAACTTAATGTTACACTGGCATAGCCTTCAAGAGTCCAGCCACTTCCATGCCCTAATGAGGTACTGGAGTAGGACTATGTAGTACAGCTGGTCAAAGTATGCTTCTCAAGACACAGCTACTTCCATTAAGTCACCTCTACTCCTACCAAAAAAAATATCCCAATGACAAATGGAAAAAACAGCAGCTGGAAGAAGGAGGCAACTTCTGTCTTGATGAATGAAGATTGAGCAGTTGACTTAAGAAGAACAATCAAAGGAAAATTGGTCAGAGTATAATGTCAAGACTACAGAAAACACCAAGATGAGTTGCAGAAGAGTCCTCTAATGAGTCCTATTTTCAATCATCAATATAAATAATGAATCAATTGAAAACACATTTGCAGATGCTCACAGAATTTTCCTTTACTTTGAAGAAAAGAATTTATCTGATCAAATTAGAGGACTGGTTTGAATTCAATAGGATGAAATTCAGGGAGAATAAATAGAAAACACTGAATGAGAGGTAGGAGTAAATCTAAATCCTATCCATGGAAAATTAATGGTGAGAAAATAATTTGGCAGGAACATATCTGAAAGGCTCTGCAAGCATCAAAACGGGTTTGGCTATGAATCTAACGGAGTGGAAAGTCCATTTTGATTCAAAGGATTCATCTGCAATAGGTAGCTTAGTGTAGTGGAGAGTAATGGGTTTGAATCCAGCTTCGAGTCTTAGCTCTGCCATGTGACCTTTGGCAAAGCCATTTTGGCCCCTCTGAGTCTCAGTTTCCTAATCTGTAAAAAGAAGGCAGCCTGGATGATCTCTAAACTCTGTTTCAGCTCTCCATCTTGTGATCATCATAGGTAGTTCTTCACCTAGAAGTTTTAAGCACTAGTCAGATCAACAATTATTTATTAAATGCCTGATGTGTGCAAAGCACTGTCATGAGTCTAAGGATTCAAAGAAAGGGGAAAAAAGTCCTTACCCTCAGGATCCCACATTTAAAGAAATATTTATATTATCACAGAGAGCATGCAAAGGTAAGCAAGAAGGAAAAACTTAGGTATAGAGCTACCTATATCTAAGCTACCTATACCTCTATACTTAGGTATAGATATAACTAGCTGAGCTGAAAGAGCAGACTGAAAATTGTAAACTTGTCTAGCTTATGGAATAAAGGACCATCATGTATATCAAAATGCTAAGCAAATATTATTAGTGATGGCAGTGAATGCTGGCAGTGTATAAAAAATGCTAATATTATTATTTAGGAATCAGAATGTTGGACCTTGATGGGACCCAAAAGAATCTAATCCAACTCTTCATTTTATAGATGAGCAAAATGAGGCCCAGGAAGTTTGGCTAAATTGTCCAAGATTACAAAATTAGTTAATAGTAAAGCCAAATCTAGAACCCAGGTCTCCAGATTCCAAAATGGGGGTTTCAGGACCGTATCACTGGCTCTCTAGAGAAACTTCAGAAAATAAAAGTGGCCCACAACTGTTCTCTAGCCTGATTACCTCTGATTAACCCAAATAAGTGGCTGTCAGGCCTGTTTCAAAACCCTCCAGAGAAGACAATTCCTCAACCTTCCTCACAAATCAGAATCAACATCTTAACCCACACAATATAAATATTCTGAGTTGTGAATTTTGTTGAAATGGCAAGCTGTATCCTTACTTGAAGATGGAGGAAAAAAGAAATATGAGAAGGCTAAGTGATTTCTCTGAAATTTCCAAATGAGTGAGATGAAATGACCAGAATTCAATGTCTTTGATTGAAGAGACAGGACGGTTAGTGAAGAAGATAAGAATTCCAGACTTGGAGTCACAAAGTCCTGTGTTAAACTCTAGATGCTGGTCCTTACTAGCTGTGTGATCAAGTCATTTATCCTCTCTGAGTCTCAATTTCCTCATCTGTAAAATGGGAATAATACCCATCTCATAAAGCTATTTTTGAGACTCTAGTGAGATGAAGTGTATAGAGCTGCTTACAAAATTTTTAAGTGCTGTGTGAATATCGGTTATCATTAGGAACCCTGAACTTTATGTTATTCTTAAGAACAAAAATAGCACTTTATTGCAAATCCTAGTTAGTATATCAGTGACAACATTCAGATTTATAAAGCAAGTAAATGGAAAACTTTCCAGTGAAAGAATTCTCAGTATATATTCTCTGTCTCTAGCTTGGTTTGGGAATTGTCATGACCACAGCAAGTGAGAAACAGCAGACAATTTTTTTTTTATCAATTCCATTTCATAGACAAGGAAAACTAAGACTTGGAGAGGCTAGGTTATTTGTTCAAAAATCACAAAGACCCGACTAAAATCTGGGTAACACAATTTCTAGGTCTCATTCTGCTCAGAGCAGAGAGTTCTGCCTGCAGTTGGGGTAAATAGAAATGAAACCCAACTCCCATACAAGGTGGATGGAGGAGGGACACACACACACCCTTTGCTGCATGCTGCCTTCAAAATGTAGAGAGAATGCTGGCACAACTCTGGGTGACTATGCAAGAGGCATTGTTAGTGTAAGAGCTTACACATTATTAGTGTAAAAGCTAAGAGTTAGCTTACACTAACATCATTAATGTAAGAGCTCCTTTCCTCTAGGAGAGGAGAGGCATTCTTCATTTCTTCAAGAGAGGACATGTATCTTCTTTAGACTCTTTAGAACTGATTCCAAGGAGGACAGAAGAAAAAAAAACTTTGGAAATATGTAGGCAAATCCAGCTCCTCAACATGTCTCTGATATCCATATTGCCTCTCTAGATATTTCAGGGAATTTCTTCTTGGGTGATATTATGGTCTTTCTCTTTATTGAACTGAAATATCTAGTTCCCATTAAGAGAGCTCATTCACTTGGTGTATTTTCTAATATGCATTTAATGCATATTCTAATGTAATATAATATATTCTAATGCATATTCTACTCTGCATACCTTTCTCCAATTTCTCCTTGCTATCTGCTTAGATAAAATAGGTTTACTTGATATTTACTATCTGCGATGGCATTTTGTATAATTAGCAATCTTGCAAGTACAAACTTTGTGTACTCTTTTCCTTTAAGAGATAGATCACAAGGCCTAAAGAATCTAGTGATTTTGTTTTGGTTTGGTTTTTTTTTTGGCTTTTAAATCTTAAAAAGACCATGCCTTAATAACTTTTGAAAGACTTAATAACTCATCATCCACAACGCCAAAGAACTCATGATGAAACATGTTAACCATCTCCAAATAGAGAAGTAATGGACTCAAAGCACAAATTGAGGCTCTTTTTTTTTTTCCTTCTGTAACTCTCATCCCAAAGCCTATTGACATGACACTCCCTCCTTACTAGTGGAAATAAATTCACCATGTCTCATGTAGGGCAGGACATTCATCTTCACCAATAAGGAGGAAGTCCTTGAGACAGGGATTACATTTCTTTTTATTTCTCTATTTCTTTATTTCATCTTTTCTTACCTTTTTAGACATGGCTAATGGGGGGGGTTGTTTTGCATGACTATATATATTTATCATGGGTTTTGTTTTTCTTGCTTTCTAAAGAGGTGGAGAAGGGGGAAGTGGGAGGGATAAAATTCAGAACTGATAACAAAATAAAATAAAATTGAAAAAAAAAGATTATGCCCCTAGACCAGTATTATTTAAGTGGTAAGATGTATATAATTCTAGACTGGTACCCCTCTCAGAGGAGAACAGAGAAGATAGCCTCACAGCCCCTTCAGCAGAACTCATAGTCTCACTCAGAGGAAGGTGGGTAAAATTCTAGCGATATCTACAAATGCCTCCTTTCAAGTGTCTTGTCTATATATTTAGATATTCCATATCGATACACACCTAATCTGTATGGGCAGCACATACCTTACAGAAAAAAAAAAACTTTAGCTTTATGATAGTGGCTATTATGATTTGGCTAGTGTATCTTAGTGTAACTGAGCCATTTTTTGCCTTCTGCTAATGCTAAGAAGCTTGTGAGTCAGAGCAATATAATAATTCTGATAGAAAAGCTAAAATAGAACCATATGAGGAACCTGTTAAGTCTATTAGCAATATATCAATCAATGAGTATATATTAAATGACTACTGCGTGCCAGACACTAAACTAGACACTGGGGAAACAAATACAAAAATGAGACAGTCCTTTCCCTCAAGAAGCTCATATTGTGGGGCAGTTAGGTGGCGCAGTGGATAGAGCACTGGCCTGGATTCAGGAGGACCTGAGTTCAAATCCAGCCTCAGACACATAACACTTACTAGCTGTGGGATGCTGGGCAAGTCACTCAACCCCATTGCCTAGCCAAAAAAAAAAAAAAGAGAAAAAGAAAAAAAAGAAAAAAGAAGCTCATGTTGTATTATTAGTTCTCCAATGGGAAATTCTGAAAACTCTTCTCATGTTTTCAATACTAATCCACAGTATAATTGTGAAGAACTGTGAGTCCTTACAAGTATGCTATAACTAATCTAGCTTTGTAAGAAGTGCATTTGAAAGAAAAGAGGGTAAAACCAACACAGAAGAGCAAAATCTCTCTTTACCCAAGAGTACACAGACAGTACGTGGCAGGCACCGTGTGGCACAGTGGATGTCAGGAAGATGAGCCTTCCTGAGTTCATGAAAGACGAAATAAATAAGACACATATAAAAAGATTTTTTTATGGAATAGATGCTATTTCCCCAACATCACAAAAGCAGTTGTTTTTCGACTAAGAAGCAGCTCAACAAATAATATAATCCTCTCCCACTGAAGGTAACTCAACTAGTATGCTACACAAGCTTGATCTTATGTGCTATTATTATCCTAGAGAGGACATAGACAGGGGTGGGGAACCTGCAGCCTCGAGGCCACATGTGGCCCCCTACATCCTTGGGTGCAGTCTTTTGACTGAGTCCAAGTTTTACAGAACAAATCCTAAGGGGATTTGTTCTGTGAAGTTTGGGTTCAGTCAAAGGGCCACACTTGAAGACCTAGAGGGCCACATGTGGCCTCGAGGCTGCGGGTTCCATACCCATGATTGGAACATCAAAGTGTTCTAGCCATTATAATTCTGCCAAGTTTTAGAGCAAGCAAGTAGAGGAAATTATTTTAAATTGAGTTCTTACTATCCTAATTGACCTCCTTGTTCCTTTCATAATATTGCAAAACAGTTATTGCCCTTTCCTAGTCATTATCATTCTAGTATCAAAACTACATAGCCCCCCAAAAAGCTGTTCCTCCTTTACCTTTTCCAGATAACCCTAAAGATGGGAATAGTCTTTTCTGCTGGTGCTGCAGAAAGTTGATTCTGGAATGCACACTATGATCTCATTAATATTATGACTTCCCTTTGGGTTGTGGATCAGAATGAATCCTTCAGATGCTGAATGGGCTTTCAGATGACTTTTTTAAAGCATTTTTCATTTTTTTTTTATTTTGAGGAGGTAATTGGGGTTAAGTGACTTGACCAGGGTCACACAGCGAGTAAGTGTCTGAAGTTAGATTTGAATTCAGGTCCTCTTGACTTTAGGACCAGTATTCTGTCCACCTCACCACCTAACTGTGTGACCCTGGGCAAGTCACCTAACCCTGTTTGCCTCAGTTTCCTCATTTGTAAAATGAGCTGAAGAAGAAAATGGCAAACCACCCCCTCCAGTATCTTTGCCAAGAAAATCGCAAATGAGGTCACAAAGAGTCGGACATGACTGAAACAACTGAACAACAATAACATGAACAGAACTAGAGTTTAAACATGATCAGTCTCAGTTTCATGCAAAATGCAAAGCAGGTTAAGTTTTTCATCTCTCTTTTTGGCAGTTTTCCCCTCACATGAGTCTTCCTTCTCTAACAAGCAATGTAGGTCTGAAACATTCTCTCCCCATCCATTTTTCACCTCTGACTCATGAGTCAAAATTCCCCTGATAAGTCTCATTCAATGGGGAACCTTCAACAGAGCACCATATTGGAATCTGACAAACTTCTTTTTTCTTGCATTTTAATAGCTGATAAAGTTCTATGTTTTGCCCTCACCAAGGACATACAAATTTTAATCGGAGATAACTCCTTAATTTGTTACTATTTTTAGGCATCCAGGATGGTGGACTACTATAGAAAATATTTTGGAATGAAAGGGCAAAGGGAGATTCCTGAACCTTTCAAATCTAAGATTGGTTCCCATTCCTAAAATGGCCTCAGGGCTGCATGGATCTTGAAGGGACACTCTAGCTCAGTAGGCAGTAGGGAGTCTATACTAAAGGGGACCCAATTCTTATGAGATCTTGGGTCTCAGAGCACCAAAGATAAGAAGGCCCATGCTTTTGGGGATTTGTAGACCGTGAGCTGATTATTTGTTCCATAGTCTGGCTGATTTCAAGGAGAGCCTCATCCTCTAAGTTATAAGGTTATGTAAGGTTATAGAGCTAGTTCTGGGTTTGAGTTCAATCTAGCCCCCAGGCCCAGAAATCCCTAGATTTAATAAACCAAACCAACCAAGAAACATTTATTAAGCATCTGTCAGTTCCAGGCACTGTTCTAGACTGGGGTTACAAAGACAGAATTGAAATGGCTCCCACCTTGTTCTGGATATAATAAATCTGAGAAATGTTCATATTTCTTGAAATAGAGTATCCAGAATCTCTTTTTTGGTCATGGCTTTTCAGATTATTTTTCAATTCTTTTCTAGATCCATCATTTTTTCATAACAAATATCTTGAATTTTTTTAATCTAATGATTTTTTTCCCTTTTATTCCTTATTTCATGAAGTCATTGATCTCTGTTTGGTGCGTTCTAATTTTCAGGGAATCTGTTGCTTGGGTAAGATTTTGGACCTCCTTTACTTATTTATTCTCCTTCCAATTCTTTCCTCTACAAACTATTTCATTCTTTATATCCTTTTGTTTCCTCTCTTCCAAGAATTCTAATAGACTTTGTGGCCACATCAAACATTTATCTGAGGTTCTGCATATATTCTCTGTGAAATTACTCTTTCGCTAGGTATGTCTTGAATATTCCTGGATCCACAAATTCCTGGATCTTAATTGTTGGTAAACAGAAGTTTATTTGTATTTCTAGCTTTAATTTCTGAAATAGGACTTTTGTCAGGACCAGGCTCCAACTGTTTCTGAATGTTTGGTGGTTTAGGGGACTCCTTTTTAATCTCAATCTGTATTACCTGGGATCCTGTTACTCATTCTGCCTGCTATTGGTGTCTGCTATGTACAAAGTACTAACAGATTCCAGGCTCACATATACCCTCCACATGGAGCATTGAGATTTTTGCAATCACCAACTATGGCTCATGTCAGCTTGTTGCAAACTTTCAGAGGCCTTTGTGCATGACTACTGATTGCTGCTTACTCTTAGGAGCTTTGCCAACTCTCATTTCCATATGTGGTTGACCAGAGAATCTTGGATGCTTAACTTCCAAAAGGAATTCCTTACTGGAGTACTCTAGCTTTCCAAGCCCATGTGAATGGGCATGCTTGACTTGCCTTTAGGTTTCTTGGCTGGAGAAATCTCAGGCTATTAGAGCAAGAAGGTTTTCAAGCCCCATGCTTTCCCCATCCCAGCATTTCTGGATGAGACTTTCCTTAGTGGCTATATCTTTCCAAGTATCCCTTTCTGTGAACCTAAATTGGATAAAGGTACTTGCTATGGGTTCTCCCTATTTCTTAATCATTATTTTATCTGTAATGCTTTTTTATCTTTTCTGGAATACATATATGGGAATTGGGCTTTTTTCTATTTATTCAATCATATTGACTGAAAGTCACTTCTTCAAGGAGTACCTCATCAGGTCTACAGATTCCCTTTCAACCCCAGACCTAGAGTTCATGCTCAGACTTCAAGTTTTCACCTGTATGTTCCCTCAAGCACCTTTTCCTCCCAGTTCATCAATTTGCCTGACCTACATACAAACTTTACTCTCTCTCAATAATTCCCATGGATAGTCATATCTTAAATCTTACCATTATCCATGAATGTCTCCCTCTATGACACTTGTTTCCCAACCCATATCTCCAGTTCTGATATCACTAGCTTTCTTTCACAAACTTCGGTCTATGACTCAGCCATGCATTAAAAGCTACCCTTGAATAACTCACTTCATTGTCCTATCACCAGTCATAACCTACGATGGCTTATCACCATCATTCACTTTTTCCACTCCTACTCACATTGTTGCTGAATGTGTCCATGTAGCAGATTGCTACAGAGCCAGTCTGATATCTCTGTAGGCAGAGACAAGAGATTAGCTACATAAACTTCTGGGAAATGTAATCCAGCATTGCTTCTTCCTATTCAGAGAAACACTGAAGGTGCACAGAGACAAATAGACAGACAGACAGAAACAGAGTAACAGGGAGAGATAGAGACAGACCTGTCTTTTCTTTCAATAACCATAATGGGACAATTAGAAGCTATGAGGAGTGGATGTCTGAACTACAAATGATTACTGACTTTCTTCCTGTGTGAGTAGGTATCAGATCATAAAGCATAATCATTACCTTCTTTCCTCCCTCTCTGCCCAACTGGGAAAGAAGCTGACTCCAAAGCTTATTCTGTTCTATAAAGTTAATCATCTAGTAGTTGATGTAGTTTAAAATTTTTTGTATATGAATAAATACCATAGATTTTATTGCTTTGAGCTATGCGTCACCTTATTTGAGAATGAAAAGAATGGGAGCTGCCAGTAAATTGATAAATTGCTGAGATATATGAAGATAATTTTTTTAAGAAAGACCAAGGTTCAAATCTGTATCCAAATAATGCCACTCTTTCCTCCTAACTAGGGGGTGATTCAAATGAAATAGGATCTTATGGTTCTGATCTTTATTAATAATTCTTGAAAGCTCCCTGACGGCTGAGGAAAAATGAGTCCCACAAATACAGACCCTCGGGTAATACAATAAGTCATACATTTTTGGTTTGCTTTTTTTAAAAGCATATTTAAATGTTGAAAGGAAGTTTAGTAAAAGAATATCCCCTGGAGCCATCATCCTATATCACTTCTGTCTCTCACAGCTAAATTCATAAAAAAATTGTTTATTCTCATTTCCTCTATTTTCTAATTTCCCATTTACTTCTCAATCCCTTAGAATCTGACTTCTAACCCCTTGACTTGACAGAAACTAATTTCTACAAGATTACCAATTATCTCCAAACCACTAAGTCCAATTACTTTTTCCCATTCCTCATTGTATTTGACTTCCCTGAAGCTTTAGACACTGTCTACTGACTCGTCCTCCTTTGAACTATATCACCTGACTCCTCTTGTCCAGCCACCTTTGCTGGATTATCATCCACCTCCTACTTCATAACCATGGACATCCTTCAAGAATCTATCTGGGCTCTCTTTTCTATAGCTATACTTTCTCTTGTTAATTAAATCAATCCCCATGTGTTTGATTATCATCTCTATGATTCCAAAATCTACACTGTAGATCCATTGTAATCTCTCTCCTAAACTTCAGCACTACATCACCAATTGTCTATTGAACATCTCACTGGGATGTCCCATTGGTGTCTCAAACTCAACATTTCTAAAATATAACTGATCGGCTTCCCTCCTGAAACCCATCCTTTTTCCAAACTCCCTCATATATATCTCTTGGGGGCACCATCATCCTTCAAATGTTCCTATTTGCAACCTTGGAGTCACCTTTGACTCTTCCCTCTCCACCATAGCTCCAGTAGTTGCTGAATCTTCACAACGTCTCTCACATCCTTCCTCTCACACAGCCGATCCTCTAGTTCAGACTCTTATCACTTTTCCCTGGGCTATTGCCGTATCTTCCTAATTGATGTCCCAGCTTCCTTTCATTCATAGCTATTAGTGTTTTCTCCCTCCTGAAATTATTTTGCATTTATCCATTTGTGTACTTATTTTATTCCCTCAGCAGAATGTAAGCTCTTTAAGGGCAAGGGCTGTTTCCTTTTTGTCTTTGTATCACCAAAATCTCACACATTCCTCACATACGGTAGGTATTTAATAACTATTTACCGGGTTTTTTTTAATTTAACAACTCAGGATATACATGAAATAGTGATGTTATTTATAGTTCTTGATCCTTAAAATAATTTTGATAGAGATTTTCTTTTGGAAAATAAACTCATTTATAGCCCAAATGATTTTGCTGGGTAATGATAATAATTGTAATAATAATAATAATAACTAGTATTTATATAGTGCTTTAAGTTTTGTGAAGCATTTCACATATAGCTCAAAAAGACTAAGATTTTTGGGACACCCTGTATGTTATTTCAAATAAATAGGGATTCAAGAAATATACTCAGAAATATATTCAAGAAATATAACTTCATTCTCAAATAAGGTGACACATAGCTCAAAAATACTAGAGAGACTAAGGAGTTCTCAGTAATGTAAAAATTCATCATCTGAAATAATCTGAATGTATTTTAATAAGTTTCATTCATATATGATGAAGCTATCATGCAACCAGAATCTAATCAAATTAATGCCAATTCAATGGCCATATGCATATTGAATATTAATTAACATTGTTAATTAAAGCAATATAAACTTATCTTTCTTGATTCCATTTAGCACTGGATTTTTCAACTGATAAAAAACCTTTCTTGGATTATCATAAATTGTTATGGAAATCACAAATTGCAGAGGCATTTATGGAAGAGAAATAATTTGTTCATTAATTACTAAAATTCACTGACCATGAATTTGTCACAAAAATAAAACTGTGGCACTTGCGCCCAGATGCACTCATAAATAACTAAATAATTAAACTCTCAGCCACAGAACAAATGCTACACAATGAGCACAATGAAATCCAAATAAGTATCACACAGGACAAAAATAGGACATGTAATAAAAACTACGCTAAACTGCATGTGACCCCGGCATTCCTTTTATACCAGCACTTTCCAGAATTTTCATTTTGTTTTCCACAAGTTCCTCCTGGTTCTTGGCCTCTTGAAAATTGTTAAGTTTTTGAAGTATCCTATGGAAGACTTAAAACAGCACCAAATAACCAGTAGCATTGTGTTAAAACAATGCCCTACCCTAGGAGAATCAGTTGAAGGAATTGAGAATACTTAGCTTAGAAAAGAGAAGATACTTAGAGGTACATGCTAACTGTCTTCAAAGCTTTTGAAAAGCTAGCATCTATAAGAGGAATTGGATATTCTTTGTGGCACAAAGAGGAAGACTGGAACCAGAGGGCACAAGTCATAGGGAGGCATATTTAAGCTATTCAGGGTATTCCAAAAATGTAGTGTGGTTTTAAGCTACTAAAGCTTTTGTAACACTGTGTGTTGGGAAGAACTTTCTAAGAGATCACTATTCTTGGAGTCAGGAAGACCCAGGTTTGAATCCTACCTCAGACACTTACTAAATCTGTGATCAAGCAAGCAAGAAAAACAGGAAGTAAGGGAGGAAGAAAGAAAATAAGCATTAGATAATATACTTACAAAGTTTTGCAAACATTAAAGTGCTCTATAAAATTTCAGTATTGTTATTGAAGTTTAGAGCTATGCCAAAATGAAATTATTAGGTAATGAATTCCATGTGACTGGAATGGTTCAAGCAAAGACTGGCTGACTACCTGTGAAACATTCTATGGAAAGAGGTTGAGTTAGTTGGTCTCCAACCTCCCTGCTAAGTCATAGTCTAACTATAGATGGTTTGTGGAAATAACCTCTCAGCCAAGAGAGTAGGAACAACTCTGTCCTCATTATTATTAACAGCTTACAACTGTGTAGTATTTTGAGGCTTACAAAATATTTTCCTTACAACTACCAGGTATGAAATGCATGTACTACAAACCCTCTTTTTACATCAGGAAACTGAGGCTTAGGGAGATTGACTTGCCCATGATCATGCAATTAGCTAGGTAGAATTTAAACTCAGAACTCCTCATTCCAGGTACAACACTATTTCTACTACATCATATTCACCCTTACTCGGTGGGCATGAACCCTCTTGATACAAAGAACACCCTTAGACCACCTGATTTGGACCAAAAGTAATTTGAACAACCCTTCTGAAACCTCTTTGCTCCACTGAGATCACCCAGGGCCATGATGGAACATAACTCAGAATGATTAGCTGGCACAGAATATAACATCCTTCCATGCCTTGGGCTCTTTCTCTATACATAGCACCTTCCCCTTGTATTTGGAAAACAAATCAACATGTTAAATTTAATAAGTTAAATTGAGTTTTACCTCACACTACCAGAACCATCCTGTTGTGGAAAAAACAATGGTTTGGAAGTCAAAAAAAAAAAAAGAAAGAAAAGAAAAAACCCTGTTGTTGACCTTGGACAAGTTTTTTCTCCTCTCTGGGTTACATTTTCCTCATCTCCAAAACAAAGTGGTCAAACTCTATGATCTTTAAGGACCCTTCTAGCTCAAATAATTGATTAATTTGAGTTCCCCATTCTATGGTGAATCATTTCTCTTTAGTATATTCTACATCTTCAGGGCCACAGATAGGTACTTAGGGATTAGAAACAAGATGGCTATTAAAATTAGCTGGACAGTCCTTGGAGTTCACCCTTCTCTGAAGCCAGGGTTTTCTCTAGAAAAATCCCACACATTTATTCATGTACACATATTCCATATCTGAACCCAATACATAATCTTTTTTCCTAATTGTATATTCTCTAGCACCCTTTGGGCATTTAAAAGATGACTTTTAAATGATGGGCTTGAATAAAATGTTGAGTTTATATTATGTAGCCATGGTAAGGTCATGAACATATTAATAAGAAAATCAATAATATAAAACCAACCCTCCCTTCCCCTGCTTCTCCCACCCCTGCCAGCAAGGGACCATCTGCTACCCTGTGTTTCATTATAGTACTTAATATCCCCATGATTAGTGTTTCTCCCCCTGTGAGTTTATTTTAGGGATAGTCTTATGAATAGATGAAAAGTTATTAATTATTTGCTTGGACAATCTCCAAAGTATCCCTGCATTCTAAGTTTTTATAGCTAGAGGCTATTTTATTGCTACAGGCTTTATTTGAGGAAGAGGGAAATAAAGAGGGTGGTGGAAAAGTTTTTGAAGCATGTCATCCAATATTCCAGGTCTTATATTGTAAATTATCCAGATACTTTTTGTTTAGGTAGAATGGAATAAGAATCAAAGATATATGTAAGAGATATAAAAGTTTCAGAATAACATTATTAATACATAAATTTAAACTCTCAAGTTTTACCATTTTACAAAAATGATTCAGGTTCCTTTTCTTTAATTATTCTGCTTTTTAGTGATTATTCAAGTAAGTCCTTTCTGTAAAAGTTTGCTAAGAGCTCCAATTTACATTGACTACTTATTTCTCACAGCACCCTAGAAATTGGGTGGGTAGCAAGGGCCTTCAGTTTCTTCATTTTACAAAGGTACAGACCCAAAAAATTCCACAAGGAATAAGTGGCAAATTAAGGATAAGAAACAGAAGCCATATCCCAGTATACTGTGAGCAAAAAAAACCCAAAAAACAAAAAACAAAAACACCCCTTTGTTGACCTGGATAAATGCTAGAACTGTTATGGGCAAAGCCCAATAAAATGTGCTCCATTAAATGTAAGTGATGCATAGAGATGAAGTAATTAAAATCCAATAATTTATAGCTCAAAGTCTTTTGAAATCTCTTGTGATACATGTATCAATGTCAGCTATTCTAAATCATTCACTGTTGACATTTTTACCATCCAAATGATAGCTCCCATATATGTAACCAAACAGAGAGTTTAGTATCATTTATATAGTCCATTTTACAGCAATTAATGCTTTAAAGTGATGTCAGTTTTAATATGTCTATCAAACATACATATCTGCAAAAAATTATTTTAGGTATCAAGTTTCAGAAATCAATCATTTCTAACCTTCAAGTTCATTTCTACTAGATGCCATCAATAGAAAAACTCTACATTACAAATTTAACAATAATAATTGACATTTGTATAATTCACCAAGATTGGCAGAATGCTATACATACATTATTTCATTTGATCCTCACAACTAGGTGAGATTTTACTTCCATTTTCAAAATGAAGAAATAGATTCAGCAAGGATACATAATTAGTCAGGCAGAATCTGTACCTAGGTTTTCCTGTTCCCATATCTAAGGATTCTTGGATACCCATTCTGTGGCCCTTAGTTTTCTCATCTGAAAAATGAGACTAGATTATCTCTGAAGTTCCTTCCACCTATATTCTATAAATGATTCTTTGTTTCAGAGCTGTATGGTGCACCAGTATAATTTGTTCCATTTTTTGTTTCTATCAGCAACCTGAATTAACTTCCAAAAATGTTCTCAGATAAGATGCTGCTTTTAGAATAGATTTGGCTCTTTGGTTATTCTATAACCCCAGTGTTTTATAATGGAGGCCATGGAGGGAAAAAAAGAAAAAAATTGACATTGAATCTGCAACTTGGATATCATTCTATTGGCGGGGAGTTTCTGACAGACTAAAAACATTTAGAAATAGACAAAGCTGATTATTACTAGCCTAAATAAAGGCTGAGATTGTTTGGTAGGTAAGATAAACCAAAGGTTCAACTGATCTCAGGAATGGTCACAGGTGAGCGGCAATTTCTAGTTCCCAAATGTTCTTGTAGCACAGAAGTGTGGTGGAGAAAAGATTCTAGTTCTACTCCCATATTTCTCTTGCTCTACCACACCTAGTTCATCCTGCTACCAATAACTAAGGTGGTTTTATAAATCTCAGTGATGACAGTGTCTAAGACAGTTTGAGAAATTCTCCTTCTAATCTTAATCATGAACATAAGAAATCAGTGAGCTTTCTGTCCCCCACGTTTAAGTCTAATTGGTACTGTGCTGTTAGAATATAATATGCTCATGACTTAGATAAATATGATAAGGAAAGGTGAAAAAATTTACAAGGCCACATACAGTGTAGTGTAGGTAAATTCAACATCATAGGTTTCACTGAGATTGATTGGATATGATTTGTAACTAGAATATGCCAATGAATCGAAATATAAAAGTTTACAGCATAGAGAAATTAGAGAAACTAGGAAGGAACTCGTGTCTAAACAAGGGCTAGAGAAAATGACAGAAGATAAAATAGACAATTTTGATTACATAAAATTAAAAAGTGTTTTACACAAATAAAACCAATGTAGCTAAAATTAAAAGAGAAACAGTAAAATCTTTGCATCAAGTTTCTTTGCTAAAATTCTCTTTTCAAGATATATATGAAATTGATTAAAGAATAAAAATCATTCCCCCTTTGATAAATTAAAAGGTTTTGAAAAGGCAATTCTCAGTAGAAGCATTCCAAGCTATTAATAGCTATATGAAAAATTATCCAAATCATTACTAATAAAAGAAATGCAAATTAAAGCAATTCTGAGGTTTCATTTCACACCTGTCAAATTGGCAAAGATGACAAAACAGGAAAACAAAAAATGTTGGAGAGGGTTGCTGGAAAACAGGTATATTAATGCACTCTTGGTGGAGCTATAAATTGGAACAGTCATTCTGGAAAGCAATTTGGAATTATGCCTAAAATGTCAGTAAATACCTCTACTAGGCTGCTGCTATAAAGAGATCAACAAAAGAAGGAAAGTATCAATATTTACCAAAAAAATTAGCAGCTGTTTTCATAGAGGTGAAGAACTACAAAATATAGGGGTCACCATCAATTGGGGAATGGTTAAAAAATATGGCATGTGAATGTAATCAAATGCTGTTGTACCATAAGGAGTGAGCTCAGAGGAAGTTGGGACGATTTATCTGAAATCATGCAGACTGGACTGAGTAGAACCAAGAGGACAATTTATAGAATAATAACACCATTAAGACAAAACTTTGAAAGACTAAAGGACCCTGATCTATGCAATAACCAAACATGGAGTCAGGAAGGGCAAAGATATGTGAATCACAGAATCTCAGATTTCAGGGTAGAAGGGATCTTAAAGGTCATCAGGTTCAAACCCTTCATTTTGCAGATGAGGTAACTGAGGCATAGAGAGGTTAAATGATTGGCCTAGGATCATACAGCCGATAAACGTCCAAGGTAGGATGTAAACTCAGGTCTTCCTGACTCTAAATCAAGTTTCCTATCGTGAAAAGGGCATACGAAAACTTATGATGAATGCTAAGAATATAAAAAGGGTTAGGCAGCAAGAGAGATCAAAGAAGAAAGATAATCAGTCCTTGAGGTGGATGGATGATAACTGAAAGTGAAGAGAAGACAAAGCTATTCAATCACTTTTTTATTTGTATGTTCTCTACCATGAAGACTAATTTTCATACTGGAATGGACGGTACAAAAACAGATTAAAAGTAGTTGAAACAATTATGGCTGTTTAAAAATGGAATAGGCTATTTCAGGAAGTAGTGGGTTTCCCCCCAATGGAGAACTTGAAGAAGCATATATTGGATGATTGTTTATCAGGGACAGTAAAAAGGCTATAGCTTTCAGGTATGAGATGGACAGAATGACTTTTGAGGTGTCATTTAACTCTAAGATTCTGCAAGGAGTTTGGATTTTAAAAGACAGGCAATAGATAATCACTGTAGGTTCTTGACACACCAAAAGAAAAGATAGAAGTGTTACACTTACTTTCTTTACCCCATGAGAATGGCAGATTTGTCAGAGAGAGAGAAACTTGAAAATTGACTGGGGAGGATAGTAATATAGAATGTCAAGTTATGATTTTTTTAATATATATCTGGGCTGTGTGAGAACTGGGTATGGGGTAAAGGACAACAGAAAAGGCAGACTTATTCTAAATAGATAAGTATAATGAAAATTTGCTGAATCAAAGTATTTCCCAGAAACATTAAGGGCTCCAATGTGAATAGATTCTTTATGATAATGGCAACAACAACAGTAATAATAATAACTAATGCTTATGTAGTGGTCTAAGTTTTGCAAAGTATTTTACTTACATCATCTCATTTAATCCTCACAACAATTCTGTGAGGCCAATTCTATTATTATCCCTCATTTTACAGATGAGGAAACTGAGGCTGAAAGGGGTTGATTTTCTCAGGTTTACGCACTTAGTAAGTATCTGGGGCAGGATTCAAACTCAGGTCTTCTTGACTCCATCTCCATTGGTCTATCCATTATACCACCTACCTACCTCTATGAAAGAGTCATGGGAAAACTGGACAAGCAGAGCTTAAAATAAGGCAGGTAGGTGGCTCAGTGGGTAGAGCACTGGGCCTGGAGTCAAGGAAGACCTGAGTTAAAATCCAGCCTTAGACACTAACTAGCTGTGTGACCCTGGGTAAGTCACTTAACCTCTGTTTTGCCTAATCCACTGAAGAAGGAAATGGCAAATCACTCTACTATCTTTTCCAAGAAAGCCCCATACGGAGTCACAAATGGTTGGATGCAACTAAATGACTAAACAACAACATAACCCAAAATAAGGATAAAAGGGCAGAAGTTATAGCCAAAATAATGAAATCGTGGATCTTTCAAAGTATGTATAGGCTTACGTTATTTAGTTAATATTTAAATATCAGAGAGTTTCATGAACTAATAAATTAGAAATCAGCCATAGAAATAAATAAGATGATGTTTTCGTGAACTTTGCTTCCTTCAGACAATTCAAGTGAGAGATGAGCTATTTCAATCCTTCCATGAAATACTTATAAATGCTGCCAACCCAAACCATACGAAAATTACATATTGCAATATATGTCATACTTACTAGAGGGAAATTGGGCCATTTGAATATTACATAAATGTGAAATACTACAATGTTAACAACAACAATATAATTACTTAACTGTTTTCTCATCCGGTAGCATTATTTTGATTTTGCAATCTAATATATTATAATGCCAGGTTAAACAATGGTCAAAAGCCACACTCAGACTGTATCTAGGAAGGGCAAAGATTATTGCTTGTGAATAAATTAAGACATGTGAATAACAGAATCTTAGACTTCAGGGTAGAAGGTATCTTAAAGGTCATCAGGTTCAAACCCTTCATTTCGCAGGTAAGGAAACTGAGGCACAGAGAGGTTAAGTGTCTGGCCTCGGATTACATAGCCAAGAAGTGTCTGAGATAGGATGCAGACCTAGGTCTTTCTGACTCCAAATCCAGTTTCCTATCCATTACATTAAGCTGCTTCTCATTAACAAATGTAATCAGAATAATTTGGGCTCCATGGGACATATTAGTCCCTTGCAGACTTGATCTCATAAGTTAATGGTGTTTCTTCTGTATTGTTGTAAGCACCAGTTTAGCCAAAAAATGAACCTTGGCCACTAGCAAACTGCCTCAAAGGTAAAAATTTCATCTGCTAATGCTAAATTGTTAAGCAAATGACTGTAAATGTCAAAGAAACATGGACTTTGTGTTTGAAAGGATACTAGGAGTCATCTAGTCCAACATCTTCCTAAAGAATGAATACCCTGTATAATGTTATATAGGATTAGTATCAAAGGCCAGTTCAAGCCTTTGCATGAACAATTCTGATAATAGGAGGCTACCTTTTTAGATATGTAAACCATTCCACTTTCAGACCGTTCAGAATGTCAAGAAATTCATCCTTATGTGGAATTGAGATCTGTCTTCCTGTTACTTCTAATGTGTTAGCCCTATTTCTTTTCTCTCTCACTAGAGCAGATTTAAATTCTTCTCTCATATGACAGCTCTTCAAATATCTGAAGACAGTTATCATGTCCCCCACTCAATCTTCTCTTCTCCAAACTAAGACATTCCCTATTCCTGGCCCTCCTACGATAAGTACTGGTTTGTGCTTCTTTCTTCTCTCTGTCATCCAAATTACAGGTATTTCCTTGTTTCTTAGCACTAGAAAATGTACCAAATGGTCAGATAAACCAACCAATTCCACAATTTGGTTAAAAGATGATTGGCAGACAAGTTGAAACCAATGTCCAAAATGAACCAGATTTGATTATCTATGGATTTTATAATTGTCCAAACTAACTCCTTTCCTCAGAAAAACTGAGGGACCTCAATTAATAGCCATGCAAAATGAACTGAAAAGAGAAGAATTGGTTATTCATCTATTATTATTTCTCCTAATCTGAGCCATTATTCTATAGTGGCATTATCTCCTGTTTCTGTCCAGTAAAAACTTTCTGTCTCTTTCAGTGTGTCTATCTCTGTTTGTCTGTCTCTCTCTTCTCTCCTTCCTTACTCCCTTCCCCAACCTTAACAACTCAAATAAAACTTCAAGATCCTACTGGCACTTTGGAAAACTCTGGGCCTTGGTGTCCCAGCAGATGCTTTTCTCTGGCACAAACAGATTTATCAAGCAAGACTGAGTGCACCAAGTCCTGCTTAGCTCATTAGTGGAAGGAACACACTGAAACTCTCTGAACATGACAGCTCCTATCAAACCACACTGCACTTTCAGGGAGAATACTGGAATCACAATTCTGCTTTTCTTGTGTAATGAAAGATGCACAAATTCATTCATCCTGCAGAAAACCCCCACAATCTGGTTTAGCTACTTGAAAAAGCAATAAGGACCACTCTGCTCAATACAGCAACAGCCAGGAGTTGCTCTGTATAGAGCAATGATCATTTAAATTTACTGTTAATCCTCAAGCTAGTCTACTGTAGGACATGGTACTTGGGTGTGCAGACTACTAATATGGGGTGGTAACTCAAAAAAAAGGGTTATAAAACAGAACAAAAACTGCCTTTTCCACCATTTGGGTGCTAAATGCATTTAAACACTGCCACCTAGTGTTAGAAATAAAGAAATAGTGCCCAACCTTGCTTGTCTTGGTATGCTATGGAATAGATTTCTCAAGAGTCGCTAAAACTCAAAATATTGGTAAAATAAAGTCCCATAAGAGAAGGGGCAATTTCACTTCCAGCAGAGATGCTGAATTACGATTTGCTTTTCAAAATTCCACAAGGTTTTATGGGTCTCATATATTCTAAAAGCTTGAAATGAGATAGCTTTTCTGGAAACAAGTTTTCATTCATTCCTTTATTCATTCACTCATTCATTTTTAACATTTTTTGAGCAATCATTGTGTGCCTGATACTGTTGTAGGTGGTGTTTTGTTGTTATTTTTAACAAAACCTTTGGTGTCCACCTTCAGCCAACTCTTACCTGTGGCTTTAAGAAGCATAGCACGTGCAGCTGCCACACCCAGTGAACTGTCATGGCAGATGGCTAACCCAGGTTGAAGGTAACCAACAGGCCTCAAATCTGTCAGTGAGTCAAGGGAATTTCTACCCCAAGCATGTGAAGACCTCCCTTGGCGGAATGGGCAGATAATAACAATTTGTTCCAGCAGCCATGAAGGTTGCTGCAATAGGAGCCGTGGCACATTTAGAACTTGGTCAGACATCAAAGACGCCAAATCATTCACTGCATCCTGGGCCAATGCCAATCTTCTTGAGTTCTGTCTTGCCACAGAATTTCAATGACTGGAAGAGAGGCTGATGGCTTTATGCAACTCTGTTGTTGTTGTTGTTCAGTCATTCAGTTGTGTCCAGCTCTTCATGACCCCATAGACCACAGCACACCAGGCCCTTCTATCCTCCACTATCTCCCAAAGTCTACATGTTCATTGTTCCCATGATATCATCTATCCATCTCATCCTTTGCCACCCCCTTTTCCTTTTGCCTTTAATCTTTCCCAACATCAGGGTCTTTTCCAGTAAGTCATGTCTTCTCATTACGTGACCAAAGTATTTAAGCTTCAGCTTTGGCATTTGACCTCCCAGTGAATAGCCTGAATTATTTTTTTTAAGTATTGACTGATTTGACCTCCTTGCTGTCCAAGGGTCTCTCAAAAGTCTTCTCCAGTATCACAATTCAAAAGTGTCCATTGTGCAGAGCTCAGCTTTCCTTATAGTCCAACTTTTACAGCCATATGTTGCTTTCCTTACTTAAATCCAATTCATGCATGAGTCAAGACAATACCTCATGATGTCATTGGTCCTCTTCAAAAAGTAGGATGAATGACATCATTTTTAATGTGTCCCTGTCCTCAAAGAAATGATAAGCTCCTAAGTCAGAATCCATGTGTGGAAATAGGCAATATGTACAATTATTCAGGAAAATAGAGGGACAGTGAAATAGATGGAAAGGAAGGTAAAGAGACTGAGAGAGAGAAGCAGAGACAGAGACAGAGAAAAGGAGAGAGGGAGACAGAGAGGAGAGACACAGACTGATACAAAGGCAGAAAGACAGAGAGAAGCAGGTGCCAGAGAAAGGCAGAATCCTTTGATTTTGTTGACACTAATTTTGAACACCTGGATTCATACACCTGAAGAAGGCCCCCTGCTGTGTCAACTTTCACAATTGGGTAGGAAAGCATCTTATGTCATCCCTTTGATGGTTTTTCTTAAGTGTTCATATACAATACCTTAAGAAAGGATGAAAATAACTTGGAAAATAAATAACCATTATTATTCAGAAAATGAAAACCAAGAAGACTGTAAATGTTGGATCTGTCATATTTCCTCGTAAGAATCTCAAATTTTACAAATTATAAGCTGCTAAAGGAATATGCTTACATGTATATCAGAATCATCAACATACATTCTCTTGGAAGAAAACCATTTTGGAGCCATATTAACACTCTTGAGAGGCAACATGCAAAGCAGAGAGAAAATACAATTGGGAAGACCTAGTTTCAAATCCTACCTCTTACTCCTAATGACTGTATGACTCTGAACAAGCTACTTAACTCAGAATGTCAAGCTTCTAAGCAGAACCCCGCTTTGGAAAGGATTTGAGAATAGTAATGTCTTATGTAGCATTTCATAATGATGACCACATCAATTATATCTATGCTTTTAACAAGCCTTGATTTAGCACTTTGTAATGTGCCAAGTACTCTTCTTGTTCATCAAGATACATTTAGACTTCTCTAGACAACATGGCAGCTATTTTTCCTCCTATTTGAAAATCTTCCTTGTTGATTCATCTGCTTGTTCTTTAAGTTTTTCACTGAGTTTTCTTCCACCCAAGATCTTTGTTAATTTCAGTCCTTTTTACCATACATTCCCCTACTGTTCATTGACCCCCTCTTTGATGCCACGTTCTCCCAAAGGCTGGACTCAAAGTTGTCTCAGCCTCCTCTCCCACTGGGGAATTCACTTTTCACTCAACTCAATCCCCCTTCTAGGAGGAAAGAAGTGACTCCAGCTAGATGACATCCCCTTTTTCTGAGGCCTAGTTAAAAGTCCCCCAAAAACACTGATACTCACCCCAGTTCCCTTTATTTAAGCTGAGTGTTATTGAGGTGGGCTGCCACCCTAGGCAGACCATGCTGAGGGTAAGAGCAGGGTGTGGTGACAGACTATAGAAGTAAAAAGATAAATTGCTGGGTGGATCCCAGAGCACAAGGCTGTAGGTTTAGTGTCTGTTGCTCTGCCAGAGTATGGGGGCTGGTGAGGGGAGGGATTGCTGAGTGAGCATATTAGGTATTAGAGATGAGCTTCTCTGATGCTAATTCATCAGATTAGACTTCTTAGTGTCTTGGTCTGAGGAGACAGCTGCAATTACTTTACTTTTGGCACATAATTCTTATTTTGGGAAGTTTTGAGAGTTCACAAGGACTAAAAAAAACTATCTAATCCTCCATTTTCTTAATGACATGGCCCTGGAGATACAAAGGGAAAAATGGTCTCAGTCTTCAAGGATTTTATTTTATACACCTATATAGGTATATATATACATATTCATATTCACACACACACAATGTGAATTCAATACATACAAAGTAGATTCAAAGTAATTTCTTTTTTTTTTTTTTGGTGGGGCAATCAGGATTAAGTGACTTGCTAGTCGACTTTAAGTCACACAGCTAGTGAATGTTATGTGTCTGAGGCCGGATTTGAACTCAGGTCCTGCTCACTCCAGGGCCAGTGCTCTACCCACTGTGCCACCTAGCTGCCCCCAAAGTAATTTCTTGAAAAGAAGGCACCAGGAACCGGAGGGGAATCATGATAGGTTTCCAGAAGGAGGTGGTACCTGAGCTAAAGCTTGAAGAAAGTTAGGGATTCCATGAGTTGAAGATTCAGAAGGAATTGGGGTGGGGCCAAGGCCTAGAGAAAGATGATGGAATGTTGTATACAACTCGCTAAAGTTGAATATGTGGAGAGTAATGCATAATAAGCCTGGAAAGGTACACTGTGATTTGCTTTAAAAGCTAAATAGAAGAGGCAGGAAGGAGTCACTAAAGCTCCTTAAGTAGGGACGTGACAAGATCACATCTTTGCTTTAGGAATTTCACATACTACAGCCTTCTGGAGAATGGATTAGAGAGGAGAAAGACTAGGGAGAATAGGGAGTAGGGATAGGGAAACCAATTAGGAGTCTATTGTAATAGTCCAGGCAAGAAGACATGAATCAGGGTGGTAACTGTGTGAGTAGAGGAAAGTGGTTGAATGTGAAATATATTGTGGAGGTAGAATACTAATGTCATTAGATAGGGAGAGAGAAGCAAAGAGGATTTAAGACTGCAAACCTAGTTGACTGGAAGATTGATTGTGCCAGCAACAGAAATAGGGAAGTTAGGAAAGGGAAAGGGCCTAGGGAGAAAGAATGAATTCTGTATTGGACATATTGAGTTTGAGATGCCTACAAGACATTCAATTGGAGATGTCCAAGAGATAGTTGGATATATGGAGCTGAAATTCAGAAGAGAACTGAGGCTAGATATATAGGTTTGCAAATGGGTGATAGTTGAGCCCATGGAACTTGATAAAGGAGACAGAGAGGATAGAAGGCATTTTTTTACAAAATATTTTCATTTCATGCCCAGATGTTGGTAAGTTAAGAATACAGTATTAGAAGAATGTCTGAAAAGAAAGAGAGAAGGGGTAAAGTGACAATGGTTGTAGATAGTATATGGTTAACATATTCATTAACATGGAATGCCCTAGAGTTGTCAGAGAAGGCTTCCTGAAGGGTCATAAGATTAGAGCTGGAAGGGACTTTGGAGGTGGTTGTTGTTGATGGTGGTGGTGGTGGTGCTGGTGGCAGCGGCAGCGTTTCACTTCGGTCTTCTCTAATTCTCCATGACCCCATTTAGGGTTTTCCTGGCAAAGATACTGGAGTAGTTTGACATTTCCTTCTCCAGCTCATTTTACAGGTGAGGAAACTGAAGCAAACAGGTTTAAGTGACTTGCCCAGGGTCACACAGCTAGTAAATGTCTGAGGCTAAAATTAAACTGAGACTCCCCCTGACTCTAGGGCCAGTGCTCTATCCACTATACCACTTAGTTGCCCTCTCACTTTATAGATGAGGAAACCAATGCCAGGGGAAATTAAATCAACTCACCCAAGGTTACAGAGGCAGTAATTGTGAGCAGCAATATTTGGATTAAAATCCTTTAGCCCCACAGCTAGTTCTTTTTCCACCATATCATGGTTCCTCCCACTTTATTCTTCCTTCCAGCAATAAAGACAAAAGAATTCCTACTGTATTCCATATCAGCAGGATCTGGTAGAAAGTATATCAAGAGCAATCTATTCCAAATTCATTTTTTAAGACCTACTGCAGAGCACCAGGATAGACATTGGGAATACAAAGACAAAAATTAATAATAAAACAATGTCCTGGCCCTCAAGCAACTTACATTCAACTTGAGGACACAACACTGTGTTATTTAAAATGGCAACGGGGCAGCTAGGTGGCACAATGGATAGAGCACTGGCCCTAGAGTCAGGAGAACCTGAGGTCAAATCCAACTTCAGACGCTTACCAGCTGTGTGACCCTGGGCAAGTTACTTAACCTTGTTTGTCTCAATTTTCTCATCTATAAAATGAGCTGGAGAAGAAAATGGAAAACCAGTCCAGTGTCTTTGCCAAGAAAACCTCAAATGGAGTCATGAAGAGTCAAACACAACTGAACAACGATTTAACAGTACAAGGAGAATTCAGGAATGCCTAGAAAGGATCAAGCTACATCTACTGACACAGTGTATTTGCACATACTAGAAATAAGAGGAAAAATTTCATTTCAGAGTAAAATTAGAATATCCACTCATAATAATTTTTAAAGTGCATTTTCACAGATATGAGAAATTATAGTAAAATTGTTTTTAAAAATTCTTATATCAACTGACATACCTGGTCCTTTTCATAAATACAGAAACAAAAGTCATTCTCTGAGGACAAGGATTGTTCCATCTGTCTTCATAATTAATCTGAGAGGCTGGCACATAGTGGGTGCTTAATAAATGTTTGTTGAATTGAATTTAGATCCCCAGTGCCTAGCACTGTGTATTGCACATAGAAAGGTCCTTAGTAAATGCTGACTTAATTGATTTGAATTTTTTTTAAGTGCTCACACTTTAAAACCTGAAATGGTAACAGAAAGAAGATAGGATTGGTGACGTCAAACAGTAGAGTACAAGAGAATCAGTCCTGTACCAGGAGTCAGAAAGCCTGGGTTCTAGTCCCAGCTTTGTCCCTAACCAGCTGTGTGACCTCAGGTAAGTCTCTAGACCTTAATCTCCTCAGTGGTAAAATGAAGGGGCTGAGCTGGAGGATCTCTAAGGTACTTTATAATTCTATAATTCTATGACTCCACGACTCATTTTCTTGTATAATTAGGGCAGTGCTGCAGCTGAAACAGCCTGCTTGGTTGTAAAGCCAAATAGCATATAAAGAGCCATAAACTAGTAACCTAAATATAGACCACCAAAATCGCCACCTTTACATCTTGCTTTGTTACCACTTTCTTCTGGATCCTTGAATACATCTCTTACACTCACCACCTTATTTTAAAGGTGAATAATAATATTAATCCACCCAGTAGAGGTTTCATGAGAAATATTTAGTGACCATAAAGTAAGTGTTCAGAAGACAAAATTACAGTACCTGATGTACAAAACTGCATTACAAAGAAATGCCAAACTGAAAAATAGAGAGAGACAGATAGAGACAGACAGACAAACAGAGATTGGGTCCCATGCGATTACTGATTAGGTAGAATCTCTGCCTTTTGGGAGTTTACAAACCAAACAGTAAGGGCAGAAATTTAACCATGAGGAATAAGGTTTGTGAGAGTTCACACAGGTAGGTGGCTCAGTAGATACAGCATCAGGCCAGGAGTAAGGGAGAACTGAGTTCAAATCTAAGCCTCAGACACTTAATAGCTGTGTGATCCTAGGCAAATCGCTTAACCCCTGTTTGCTTCAGTTTCCTCATATGTAAAATGAGGATAATAATAGCACCTATCTCCCAGGGTTGTTGTGAGGATCAAATGAGAAAGTAATTGTAAAGCACTTAGCACTGCAGCTGCCACATAGTAAATTCGATGAGGATGAGGATGAGGATGAAGATGGTGAAGATGAGGATGAGGTTGAGGATGGAAACTCATAAAACATTGTGAGCCTGATTTTTTTTAGGAATTCACAATAATCTATAAGTACAATTTTTAGAAGTGATTCAAATTAATAATTTCACTGCAACCAAAAATACATCTGATTTTTCATAGCTCCATGTCATGATCAGAAATTTTAGTCACAAATACCCTCAGTTGCCTGTCTCTGCATATGTTCATCAGAGTGCCCAACCACAATCAAAGAATTCTAGATTTGGAAGGTGCTCCAGTAGTCACCTAGTCCACCTGAGAGAAACACCCACAGTTTTCCTACTTACTGCTCATAACCTCAGTTTCCTCATCTAGAAAAGGAAATGTTTCCTGCTTTAAGTACTGTGATCCTTGCTGATCTACTCAGGCTTGACATTTGACATCCTCTCAACACCTCCTAAATTCAATTAGTCACTAAGTCCCATCATTTCTTTGTTTGTAATACCTTTCACTTATTTTCTTTAATTTCCTCTCCTGCAATTTGCCATGACCCAAATTCAGATCATCTCATGCCTGAATTATTCCAACTAGTCTTTTAGCCTTCTTTTTCTCCCTATAGCAACACAACCTGCACCTTGTATATTGCATTGATTTTCCTAAAAATGTCCCTTTTTCATATCATTACCCTGCTCAAAAACTACCAATTGTTCCTTGTGGTCTGGAGGAAGCCTTCCAAATGCAAATATTCATGGTAAAGTTTATAGAACCTTTCTGTTTGTACTGCTATCAAAACCTCTGAACAAAGGGACGAGGGGTGGTGTGTTATACCTTGGTGGGGAAGGGAAACAGGCTTTTAATTAGCCCAATATTTGTGATCCCTGACTCCAAGGTATAGTCCTTATTCCTTAATCTGATATTCAGAAACTCTCTCCAATCTAGCCCCACCTACCCTTTTCAACTTTATCATGAACTATTCTCTAACACTAATCCTGAGTTCCATTCAGGTTGGTCTTGTTACTTTTTTGCTCATTCCCTTCATTTCTCTACCTAAACCCTTCTATGTCCAGCTCTTGCCCTATACTACCTCTGTGGGTAACTACCTGTCTAAACTTAGTCACTTAATCTCTCTGAGTCTGTTTCCTCATCTGCAAAATAACAGTTTTCAACCTCTTACATCCCTCTCAGTTCTAAATCCATATATAATTCTAAGACCTTTGATGAAGCTTTTTTTTTCTAATTACTCCAGAACACAGTGCTTTCTGGCCCCTGTTAATACCAATGTACACTAAGGCATATGCCATCTACTCCTGGTATTAAACATTTCATATATGCATGTTTTATCTTCCTAAATAAATGGTCTTTGGTTGGTGCCTATAAGGACAAAGTTATTTTTTTCATCAATGGCATAGGAAATACTCTAAACACTACCTAGGGCATTAAGCCAACTTGGCATGTTTATTTCTTCACTTCTAGTGGAGTTATGATTACCCAGAGCATTTCCTCTAGCCTAGACTTGGTTAGAGTCTTTAATCATGCCCAAAGTCTTTGAGGAAATTAACAGGACATATACTAAGTTACATCCATCACTGACAACTCCTTTCTATTCCAAGTTGAAATCAGAATCATGTATGTAGTGTGAATCAGATAGTATGAAAAGATGAACTGGCTCATTTGACTATATGACTAAAAACTGATTTCTAACTTTGTCTCAACCTCTTTTCAGGATATTTGCTTATTTCCTCTGTAAAATGGAGGTATTTATATCACCTATCATTTCATATATAGTATCCCAGAGGTCCCTCAGAAACACACAATTTTAACACAAACTACTACACATGAAAAGAAAGATTGCCTTCTTATGATAAATGCCAAGGCCAAAGCTCTTAGACTTTGGCTCAGCTATCTGAATGGTCTAAGATGATTCACTTCACTCTTGGGAATTTTATAGATTTTCAACAATTAGAAGCAAGAGCTTATTCCTCAGGAACATACTGCTGTTTTGTTCTGGCACAAAGTAGGTAATTCTTTTATTATTATTATTATTAATAATAATAATAAATTTATTTATTTTTAGTTTTCAACATTTACTTCCACAAGATTTTGAGTTCCAAATTTTACCCCATCGTACCCCTCCCCCCCACCCCAAGATAGCATGCATTCTGAATACCCCTTCCCCTAGTCTGCCTTCCCTTCTACCTCCCCCCCCTTATCCCCTTCCCCTTTTATTTTCCTGTAGGGCAGGATAGATTTCTGTACTCCATTTCCTGTATTTCTTATTTCCCAGTTGCATGTGAAAACATTTTTTTTAAACATATGTTTTTAAAACTTTGGGTTCCAAATTTTCTCCCTATCTCCCTCCCCACCCACCCTCACTGAAAAGGCAAGCAACTCAATATAGATTATACATGTGCAGTTATGCAAAACACTTCCATAGTAGACATGCTGTGAAAAACCAACTCTATTTCCCTTAATCCTATCCTGCCCCCCCATTTATTCTATTCTTTCTTTTGACTCTGTCCCTCCTCAGAAGTATTTGCTTCTGATTACCCCCTTTCCCAATCTGCCTTCCTCTCTATCATCCCCCTACTCTCTTGTCCCCTTCCCCCCCTATTTTCCTGTAGGGTAAGACAGATTTCCATACCCAATTCAGTGTGTATGTTATTCCCTGCTTAAGTCAAATCCTATGAGAATAAGATTCACAGAGTAGGTAATTCTTCAGTCATCCACTGCCATACAATGAGAGGTCTACAAGAAGGCAATTTATTCAGGAAGCATATTTAAAATAATCTTGTGTGAGTTCTCTTGTACTACACTGTCTGATGTCACTAATCAGATCTTTCTGTTACAATTATCAGGGCTGGAAAGGACTACAGCATCCTACCTGGACTTCGAGGAGAATCCCTTCTACAACAAACCTGACAAATGATCAGTGTTTGCCTGAAGACCTCCAGCAATAGAGACTCCCACTATCTCCAAGGGAACCCACTTTGGGAGAGCTCAAATTTAGGAAGCTTTTCCTGTCATCAAGACTTTAAATCACTCATTGCCCCCAGTTCTGAACTTTCAGACCAAGTTGATCACATCAAAGGCTAGAAACAAAACAAGCCTAATGAGGGAAATGGCAAAAAAAAAAAACAAAAGCTAGTACTACATTAATGCAGTGGACTACTACTACTGTTCCTTAAATAAAAAAAAAACAATGAATATGAAAATTTTAGAGAAGGCTTATGGAAGAACCAGGAAAATGATTTTACCAGTCAATAACAACACAAATGGAAAGAAAACACAAACACAAGCTAAACACCACGTAATTACTATGACCAAGCCTGATCCTGAAGAACAGATGAGAAAATATATCCCCTTCATTTCTCTGATGAAGTAGAGGGTCATGGTTGTGAAACTTTGCATAAAATGTCAGACTCAGTTGATGTTCATTCAGCCTTGATAAATTGCTTTTTTTCCCCTTTTAATTTTTGTTACAAGGGATGACTCTGGGGTAGGGAGGAAGAAGGGATATATTTGGAAATTAACATTATACCAAAACAAAAGATTGCAATAAAATTTTAAAATAAAAATCTGATGACGATTCCTTCAAGTTAGTAAGATTATACACCAATCTGGAAATGGGAAAATTCAGGTTCTACTATGAAGTCCAGTTCTGAGTGTAATAATGTCATCTTTTGGAGTGATATCACATTCTTCACATTTTTATGCTAATTTGTTCACCTAATGATTCATGCAATGTTCTGAGCAATCACCTTCATGCCTAAACACACAACTCTATTCCCATGTCTTAGAGTTCCTCAGTTATCTGCACAATGAAGGGTTGGAGGGATTCCTTTATCATTCTATCCGTGAGAAACAAAAGAAAAAACCTCATATGGAAAGATGAAAGTTCTTGTTTGCTCCATATTTATTCCTACCACGATATCAGTGTATCTGTAGCTATTTCACTAGATAGCAATTTGTTTGTGGTTTCTGGCCAAGAGCTGTGCTTTTCTCTGTTTGGCATGATTCATGCCCTTTCCTTGCATATTTGTCAAAAAAGCTGTTTCTTCCCTGGGGACGTTAGCAGGCTCATTACACCTTTTATATAATTAATTAAAAGGTTAAACTCCATCAGTAAAACCAGCAAGCAAGACCCTACATATAAGACATTCTGCCAAATATCCTCCATCAAAGATGAAATATAAAGAGAATAACAACAAATGTTAGTTTATCTCAAATGCTTCTACAAGTTCTTGTCTAAATCAATGAAAATGGAACCATGAATATTCTAAGATTCTATTAAAATCTTCATAGTGATAAACAAGTAGAATGTCATATACTCCCTTTCTTCCTAAATTTAATATTACGATAAAAACCTTCCTACCTTGATGTATTCTTCATGAACCCCTATATTCTGGGAAAAAAATAAATGTGTATGGGAAAAATCTACATTTATTGAATGTTTAAGTCACTTTTATTGGAAGGCAATTTTCAGGATTATAATTTGCTTATGTGATTTTAAAAACTGGAATCATAATCTCATTTTTCCTACCATTTGACAGCTTTATATACTTATAACCCATTCCCAAGACCATTCTCTCCATTCTCCTATAATTTTATATTATACACTCTACCAACTACCTTTGTAAATAGAATATTCATTAAGCAAGTTTTCATTCCTATTCATCAAATAACTAGGCTAACCTGCTATATTTGTGCTATTCCAGTCCAGGCTTCCTTTTCATAATGTGCTTATGTACAACTTGCCCCACAAGTCTTCTGAACCCAATGTCACATTATTCTGTATTTCCTATGTTGCAAAAGAATAAGGACTTTACACAAAAAGACAAGTTACCATTTACCTTAGGCAAGGAAGCAGAAAGAGGCAAATCCTCAAGATGAATGCTCATAAGAATAATTTTCAGGTGTGACAAAGGAGAAAAAAGCATGTTTTGCTGAAAAATTTAAATTGGAAACTTCAATGTCAAGATTAGAGGGCAAGGGAATAAAAAAAAAGAAACATGTGATTTAAATGCATCAGCAAGTTTATTTACAAATGCAGTTGGAACAGTAAAGAAATACACTAGCTCATGGGGAGAAAAAAAACCTTTTGTTGCACAAGCCATAGTTATATTTTCTTAGTGAAGAGAAGAAACTCTTAAGAGTGAATTGTTCAAATCTAAATCCACTGATCAACCAATACAAGAGTTCCCCTCATCCAAAAAAAAAAGAATATTGTATATGAATATGAAAAAAAATCACAATGGGAGCAAGTTAGAAAACCAGACTACAGAAAACAAATATTAATGCAATAGGTCTGCATTACTTATTTTGTGGTATACATTACAAAAAAGGTCAGCCGTTGCAAATATATTTAAATTAGCTATTTCAAATAATGTTTAGGAGCATTCTTTCAAAAAAACATCTTCTTCATACACCATTGGAAAGTCAAGCTAGATATGAATTATTAGCCTCAAAAATATTTTGAAATTATTATTGATAAGTATTTGTTCTCCTTGTGCTTTTAGTATGCTGAATTCAAAAAGTGAATACTGTGCTTTTCCCAAAACATGATTACCTTCTTATAAATAACAAAAAAAAATACAGTTAACATGAGGGATATAAATGTTCCTATGTAATCTAGACAGGCCAAAAAAAAGTTACTCTTTAAAAAAAAAAAGACATACAATATATATTTATAGATCTACACCAGCAGCAACCACCTCTTCTTCTATCTCCAACAGTGCTTTCGTATGGAGGTTAACTTCACATGGAGGTTGGCTGTCCAGCTGATCAGGCAAGGAGAAAAGAAAGAAGAAAAACACTTAGATTCAGAAAGAGGTCAATATTGAGTTTCTGGGATATTTAGCAGCAATCATGTTTTGAGAATATCACTAAGACTGAGTGAAGTAAGTCTTGCAACTCAATCATTGGACAAATAAACTATATCTTTTGGGCAGGAGGATTTCTCCTCATTTGCAAAATAAAGATGAAATTTAGCGATTTGGATAGAAATAAATTGTGGCCAACTCTCACTTATTTATGCTAATGGAGGGAAGAGGAGGCATCAATAGTACAAAATAATAATTAATATACCACTTCCCCCCCCTGAAAAAAATCCAGATTTGGCTCTGGAATTTAGTCCAGGAGAAAGATACACATATTCAACTTAATACATGCCTAACCTTAACATTCTCATACCACGAATCCATTATCAGCAGCTCAGGACATGGCTTGATAGTTACGGTGAGGAAACCCCAGCATAACAGACAATCCATTGAAAGAATAATCCATCCACAGAAAAAAGAGAATTAGCTGAGCATAAGTCATTAATAAAGCACTCAGCAAATAAAGGTCTATACAAATACCTCATAGTTCATAATCATATTGTTTTGTTGATAAGGAAGAAACACAGATTACCAGCATCGCTGCCCAAAATATAAACAGCAGTCATGGTTGCGTTCACATGGCTATAAACAACATGCCAATTCCATTAACTTTATTTTCCTATGGTTTATAACACACTAAAAAATGCATTCTTTTAAACCAAAACAAAAATGTCACATGCTAAGACACAAAGTAGCATTTGGGACTTCAAAAATTTGAGTCTCCAGAAGAAAGATGCTGAAGGTCCATATAACCCTGAGAAATATTGCTTTGCCTTTTTTTTGGGGGGGGGGATGTGTAGAAAGATAGTCTCAAAAGAATAACAGCAAACTTTAACAACTGTTTGTTGTTTTTTTTTACCTTTAATTTTTAGGAAATGTTATAGTCAAAAAAAATTCAAGACCATTAATCTAATTTGGTTACTTTCTAAGAAACATATTCAAAAGTCTAAACTTAGAGATTTGTTAAAATGAGGTGAATGTGATGAAAAAAGGAAGAACCAGTTCTTAAGAAGACTAACTTCATATCTCTTATTTTCCTTTTAGCCAGTCTTACTTAGAGTTCTCTGTACCCCAGGAGGGCAGCATAGGGGACAACTCCTGGATCTGCCGCTCCACATAACCCCCTTTCTTGACCTCATTAATCACCTTCTTGTGCTGACATCCTGAGCAGTCACCCAACTCTATTCAAACCCTCCTTGGAAAGGGGCAGCTTTAAGTTTTTACAAAAAGTACTCCTAAAAATGGGAATTCTGAGGCAGGGTGCTTGTGGGGGTAGCAAGTGTAGATTCAGGAATGTACATGGGAGCCCGAGGTCTCTTTAAAAGACAAGAGATTTTCTCTCTGATTTGCTCTCTTACATTTGAATCGGAGATAGCACTCATTGCAGTACAATTCGTTATTTCGGATTCTGACTTCTGCTCCTGAGCTGGAGCCCCCAAGATCACACTTGCAGGCCACACACTGGAAGGGAAACAACAATAATTAGTTACCTCTGCCATAAAAGAACTTGCTTGTGGAAATAATGAATAAATAGAAGCACTTCGTGAGAGAGATTGAGAGAGAGAGAGAGAGAGAGAGAGAGAGAGAGAGAGAGAGAGAGAGAGGAGCTTCTAATTCCCTTAACCAACATTAGCAAAAGCAAACAAAATGATTAGCGGATGAGAAGGAGGTGCTCCAGATGAGGCATGAGTTAGATTACATCAAGCCAACTTTCATTCTAAATATGCTGGGAGGCAGAAATGAATCACTGATTAATTTAATGAAATCCTAATCTTCAAGTTTCCTGGGGTGGGGTGAGGGGATGAAAAGTCACGGCATCACATGAAAGACCTACCTTTGTTTGTTAAGGAAGACTGGGATGTGGGCCACGCTTTCTGAGGCGGGTCCCTGATAGACTCCATGCAGTATCAATTCTCACATGGAACCTTTACTTCAATGAAAATTATTTTGGCCCCACAATTTTGTTCATGTATTTGGAGAACATTAAACATCTTGGCTTATTCTGTTAAGCCAACATGCAAGCCTCTACTGCCATTGCACCAGTTAGAACAAGCCTGGCGGTTATGTCCTATAGGACAACGAGGAACCAATCATCGCACTTACTCTCCTTCCCAAAGTAAGCGCTCCTCAGATAATGGACCCACATAATATTTCTCTAATAATAAGCATCTCACGAGGCAAAAATTACAGCCTTTTTTTTTAATGTGGATTGTTTTGGGTTTTTTTACAGATGTGGAATGTCAAGTGGGTACATATGGGACATACAATTAAAATTTATGGCAATTTTTTCATTTTTATATTCTCCATTTCAATATCAAATAAAACTTAGGGTAGGAAATAACTCCACAACTACTATTATTTCTCATAGCATTAATCTGCATCTAAAGCATGTTTGCCACCACATGTTTGATAATATTCCAGGGGCAAATCACTCTAAAGATTACCTTTGACTACAAGCACCCTCACTCTCCACCCCTGGAAAAACAAAACAAAACAAAACAAAACACAAAAACTATGTTCTAAATATGACAACATAAAGGTGGTTGTACTTTGTTCAGCGGATCAAAAAATATGCCAGAATTTTGAGGATATCATAGTGGTGCTTCCAAATCAGACCCTCTATTAAGTTCAAGCTTTAAGAACTAAATATTAGTAGAAAACTCAGCAGAAAGGCCATGAGGATTGATGCCCAAAGCATAAGGCTAGTTAGTAGTGTTCCCACAACCAGCGATCCAAGAAGCCATGCGTTCCAAGCCAAGCCCCAGTCTTCATGTTGCTTCTCTGAATTCTCACCTTAAAACAATGTAAATGATAACAAAGCCCCAAAGATTCGATGATCATGGCCGCTCCCTTGCCCAGAATGTTATTACAGTAGGAGCATACTCTCTTGCCACTGACTGACCTGGACACAGAAGAAGAATGGGATGGAAGTCTTGTTTTTCAAGGGAGTTAAAGACAGAGGGCATCTTAACATTAATATAACACACTTGAAATTGAAGTCTCTTCTTTAAAGAAAAAATTCTTCACAAGAAAGAGTAGATGATCAGAAAACATTTTAGTTATGTAGAAACACACCTAAACTTTTGTTTGTAACTATTGTCCACAGAGTGATAGCGGCACTAGACGGAGGTACTAAAATATCTTTCTCATTGAATTACACATAATACTGCAGTAATAATTTGCTCTGACACTTTCATGTTGCTAGCCCAATCTATAAAATTAAAATTCTAAAACATTAATGAATGAAAAAGTCTCTGCCCTCAAGGAGCTAACATTCTATTGGGGAGTCAGGTGGTATAAGGTATATACACAGCTAAATAAATACAAGGTAATTTGAGAAGGGAGCGTATACTAATAACTGGAGAAGATTAGAGGAGGTGACATGGAGGAGGTGACACCTGAGCTGACCTTTGAAGGAAGACAGGATTCTGGGAAGTCAAGTAATGAGGAAGCACACCCTAGGTATAGGGGACCAGCTGAGTTCAAGATCAATGAGCTCAGGAAACAGCTCAGCTCTAGGAAGAATTAGAGGATCGTAGACTTAGGGCTAAAAAATGACCTGAGAGGCCATCTAGTTCAACGCTCTAAATTAACAGATGAGAAAATGAGTCCTAGATGAGTAAAGTGACTTGCCCAAGGTCACACAGGTAGGGAGTTAGCAAGTAAGCCTAGCTAAGGTAATTTGTGGATGCATCATAGATGGCCTTAAAAGGTAAATTCAAGAGTTTATATTTTACATTAGATGAAAGAGAAAGCCACTGAACATTTTTGTGTGGAAGAGGGACATGGTCAAGTCTTTGCCCTAGAAAAGTTATTTTGACAGCTTTATGGAGGGACAGAAACATTGGAGAGGAAATACAGTGGGAACAGGGACACCAAAAGGTAAGAGGTGATGAGGGCCTGAATTAGGGTGGTGGCTGTAAGTTGAGAGAAGAGGATGGATTCAAAAGAGGTATCTGTACTAGAGGTATCTGTACTTTGTTTAGATAGTTTAAATTCCAATACTGTCACCTGTCTAATTTATTCTATGTTTCTACTTTCATCTGGTTTTGTCCTAACTATTGGATAACACAAAGGGATGACTAAACCAAAAACCAAACTTAAAGTTCTCCCTTTTCAGTAGCCACCCTCAAAGACAGAAATGTCATCTTACTTCCAATAAGAGGACAGACCAGATGACTTCAGGAAGGATTATCTATGCAATTATTTCTATAGTATCTAACATACTGATGATATACTTATTGTATTTTGTAGTAAGCTAGCCTTTTGATCTAATCATCTACAGTTACCTTGGTTGATGGAATCCACCGGCAATTTGGAAAAGCCAACATTAAATGGTACTTCTGCTCTAAGGTTACATGTTGGTAATTACAAAATGTCAAAGTCCTGCCAGTCCAATATACTTTATACCTTCAAGTAATGATAATAGTAATAGCTCACATAGGAATACATATATGAGCTGATTTAAAGAGAAATAAATAGAACTGGGAAAACAATTTAAGCACTGACCACAACAACACAAATGGAAAGAATAGCAACAACAAAGCAAACAATGCTGAATGTTACAAAATGAGAATGGCCAAGCTTGGCCCTTCAAGAGATGTAAAATTGTTATCTCCTTTCCTTCTTTGCAAGGAAGAAGGAAGGAGAAACTATAGGTATTGAACTCTACATATAATGTTGAACTGAGTTTTTGTTTTGGTTAGTTTTCCTTAATTTTTCCCTTTAAAAAAATTCTTTATTACAGAGGACAGTTCCCTGAGGTTATAAGGTGAGATATGTGGGGAAATGCATGAGATATTGTAAAAATAAGGGAGATCTCAATAACAATGTATAAGATAATAATGACAGCTCATTTATACATTATATTAAGTTTTCAAAGAAGTTTCCATATATAATCATTTGATCTTCACAATAATTCTTGTGAAATAGATATTATTATCCCTATTACAAATGAAAAAACTAAGTCTCTGAGAGGTTAAAAGACTTGCACAGAAGTACACACTTAAGAAAAGCGTACAGTAGGATTCAAACCCAGGTTTTACTGACTTCAAATCCAGTGCTCTAGGCCATATCCACTACACCTTGTTATCCTCTCCACTACAAAATTAATTCACATATTAAAAAAACTGAAATTCAGCTATCAGATTCAGAATACCTCTTGTTTGAACAAGCTGAATTTGTTGGGGCTCAAGTAGGAGGAAAACGTGGTAATATTTCACAATAGAAATTAGAAATTAAAAATAATTGAAGTTATTTTTCAGTATTAAAAACAAAATGGAGACTACAACATTCATATGAAGCAGATGTGGAAACATGAATTTTTAATTTCTCTATACTACAAAATATCAAAATTGTCCAGAGAAACCCTAATGGATACTGGTACACTCTAGTTTTCTGAATTACCAGTATATCCCAAATTTACTTGGGAATACAAGAGATTTATAAAAAGTAAACCCTCATATTAAAAAAAAATCTTCCTGTACCAAGGCTATGGACAACTTCAGCTACACGACAAAAATGTCTCCTTTTTGCCTTCTTCCTATCCTGTTTCAACTGAAAGGAGAGAGGGCCCATGCTAGGAAAATTATCCAGTTTTGTCCTCTGCAGCTCTTCTTTGTCTCTGTTCTTTAGCTTTTACCCACTGTTTGTTAAAACCCTTTTCCTCCCATCTAACCATCAAGGCCCTTCCCCAATCTCTCTCCTTTCCTCCCATCAAAACCAGAAAGAACTAGCACAGTCCAAAGTACAATATGATTTCTAAAACTTTGATTAAAAACTCATTCATGTGTAAAGTGTTATCTCAATCAGGCCTTTGCATTGAAATGGAATTTACCAGGCTCTTTTCTCTCAGTCAGGAAATGAAAGTTCTTTTCCCTTGAAAGGCAATGTTTAAAGTAGGAAGATGGTATAGATTTTGAATCTCCAAAACTGAGTTTGAATTCCAACTCCAATGCTTGCTATTTGTATGACATGGGCAAGTCATTTCCATTCTCTGAATCTCAGTTTCCACTTGCCCTACCTCTGACTAACTGAGCCTTCACATCATGGTCTGCCTTGAAGTGCTGTTTAAATGTGAGCTCTTGTTAGCCCAGCTTAATCTACACACACACACACACACACACACACACACACACACACACACACTTTTTTTTTTCTGGCAGGAGTATAAGGCAATTAGAGCAGCCAGTTCTATTCTTAGCTCTCAGACTATTTCATTGCTTCTTCTGCCAGAACATCTTCTTGCTCTTGTCCCCCAAAATATATGACTGCCCAGCACTGTTTCCTTGTCTTTTCTTTTAACTCCCCATAAGTACCCTCACACTATAGCAAAACAGGACCACTCAGTTTCTCAAACACATTCTAGACTGAGGGTGGGGAACTTGCAGCCTCGAGGCCACATGTAACCCTCCAGCTCCTCAAGTGTGGCCTTTGACTGAATCCAAACTTCACAGAACAAATTGGATATGTGATTGGATTTTGATTTGGCTCTTAATCTGTAAAACTGGCTTTTAAAAAATATATTTTTGATAACAATTTCAATATGATTGATTTCCTTTGTAACTGTACATATCTTTATTTTATACATTTAAAAATATTATTCTGCAAAGGGTTCCATTCACTTTACCAGACTGCCAAAGGAGAGCATGAAACATAAAAAGGTTAAGAAAGAACCCTTCCCTGATTTGGAATCCCCTTCTTCCCTACTCTCCATCAACTCCTAGTTCTATGTGTTAAAATCCTACTCATCTTTCATAAAGGGCCCAGTACTTTATCCAGTATTGACCATAGTGCCTGGCATTTAGAAGGTGATTAACAGATATTGATTGATTGATTGAAGGCCTTCCTAGATCACTCCAGCTTGGAGTAATCACATCTGCATCAGAAAAACTTATTGGTTACACCAGTTAACCAGATTCTGCCTTTTATTATAGTTACTTTTACAAATTATTTACTATAATAGATCCCTTATAGGCATGAACAGTTTAACTGTAACCCATCCCTACCAAACCAAAAATTATTGTCCTCCCCCAACCCTTGCTTTGAACTCCTTTTTGGATCTATGCATTACATATGGCGTTCACTTAGGACAATGCCTAGTATACAGGAAAGTCTTTACTATCGGGAACCCTTGAAGAATGAATTGGTTTGAATGGTCAAGTTTTTGGAGAACCAAAAGCTTACTTTTCTGAACACCAACATATTTTATTTGAACCATTTTGAGTGAAAAAAAATTCAATATATTTCTTTCTTTCTTTCTTCCTTAAACATCAATACATCAAGGACCTGGGATTTCACTGTTCTTTCTGACAAGCCCCACATTCTATCTAGAGCAACACGTTGTTCCTTTGAGCTTACATAGTGTAGGAGAGAGTCCAATGCACCTGGAATTCAGAGACAACTGAGCTCAAATCTGGCCTTGTATACTCACTTATGTGACTATGGTCAAGATCCTGCATCTCATTGAGCCTTGGTTGTTTCATCAGTAAAATGAGGATTATAATATCAGTAGAACCTTACTCACAAAGTTGTTGTTAGGATTCAGTGAAGTTATGCATACCAGAAAGAGTATAACAAACATTAACAACCATTCCATGGCAACTCTGGATCATTATTGTGAACATCAATTATAGTGTACAAGTGAACAATGATGACCTCAAGGGGACTCTCAGAGCTATGTGTTGCTACACAAACTGGCCCTATGCCGCCATGCTATTTAAAATACTGTCACTTCCATTGCTAATAGACTTCTGCATAATTCCAATTCGTTTGTTTCTTCTAATCTACTTTGGGTATGGGAGAAAAAATAGAGATGAAGTGGGGAGGGGTGTGTGTCTGAAGGAAGGTGCTTTTGTTGTTCAGTCATTTTCAGTCACTCCTGGCAAAGACGCCAGAATGGTTTGCCTTTTACTTCAGCTCGTTTTACAGATGAGGAAACTGAGGCAAACCAGGTTAGGTGACTTGCCCAGGGTCACACAGCTAGTAAGTGGGGAAGGTCAGATTTTAATTCAGGAAGATGAGTCTTCCTGACTCCAGGGCATCCTATCCACTGCACCACCTAGCTGCCCAAGGGGAGGTGCTATAGATGGGGAATGCTGCATGCATTTTCAGATGAGGTCATTGTGTTGTTAGTTTTTCTTAACTGTTAACTTTGCTATGAGATCTCTCACTTAAAGATGGTAATACACAAATGTTTGTAAGGTAAAAACAAAACATACCAATAAAACAACAACAACAACAACAACAAAAGAAACCAGAAGACTAAGCTTTATATAACTGAATAAAAAATGGCATCTGCAGGAGAACCTTTACTCTGAGTAAAGTTTTGGCACACAAACTTCTTGACAGCTATTTGCATTCTGCTCAGAAAGATCCTTTGCTTACTTCTCACTTCTATTCTGGAGAGGTGAGACTGATGAGTTGGGTTCCAGATAGATGACATGTAATGTTATATGTGTACATGTTACTTCCCCAGATAAACCTGTGAGCTGCTTCAAGGACATAGACCATACTACTCTTTTTTGAATTTTAAAAAAAATTCTCAGCTCTTCCTTCTACACTGATTGGGGATAGGGCAATGAGGTGACAGAAAGTGAGTCTGTGATTTCATTGATAAAGGGAATTTCTGGTAAAGAACTTCTTTCCTCAAAAGGTGCAGGACAGTATCTTTTCTGCAACGTATGGTCCTCTTTTTAATGTTGTCTTAGAGACTGGATATCCCTTCCTCACCCAGGGAAGGGCAGTGGCCAATCACAGGCTTGATCCCAATAGTGATCAATACATTCAGTAAGTAATAAGCAGGAAGCTTAACCTGCCCCATTCTTTTGATCTGAGCTGGTTCACCCTTTCTTCAGTAGCTTAGTGACCCTCTGCTCCCAGAGGTTCCCCATATTGGTGCCATACTTAGTGTGGACAGCTCATGGACTTTGTCCCTACCGCAGCTCAGAACTAAAGCAATCAACCACCATTGGCCTCCCCAAGCAGCAGGGAATTCAGCACTATGCCTGGCAATTTATCATCTTAAAAGAATTACCCAGGGCACTGAGAGTTTAGGTGACTGGCTTATCTAGGCTCACACAGCCAATAAATCAGAGGCAGACTTGAATCTAATACTTCCTGGTTCCAAGGCCAGCTCTTTAAAGATTATGCTCCATGGCTTCTAATTTATAGTCACTATGAATAAATGCTCGAGACCTAAGCCCGGAAAAACCTGGAGAACAGAAAAATCTATGCATTTTCATCACAGATGTTCTTCAAAATCTAGAGCCCCTACCATCCTGATGCTATGTATGTAGGCAGGCCCCTTTAACTACCTTCTCAACCTAAAAATAAGTCAGGTCAACCCCTCCAGTCCTGATAACCTTCATCTAATTCCATTCATCCCTTCCTTCTGACCCAGACTCTCCGAACACATATTATGCATTTTTTTGGTATATGTACTATTGCTTTAGTTGGTGTTTAATGATTTACCTTATTATAACTACTCTTATCTGACATCCTAGAAGGCAACACTGTGCCTTAGGTGGAATTTCAACATCTAGTTACTTAAGTTTCAGCCAAAGGCAGTCATTAGAATGCACGCTTCTCATGATTCAAATTATTACAGTAAAAACATCTTTTATTATCCTACATTCTTGCTTCTCTATAAGCCATGGTCTTTCTTGGTATCATTAGATTTCAATAAGCCAAGTTCTAGACTTATAGTAGTACAACAAATTTTCAATTCCAGAAACATATAAAATACAGGTGTTAATTTATGTAGGAGGAACAAGATGTCAGCAAATTTGAGAAAACAAAAAGTCGATCATTCTTTAAAAGTAAAACAAAAACTCTAGATCTGAGCTATCCATATGGCATATCATTACTTATTAAAATCTGACTTGGCATGGTAAATAGATTGTCTGCAGCACGCAATTATAGTTCAGTATTGTTCTCATACACTTTTCCTCTAAAAATGATCTCAAACAATATTTCTACTTAAAAAAAAATATGCAGTTTTAAAACAGATATTGCCCATAAAGTGAAAATATATTCACCAGCTTCTACAGATTTTTATGATTCACCATCCTGGACTACTGGTGATAAACTAGCCACAAACATCAGCAAGAGAGACACGGGCAATAAGCTAAAGGTTTAAAATTTCTACAGTGGTTTCAAAAGAAACCTGTAAATGTCATGAGTGTAGTCTGGAAAGAATTAAGAAATCAATGACACTTTGGATACCAGCAAAAAATAAAAATAAAAAAATTAATATATTGCAAGAGAGGTTACTTTTTCCCTTTTCTCAATGGAAGTTGTGGATAAGAATGTGTTTCCATAAAAAAAAAAAAAGTTAAAAAAAAGTTTTTCTTTATTGCAACAGAAGGAAAAAATTGGTCAATAGAAACATGTGCAACATACCTGTTTCGCTGCTGTATCCCTGACTGAGAAGTAGAAGGGGACTGTGTTCGAGGTACTGGGGAAGGTGCAGATGATAAAGGTCCCGTCCGTACAGAACCAGCAGAAGAGGGTACCAAACTGGAAGATGGATTTCGCATGTAAGCACGGTTGGATGTGGACACGATTTGTGGAGGTGGACGACTGAAGTCTTGCACAGATGAAGATGTGTGAAACCCTGTGGACTGATTCATCCAAGGGGCATGTCTCCATGAATTTGATCTGGGGGAGTCTAGATTATCCAAAGATTCACCTCTGAAATACAAACAAAAGAAATCTACTAGATCCCAATACATTCAGTTTTAAAATGAAGTGATGAGTTTCAAAAGTCACTACAAGCCATTAAAACTTTATTATTTTAATTTATAGAATAATCAATAAACAATAAGTAGTACTAAGTAATAATAATAATAATAAATAAGTAATAAAATTTTACTCATTTTACTGGGTGTTGCACATTTGAGTACTTAGTTCATAGTTGAGTTCGGTCATTTTTTTCAGTCATGTCTGACTCTGTATGACCCAATTTGGAGTTTTCTTGGCAAAGATATTAGAGTGCTTTGCCATTTCCTTCTCCAGCTCATTTTACAGATGAGGGAACCGAGGCAAATAGGGTTAAGTGACTTGTCCAGGGTCACGCTGTTAGTAAGTGTCTGAGGCTAGATTTGAACTCAGGAAGATAAGTCTTCCCGACTCCAACTCTGGCATTCTATCCACAGCCCAACTTAGTCCACACACACAAGTAAAATTTATTTTTATTTTCATGCTAAAAAGGTTAAAAAAATTTAATCAACTATTTTTAATGAATTTTCATTTTGTTCATAATTGATTCCTTTAAAGATTTAAGGACCAGAGTGCCAAGTAAAAAGGATTAGATTAATATTGAGGAACATGGAAAAAAATAATCTATTGTTCTTCAATAAAAATATCCATATATGTCTTTGAATATCTTTGCCAATATGCTATACTAGGAAAATTCAATGTAGAAAAATATTAAACTTACAAAACAGAAGAATGAGGAGGTTCATATAACAGGACAATTTGCTACAGGTTTCATTTAATAATAATTACCCTAATTTAATTTACAAAAGTATGGCTCATACACAACTCTGATGCATACCTTTAAATTGTAGAGAGATTTATCTATATTCATACTCTCTTATAAACAATACTAATTCTAAACACGGATTGTTAGAACAGTCATCAAAAATCTAAAATAAAATAGCTAAGGCATTTGAGCAAACTCAAGTGTATCCAATTAAGTCAAATCTTTAACACCTAAAATTAAATTAACATTCTGACATAACTGTCTTCATTAAGGTTTTTTTTAACATATGATATATATATATATGTATATGCATATTCATACCAAGGAATCTTCAACATAAAAGTGAAGTTTACAAATTAATTACTAACTCATTACTAATAAACAAACAAATGATGAACCAAATGCAATAGAATATAAAGCAAAAAGTCATTTTAGGCCCTGTAGAAAGGCAGAATTCTACAACTGCATGTTCCAAGTGTTGTTTCCAGCCACCACGATTATCATTTGGAGGAGGAAGAGAGAAAAAGAAAGAGAAGAATGTATATAGTGCCCTGATTTTTGCAACTACTTTATAAATATTACTTCACTTTCTCCTCACAACAACCCCTTGGAGGTAGGTACTATTAGTAACCCATTATCCATCACTTTTCAGTCATGTATGATTCTTCATGACCCTCATTTGGGTTTTTTTTTTTGTTTGTTTTGTTGGGTTTTGTTTTGTTTTGCTTGGGTTTTGTGTGTGTGTGTGTGTGTGTGTGAGACAATTGGGGTTATGTGACTTGCCCAGGGTCACACAGCTAATGAGTATCACATGTCAGAGGCCGGATTTGAACTCAGGTCCTCCTGACTCCAGGGCCGGTGCTCTATCCACTGTGTCATCTAGCTGCCCCGATTTGGGGTTTTTTTGGCAAATATTCTGGAGTAGTTTGTCACTTCCTTTTCCAGCTCATTTTACAGATGAGGAAACTGAGGCAAACAGGGTTAAATGACTTGCCCAGGATCACACAGCTAAGTAAATGGCTGAGACCAGATATGAACTCCTGTCTTCTCTGACTCAATGTTCACTGCTCTATCTACTGGGCCACCTAACTTTGCCCATGGAATTGCAAAGATGGAACAAGAAACAAAGGCAAGTGAGCGTTGAACTCCTAAATAGCCCAGAGGCCTGGAATCTAAATATTTCCTACTTAAAAAATAAAAGTAAAGCGTTGAGCATATCAGCACAGCTCTCACCGTCTCATGGTGCCAGGCAGGGAGATAGGCTCCTTGGTGACACTGGAGCTCCGTTGTCTGATCCAGCTGTTGTCATTATGGAGCGAGGTCTTCTTCCTCATTTCCTGAAGGATCTGCTGCCTCTCCATCTCAGCTTCTGACGTGGTCTGCTCTTTTCGAGAACCTTTCTGTGAAAAGCCCACATTCCCAATCCGGTCCAAATATTTGGTGCTCCCTAGATTGAAAAGACATCAAGGATGTCAGAAAGAGAAAATAACATTTCAGTCTGGGGTGAAGGTAAAAAGCTATAAGATTCAAGGGGCCAAATGTGAGGTAATTTGCATGTTTTAACAACAGTTGTGGTATAGGATGATAGAGGAAGGTGGCTAAATTTATTTTATTGCTGTAGTATCCAATTCAACAGAAAGTAGTACTACAAGGGATGTGAAAGCAAGGAAATGAATGTAATCGCCAAAGAGCTAGTAAACCACACCGTTTTGGTTTTGGCCACCTTCAAGTTCTATTGTGCAAAATAGTCTTTCGCCAGGTAATGCTTCCTGTGTTAATCAACAATAACAAAAAGACCAGAGATCATTCACAAATATAGGGCATTTAATAGTTTAAAAACTGCTTTCCTCAAAATAACTTCATGAGCTTGGTAATTCAAATATTAGTATCTGATTTTAAAGATAAAGAAATTGAGACTCTTCGGAAGTTGAGTAACTTACTGGAGGTCACAAAGCTAATAAGTCAGAATATGAAGTTGGAGGCTTGAACTGAATTCTGTGCTTTTTTTATCATACTATGCTGCCTCTATAAAAATTTCCAAGTGTCTAGTTCTCTCAATGCACTGTTATGCCTTGGACTATAAACATAGTCCCAGCCTTCAAAGAAATTTTCAATCTGGCTATGAGACAAGGCAAATACTAAGTATATCCAAATCAAGCCTACATCACTCGGTGTACGCTCCTAAGGTGAGTCAAATCCAACAACAAAGCCTGACCAAGCTACAGGAATTAAAATGTTTACTGATGTCACAGTGGTTTATTCAATAATAGGACAGTGATCCAATTATTCACTAATAAATGTTTCAGGTTCCCTTATTTCAGAGATGAAATCATTTACGTATACCTTTGTTATTAGATATATTAATTACAAAAAGGCTCATCAATGTTTCCCATAAGCTGGAATTCATTAGGTTGGATTATTAATATTTGAAATTAGTGTGATATAAACACTTCCAAACTATATTCTCATTTTTATTAAGCTCAGAAAGTTTCTTTAAGAATTTTTCTCCTTTCCATCTCCAGATTGAGTTTTTAATCTCTTTATAGTTTGCCTTCAATTTAGTTTTTAGTTCATCTTCTTGCAAACAATGTGAAATGCATCCAATAATTGCTCACAGAATCCTATTTTAATGTTTGTGCAAAGCAATACATATAATATAAATTTAATCAGATTAAAAAAATTTCCATTTGAAAATCACCTTACTGCTAGTAGAAATTGAATCCATCAAAAAACCCAGAAGCAATGTGGCAAAAGTGAAAAAATCAAGTGACAAATTCAGATGCCCGGGGAAATAGTCCACTTGCTTAGAAAAGCTATTAATGTATAATGGGCATAACATTTGTGCTACTTAATTCAATGAGGTTGTTATAAATAAATCTTTTTCGAATAGTAAAATGTTATAAAAATGAGAGCACATATGCATGTGTATAAATAAAATAAATATATATACACATATATACATACAGATAGATTTCTAGTATTATTGTTATGATTATTGTTATCTCATTCTCTTTTTTCAATAAGGTTCAAATACAAACAGTTCTGGGAAAAGTTCCTATCCTGTTTATTCTTTTATATTTAATGTTCAATAGACTTAGTATAAATGGGTAAAATAACTTCTTTTTGTAGCTGAATAAAAAATTTTAGCATGTAACATCCTCTCTAAATTCACTAAAAGCATCTTCCATTACAGACTGGACCACAATGTATATAGAACCTATCAGTATGGTAAGCCTCACAGGGGAGAAGAAATGTGTAAGAACAGAGACATTTTAGAAAGAATTGAGTTAATGAATCAAAAAACAGAAACCATACTTGTGAACTTTGACTCTTGACTTTAGAAATGGCCTTAATCATGATGTTTGATATTACAAAGTAATTTTATTTTTAAGAATTTTTTTTAAACTTACCATATCTGCTTGTGGGGTGATCCAATTCAGTAGTAGACCTTGATTTATTCCTAAAATATAAAACCCAATATATTAAAGCTGAAAAGCCATTTTAATATAAATATGCATATTTAATATAAATATACCTTTATGATTAAAAGGAAAGATCTATTCATACTTAAGAAGTTTATAAAACTAAAGATGCAACTTTCTAAATCATTGATCTTTTTTCCTTTTTCCAAATGACAGTTACTGTTATTTTATAGAACTGAATCTTCTATGTATGAGACTTTAACTAGCAGAGACTAGCTCATAAAACTCTGAATACAGAGAACTTCTACATGATAATGGTGAAAAGAAATTCATCTATACACTTTCTCTAGATTTCTACAATGGTTAACACAATTTTTTTAGATTATTTTTGCACATCCATTTTCTCCTTAAAATAGGAATGACTGTTTCCATTACTCAAACTCATGAGGTTGATATAAAGAAACTTTCATTGATTCCTACAAAGGAATTATCCCAATATCTAATCAACATTCTTGATAAATTATATCAACTCCATAAGGCTAGAAGAGTACCATTTGCTGCTCTGAAGCAGCAATATGGTAAACGGCATCCTAGATCCCCAAAGAATCAATGTCATTTCTTAAAGAACCTAACTTTCCAAAAGGGTATAGCTTGTGAATCTAAACCCGAACATGATTTACTCTCTTATTCCAACTATAAGGAGTAATATTAAGCAACTTCAGTTATTAAGGTGAATGGAGAAAATGTGCTATTTACCACCTTTAAAGAATGAAAGTTCAATATTTCTGCCATTATGAAAACTTGGAGACAATTTCACCCGGTATGTTTGCAACCCCATGTACTTGAATAGACAGGTCAGAAAATTAGATCTAAATTGTCTTAGACACTAAATAAATGAAAAAGGCTACCTACTATTTGTGACCAAAAGTTACTATTATTTACTTACCTTAAAAATAATAATTTCATTACCAGAAACCTGGCAAAATTCATTAAGATCTCCATAGCAAGATATAGCATTACTGCCTGGAGATAAGATACTGCATCAAGATTCCTAATGCTACCAAGGTTACTGTCTTGGCATACTAATTAGTTTTCCCCAAGGTACTAAATTACATGAGCCAGACTTCTATAAATAAATTAATTCCTCAAGAAAGGCAAAGTTCCTTTTTACCAACCTATATATAATCCCATAAGATATATAAAGATACATATATATATGCACATACATCCATAAACATATATACATATATTTATATATACAAATATGCATATAAATGAATTGTGTGTCTATGTACGTATGTGTGTATATATATCAATATATGTATAAATGCATGTATGTGTTTATGGGTATATAAATGTATTGTAAATGTATGTGTGTATTGTAAATGCATGTATGTGTATATATGTATAGAAATGCATGTGTAAATGCACATATAATACAGGAGAGGATAATTACAAAGAGGATCACTCATCAATACTTTGTTCTGAGGTCCAAGATCAATGTACCTCTACTCAATTCTCTCTTTTCTTTACGGTCAGCTCTATGTCATATTCAATTATGCAATGGATTATCATATGATTGAAGTTTTTCTACCAGTTTTCACCAAAGGCAAAAAATACTTAAGGCAGAAGCACATTCAAAACCCACTGAAGATAACAGCTATAAAGAGTTCATTGAAACATTGGTCTAGAGACTATAATAGACCTAACTGGCTTAATTTGGGGGGGAAAATTGATAAGTACTATTTTAAGTTAATCAAATGTTTCAGAGAGAAATTTTTAAGAAATAGTTTCCTAAATGTCTACACTTCTTTCCCCATCTCTCAAAATTTAACTTGAAGTTTCAAGTCAAACTGTCCTAAATAGATGCCATCATTTCCTTCTCTGCTATCCATGTAGGACTTCTATTTTTGTGTAAACCCCATGTATTTCTCACACCACACTTCTTATTCCAAAAGTTAAGTAGACTGCCAAGCATTCCATTTCTCTCCCAAAGGACAAAGGGCTGAGTTAATTCTGCAAGGAGTTGAGACTGGGATTCCAAAAAAGTCTAGGCTCATCGTTGAGACATCAACTAAAGCCAAATTATTACCCACTTGGCAGTAATGTTGTTTTACAAACCTGTCACTAGGAAGTAGATTTGTTGAGTCATCTCCTCGCTTTGATATTTCAAAGGGATCAACAGGCCTAAAAAATGGAAAAGGAATTTTCTTAAATTTAAAATATTAAGGTTAAAAGATTTTTTCTACATTTGCAAGATAATTAATCCTACAAAAGAATAATATTCCCAATGACTACTGAGAAAAAAAAAGTTTTTAGTATAAAGAATAAAGTGTTTCCACCATAAAGACACCAAAGGTATTTTAAAAAGCTAAATTCCAAATCTTTCAGTAGCACATTCATGATTCCAGGTTAGACAAGATCTAAACTGAGGTATGAGCAAGACCTTTCAAGCAACTTTTATGTTTGTTCTTTAGATTTCCTTTTCAAAATTCTGGAAGTAAAAAATTCAAATAGGATTCTTTCTCATATAAAACAGAATTAAGATGGAGATGCACTACTTTGTAATTTAACCAACACAATCCACAAGTCAAGAGTTGAAATCCTGACCCTGTCTTTGTTCTTCATGCACAACATTCCCTCTCCTGTCTGGGGCTTTAGCAACGACTCTTCCACATGCCTGGAATGCACTGCCTCATTACCTCAGCCTCACAGACTCTCTCTTTTCTTTTAATACAAAGGATAGGTGCCATCTTCTGCATAAAGCTCTTCCTGATTCCCCTAACTGCTAAGGTCTGCCAAATTACCTTATGTTTGACAAATATACATACATGTATGTATTTTTCAATTTAAATTTCTGTTGTATATATTTTTATATGTAGTTGTTTTCTTCTCCATTAGGAAAGAAGACCCTTGCAAATAGATATTGTTTTATTTACTATTTTTGTATCCCTAGCATCTAGCACAGTATCTAGCATAAAATAGGTGCTTAATAGTTGGTAACTAAATTGATATCATATTGCTTGCCTTCTAATGAATGGGGGAGGTGCTGGAGGGAACAAATTTGGAACAACTTTTTTTTTTATTGAATGTTAAAAATGAATAAAAATAAACTTAAAAACAAAAACAAAAAAGTTGATGACAAGACATTTGGCTTTGGAAATGTTAAATTTAAGGTGGAAATGGGACGTTCAAATGGAGATATTTTCTTATATATAAATACATATATACATGTATGTATATGTTATGTGTGTATGTATATATAGAGAGATAGAGAGATAGATATGAAGTCTGGAGCTCAGAAGAGAAGTTCAGACTGGAGATTCCTATTTTTGAATAAGTCCTAACAGAGAGGTGATAGTTGAAGCTGTGAGTGAATTTACTGTGGTGAAAAAGCGCAGACAGAGAAGAGATGTGAGGACAAAACTTTGTCCAAGTGCATAAATAAATGAGACGGTGTCCTCTTTCTTGATAGAATCCTGGGGCAGCTGTGTGCCTGAGTCAAAACAAGTCATTTTCAAATTATGTGTTACAGACTATAAACAGGCCTATAATTGCAACCATAAGCTAACAATAGATGTGTCTGATTCAGACAAGGAGAAAAAATACAAGAGCACTTTGACTGTGGCACCAACCTTTTATACTGATATATCTGCACTGAAGTTTCTTTCTCTTTCTCTGCCCTGCGCCTCTGCTCCTCTATCTCTGCCCGCCGCCTCTGCTCCTCTATCTCTGCCCGCCGCCTCTGCTCCTCTACCTCTGCCCGCTGCCTCTGCTCCTCTATCTCTGCCCGCCGCTTCTGCTCCGCTTCTTCCTCCAGTTCCTTTATTTTCCTCTCTTTCTCAAGGAGAAGTTGTTCTTCTAATTTCCTCTTCTGTTCTTCATGACGGACTCTTTCTTCCTCCTCTGCTCTGTTTTTTTCCTTGTCTGAAGGATAAATCTCTTCTCTCCAATTTGTTTCCCAGTTGGCAAGAGCAGGCTCACGCGAGGTGAGAGAAACGTTATTTGAGTTTAATACCATCTGTTCCTATATAAAAGGGGGGAAAATAAGAACAGAGAGAGAGACATGCATATGTGTGTCAATAGACACAGAACACATACATTTGTTAGCATTTATTTTAAATGGTGTTCATCCTATCCCTGAGCCAGTAACTACTTTAAAAAAAAAAACATCAAAAGAAAACACTGACTTATGAAAACACATGGATACTTCAGCTCTAATAAAGAGAGAAGATGGTTAATTTTAGATTCCTTTAAAGTAATTTTTTAAAAGACGCAGACCTTTCTGCTATTTTATTACTATACTTACAAAGGAGTTAGAAGAAAAGCTTAACTATCCAGCAAAATACTGGCGCATGCATACCAAAGTCTGTCTTTGAAAAGAACTACATAGGCAAACCTTTTTGAGAGACTGGCCAAATAGAGGATTTCTTTTCCTAAACTCAATTTCATCAGTGAAATGAAGGGACAGAAAAGGGGAAGGCGTATGCCAACACTACCTCATCTAAGTACTTTGAGTTCTCTTTCTCGGCCTCTTGTTGAGCCCTCTGCCACTTTTCCCTCAGTTTTTCCTGTTCACGTTGATACTTTTCCTATTAAGAAAGGCAGAATGTTAACCATCAAAGAAAGATGCTTTTATTCTTAAATTAGCGGCTTTTCAAGTTAGCATGGTTGTTAACAACTCTAAACTTTTACATGTAATGTTTCATTTGGTACAAAGTACTTCCTTTTTAAATTTAACGTATCACACATTAAGCCCATATATGTCAAATTTCCTGGGTTCCATTAAAATAGACAATGAAGTACTAGAGTTTTGGTTTCTTTTTTACCTTTCATTATTACTCTGTTTTAAATTCATTAAAAATTATCTAATTAAAAATAACAGGAAAACTTTGTCAGACAGGATGTAATAAAGAAAACAAGCATTTCATGGACAACGGAAGATCAAGCAAAATTTAAGCATGGGTTTGTTTTGTTTTTTAAAGGTATATGATCTTAATCTTTTCTGAATATTTATGGAGAACATCACATACTACAACCAAAAAAGCTGGACTGCCTAAAAGCTTCTCAACATAACAAAGGTATCTCCCTTTGAGATACAGAGGTCAATATGCATTTAATGACTATATCTATGCAGATATATTTCCATATCTCTCTATTTAGTCCTGGCAATTCTCCTGAGCTCCATTTTCACATCACCAACTGCCTTTTGGACATCTTGTACAGGATGATCCAGAGGCATTTCAAATTCAATATGACTAAAACAGAGCTCATTTTCTTTTCCCCAAAATTCTGTCCTTTTCTGAATTTCACTATTACTTTGGGGGCACCAACATTCTCCCAGTCACCCAGGTTCACAACCTTATTGTCATCCTCAGATCCTCACTTTCACTCATCTAACTAGTCAGTTACCAAATCTTGTCATTTCTACCTCCACAACACTTTTCATATCTCCTTCTCTCCATTCACAGTCACCACCATAATTCAGGCCTTCATCACCTTTCTCCTGAACTACAGAACAGCCTCCTCATTGGTTTCCCTGCCTCAAGCCCATCCCCATTCTATTCCATTTTCAACATGATTGCCAAAGTATTTTCCTGAAATGACCTCTGTCATTTTCCCTACTCAATAAACTCCAATGGCCTTCTGCTACTCATAGAATCAACTATAAGTCTTTTATTTCACATTTAAAGCTCTTCACAACCTGGTTTCTTCCTACATTTTCATTCTTCTTAAACTTTACTTCTCTCCAGGTATGATACCATCTTCCTATACTGTACTATACTGTACTATATTATACTATACTATACTATACTACACTATACCATACTATACTATACTATACTATACTATACTATACTTCCTTTACTAATCATTTCTCACATACCACACTCCATTAGTGGTCTTCTATTTCTTCATCCTAACTGGCCCCATGATGTCATCAATGGCTTTTTTCAAGACTCAGCTCTAATGCCACTTTACTGGTCTCTTCCCCACCCCTCAGCTGTTATAGCTTTCCCCTGTCTAAGGATTCATTCAATTTACTTTATGTATTTTAAATGTATCTATTTATTCACATTTTGTCTTCTCCACTAGAATGAAAACTCCTTGACTCCTTGAGGGAAGGGACTGTTTTTCCTTTTTTTTTTTTTTTAATCCTGGCACTTAGCACAGAATTAGCACTTAATGAATAAGTAATAATTAATTGATTCATTCCTTCATTTACAACCAAACTCAACAGAAATTTTTCAATTATGTCACTACTTTGTGGATTTAATAAGATTTTCTTTTTTTTATTTTCACTGATAACTTTTGTTTTTGAATCATTTTCCAAATGTAACCCTCTCTCTTTGTCTAACCTGAAAACATTGTAACAAAGAATAAAAAAGAAAGAGAAAATGGGGATTGGGAGTGCAAGGGAACAACCGTGTAAAACTATCTAATATATCCACCGAGTTTTCCAGTATATGCATGGCAACTCACCTCTCCAATGAAGAGAATGTATTTTATTATCTCTTCTCCAAAGTTAAACTTTATCACTCTTTTTTTTCTTTTTAAATAATCCCTTTCTAGCAATGCCTTTGAATAAATTGTGGGATTGACCAGGCAAAGACAAGTAATAGACAATATTTAGGCTCTAATTATTTGCATAATTCATCTTTACTTGCAACAAACGATCCTGTTCTTTCTGCCATTTTTCCTGTCGTTTCCTCTCTTCCTCTTGATCCCAAGCCCAGCGACTTGGAGCATTGATAGTTGGAACTGGAAGCTAATGTTTCACAAGAGAGTCAGTAAGAAAAGGAAGGAAAATATGTAACTTATTAAATTAATTTGGATAGGTGAAATACTAAACTGCATCCACAAAGATGCAAGATTATAATTTATAGGAGTACCACACTTTTCTTTGATCTGCACTAAACGTTTTGTGAAGTTTTTAATTTGTGGTTTTTAAAACCACTGACATTTTCAATTCGGATAGTTTGCTAATACTTCTTGCAACTTATACCAAAGAATAACAGATATGTCTGCATAGAAATTAGCAATCCCACCCACAAAATTCATTTTATATACTCCAATGAAACAAATAAATATTACTTACATCAGGCACCACAGAATCAGAACTTCCTGTGTTATAACAGGAAAATACATTAAGTTAGAAATTTACTAATAAGACATTTTCCCTCCCCCAAATTATATTATTGTGTATCTTATACACTAATATTCAGGTTTTTTAGTGACATTAATTTTTTAAACCTATTCATTCCTGAGTTCCATCAGTGACTAGTCATATTCCAAGATATCAGTGGAAAAAGATAAAAGCAGTCCTGTTTAGCTTGCTTTGTTGGTATATTCCTGAACTTACAGGGAAGGTTTGCAGTGTTCTCCCTTTCACAGACACAGCTTCCCTTACTACTGGAAGTTGTTTTTCTAACACCTAAAAAGTTTAAGGTTCAACTAGAACCAGTCAACATAAAATGTTCAGATATACGGCATATCACAATAACAGCAATATTTTAAGTGTTTGCATTGATTTAAATTTCATTTTATAACCAAGACATAACCACTAAAATATACTCACTATAGAGTGAATGTTTCATTTGCAGTTCCCCTTACAGTGAAATATAAGGTTATCATCTTTATTTTGTTCTTTGTGTTCTCCTGATATATATATATATATGAATGCTATACATATGTACATATATATGAATGCTATACATATATACATATATATGAATGCTATACATATATACATATATATGAATGCTATGTTGATAAAAATGAGAGAAAACATACCACAGACTGTATTTTTTATGTTTTCTAAAACATCAGGTATTACTAAATGAGTTAATGGGAATTACAACGTGCTACATTAAAACAAAACTGTGTCAAAATCTTTAAAAAATCATCTCCTCTGAAAAATGTCTGTTAGAGAAAAGTATGCCAAAACTAGAATGAGGGAAAGAGTTAGTTGTTTTATCCTGGCCAGTTGGGGTAGGGAGTATAATATTTCAAGTTACTTGGCTTTAGAAAATTGTTTTTTAGCAAAAGAATCAAACACACTAAGATGAGAGCACAAATATAATTTACACATAGAGACTCAATGATAAAAATTGCTTGATTGACAGGTCCACAAGGAAGCTTAGAATGCACTAGAGAAGAAATGTATGATCAATTCCATACTTAATATGTTCAAACCAAGGAAAATTACAAGTTGTCATCAAGCTAGTTTGTCAATATTTCAATAATCTTAAAAGTAAGAAGCAGTAACATAAGAAATTAGCAGCACATCTCAATTGGAATGTGCCACCACCTTTCAGACGTTGGCTCTTATTTTTAAGTTCTCATCGATAACACAAAGTTGAGACATGACAGTTATCAAGGTAAAGTATTAGACAAATATGAAAATGTGAAAAAAATACAGCATGCAGAGAGCACAACAAAAGGCAGCAGCTCCATAAGACTACGCCAACATAGAGTTATCTTTCAAAAATTCAGACTCCCATGCTTCCTGCTTCCATAATTGAACCACTTTGTCACTTCCAAATTAAAAGGGCAGTACACAAGCACCAATCCCTTCTAGGACTCTCCTTTGAGGGGAAAAAAAAAGTCCCCTCCAAACAAACTTGATCTTTACTATTAAAGAACTTATTTCCAAAATGAAAATATATCTATATCAAAAACCCTTTAAAACTCACAATTAAGTATATGTTGGTGTAATCTAATAGTATAAATTATACAGGGAGCAGTCAGGCTTGAACAAAGTTCCTCATTTCTTACTGTTACCCAGTGGAAAGAAGTGTTGTGTTTTTGTTTTTTTATTTCAACAGCATTTCAGTTTAAGAGGGGAAAAAAAGTTTTACAGGTATAAAAAGGACACACAAAGACCCATTACCACAAAGGTAGACCCATGAACTGTAAGAAAAACCTGATGACCCTGGGGAAAGAATGGAAATGGATTATGTTGCTTGGTCATAACAACAACAAATGATGTTGAAGAGGCTTAGTACCCAGCACCACAGACCAGTTAGGAAGAAAATATAGTGGGAACATTTTCATGAAGGTACATGAAATGTTAGCTGTGTAGTTTACCTTGTTCAAAAAATTGTGATCGCCTTTTTAAGTTTTTCAAAGAAATAGGTTCAGATGCTGGTTAAAAAAAATGAAAAACAAAGTAAATCAATATCACATCTCACTCATTTTAATCTATAACCCATGGAAAACAAATGACATTTCATAAAAACTGACATCTGAAAGAGACCACCGAGGTCATCTTGCACACAATAAGTACTTAAGACATGCTTGTGGAATGATTGATCTTGTCCAACACCCTAGGGACACATGATTTGTCTCTACCACATCATAGACAATAGCCTCTGCTTTAACGCCTTCAGTGATGAGAAGCTTCTTGCCTCATGAGGCAGTCACGCCTTTCTTTTAATACTACTAAAAAAAAAACTGAAGGCAATGGAGGATATGGAATGCTTTAATGCACATACACAGATGTTTTTAGTAGGTTACTTAGCATTCAAATTAGTAAAAGTAGTAAACTGATTCAGTAACACATTTTACCAGAGGGATATAACATAGCTTCAGCTATGGCAGTCAAAGTACATAATACCCAACTTAAAAGGCTCTCATTTTCCATCCATATTGAGTGTATTCTTAAGGGAAATCTCATTTTAAAAAACGGCTGTGCATTGAAGTATACTCATCTCCACTATACAAGAGCCACTCAATAACAGAGCCATCTTCACATACTTTATCTACTATAGTGAACCACTACCTAAAAAGGGAGAGGAAAACAACCACATAGAAATATCAGAAATGAGAGCTGACCTCTAAATTGTGGGAGAGGGGAGGTTAGAATATGAAAATAAAAGAAAAAATTCAATTAAATTATCCTGAAAACATATCAGTATTTCTAGAAAATCTAGATCCAGTTTCAAGATCTTATAGATACAATGAGAAAGATTAATCAAATTACAGAACAAGTAGTGTAAATTAAATTCTATTAGCTCTCATTGATTTTTCACATGGTGTTAGACTAAAAACTATTCCACCAGGATCAGTCCAAAAGAATGCAGATAATATTGTCACTTGACACTAATTTACTAGCCGAAGGTCAGTCCTTTTTTTCTACACATGAATTTTAAAGATGTACACAACATCCTAAGGATTCATCAAACTGTAAAATCCAGCAATATCAGACCTAAACCTAACAGAATCATGAACACAAGGGAGGTAATTTTTATAAAAGTCTCCTCAAATAAAGTATGTAATATAAAAACTCAAAATTATAGTAATATCTATTCAAGGCAATTTTTTGAAAGGCTATGTAAGAAAGAAGGGAGAGATGCGGTTAATTTGTGAATTTATACAAAATTTTCAGGCCTGGACATTTCATGTTCAAAGGTACCAAACTTAAGCCTGTATCAAGGCAGACTGGTACCAATACAGTTCCAAGGTCATTAGCATGTAATATATCTTCCCAAAAATAATAGCTAGCATTTTTATGGCACCTGAAGGTTTGCAAAACAAACTTTTGGGTCTTTCCTCTGAGACTGTCCCCAATTTATTCTGTATTCATCTTATTTGTATATAGTTGTTTGCATGTACATAGTTGCTTGCATGATGTTTCCCCATTTGGACTATGAGCTCCTTGAGAGCAAGGACTACTTTGTTCTTTGTTTTTTGGGGGGGGGGTAGTTTTTGTTTTCTATGTATTATGTATGTATGTGTGTATGTGTTTGTTTGTTTTTTATTTGTGTTTGATAGTTTATGCCTTTGTATCACCTAAAACAGTACCCAGTAGACAGTAGGCACTTAATAAATGCTAATTGATTAACTTTCTTAACATATGTTATCTCATTTGATGTCCAAAACAATCCTGGAAAACAGATACTATTATTATTTCCATTTTACAGATGAGAAAAATGAGGCTGAGAAAGGTTAAGTGACTTAACTAGGGCCACACAACTAGTAAGTATCTGAGGTAGGACATGAACTCAAGTCTTTCTGACTCAAAGTCCAGCACCCTATCTACTATGCAACCCAGCTGCCCCCAAACATAGGTCTTCTTATCTGCTTCGTCACATGAAGTTGCTTCCACTAGTGGTAACTGCCAAACAGAGCTTCTAATAGCACTAAAGAGGCTCTGACTCAGAAACAGCGGCCAAAGCTTGCAAAAATGCATAATTAATTTCTTCCCTTTTTTATTCTACTATAAAATGTTGTTCAGTCTCTCTGTGACCCTGTCGGGAGTTTTCTTGGCAAAGATACTGGCGTGGTTTGTCATTTCCTTCTCCAGCTCATTTTACAGATGAGGAAACTCAAGCAAACAGGCTTAAGTGACTTGCCCAAGGTCGCACAGCTAATAAGTATCTGAGGCCAGATTTGAACTCACAAAGATGAATCTTCCTGACTGCAGGCCCAGCATTCAATCCACCGTGCCACCCAACTGTTCCTCTACTAAAAAATATCTATCTTTAAAAAAAGAAAGAAAGATTCATGAGCCCTTTCAAAATCTGGACTGAATATTTATTTTAGTTCATCTAGAGAAGGGACTGACCTCCTTCCTATTCATTTTCCTTTCTACTCAGAAAAGGCCACAATCAACATATCCAGCAATCCAGACCTTGCTGCCAATGTGCTAAGCACCAAGCTATTCAGCACTTAGTATAATTGAGCTCCAGTCCATCTGGTTGCAACTGGATCTGGGTACTACTGCACTTTTAGTTTCAACTTGCAGCAGGTCAGTTTTTATTTCATTCAAAGTTATTAATTTTTACAACAGTAGAATCTGAGTCGTACACCTGTTCTCTTCAGAGAGATGTGTGATACCATCAGCATTTACCTTTGGGTTCAATAGAGCTGTTTTCACCACTTATGCCATTTATTCCTTTCATTTCAATATTCTGTAAAGGGGAGAGAAGGCAGTTCATGTTATTTTCTCCAAACAGGTTTTAATAATGCATGAACCAAGTTAACATTGTTATTCCCATTAAGTGAAAACATTTTCCAAAGAGGTAAGCTTGGTGAGCTATTGATGTAGGTTATTAAATGCAGTTGAATCTTGAATACATTTCAGTATTCTATATAACATTTGCTTAAGGTTTAATGACTAGCTACGAGAGTTGATGGTTTTAAAGTAAACCAGTCATAATTCTCCAGGAAATATTATAAGTATAATTACTATTTCAGTTCATTGGTTTGTATTAGCAATGAAGGTAAAAAATATATGTTTTATTTTCTCACAACACAGAAGGATAGCTAAACATTTCTAAGGAGAAATGTCCCAGAAAAATTATAATCATGTTCTCAAAACAAAGTTAAATGCATATTTAACAGAAACATTTTCATTTAAAAGAAGCATCTAGCTCCTACATAGAGAGAATATTCTTTTACTTTTGAAAACTCTACAATAATAACTACTTTAAGAATTAAAAAACTCTCATAAAATGATCTTTTTGAAAACTTAAAATTTAAATTCTCACTTTCATCTCACATGTAAAAAGACATCAAATGTTGCTATATATGTAAACATACTCTGCATAAAATCGGTAATCATTTTATAGAACTTTAAACTGCAGACATTCTTTAACATTTTCTTTCCATCTAGCTGCAACCAAAAAACATACAATAGAAAACATCATATTCTACAGCTCTTTTTAATACAACTCTCATATATGTGCATATAGGAAAGTTGAAAGGTTGATGGAAAACACATAGCAACTCAGTTCTGGAATCTTCTGGCTTTTTATGTGATGCAAAACCATCACATAAAATGCATAATACTGTAAACATCCCTAAAATATATGTGCAAACTTACCACTGCATAGCATTCCTAAAACTTAGAGCAAATAAAAGGTATTATAATTTGGCTAAACACAAAAACAATACCTTTTAGTCCCAATTTCTAATCCCTCTAATTCCTACTGTAGTTTCCCTTGATGTAACCACTTCCCACTTCTCAAAAATCAAACTTACAGAATTTTGAAGGCTTTTGGAGAAATCGCTCTTTATTGAAAGGTTTGAAGCCTTGTCTGAATTGTAAACTCCGGAAGTTGCATCAATCCACTTAGTTTCAGGTGAACCTATAATTTTGGTAGCCATACTGGTGAGATTGAGGGTTTTATGCCGTATAAATGGCAGGGAAGGTTGGTCTTTGCCCCAGTCTGATTGGCACATCGAGATCAAGTAATGAGTATAGGCAGATGTCAAAGTGGAAAGAACAACGTTACTGACAACACATTCAAAGAGGAAAAAAATACAAACACAAAACTGAAAGACAAATCAGGAAGGAAGCAGAGAAATGTGTTAGGGCTTTCATAAGCAGACCACCTTCCCCAAAAGAGAGGGTTATATTTTAAAAAAAAAAAGCAAATCCCAAGCAAATTTACTGAAATATAACATATGCCAAGGTTTAGTATTAAATGATGAAATTATCATCAGAAAATTGGTCATAGTTGGGACTGAGATGAGGCTAGGTAATTCATCCTCCTCAAAAGGGAGAAAATCAAATGAGATCATGTAAATGAAATATCCTATAAACCTTAAAAAGCCTATACAAAATGCTAGTTATTAATATTAATACTACTATGATGACTACTACTGCTGCTACTACTACTGCTACCAACACTACTAGTACTACTAGTACTACTACTACTGCTACTACTACTACTACTGTCTGCATTGGTATCCAAGTAACATTAAAAGACTAAAAGAAGGGCTCCAGAACATTAGAGGTTCCCTATGAAGAATACATGGGAAGATATATATATGTATGTATATATGTCTGTGTGTGTGTGTGTGTGTGTGTGTGTGTGTGTGTGTGTGGAAATGGGTGGATGAGTTACACTATGCAATATTGGAGGGAGTGACTGCATTGACAAGATCATGCATCCACTAAATTATCATTCGAGCTGTGAATGATAATAAAACACATATTTCTTAAGAGTCAACAATAGGAACATAATTTACCCTGTTTTCCTTTACAGATAAAAAGACTAGAATACGTAAAATTGTAGCAAATGCAATATTCAGCACCTTATAAGTAATTATTGAAGAATTTCAAACACAAAGTCCTTCAATACATGAATTCATGGTAGAATGCAAATTGGGTCCTAGATATGATAAGTTTCAGTATATTTGCTAGTGAAGAGGTTTACAGACAACACACTAAAGACAACATTCAAATTCTTTTACATTATCATAAAATACCTTTTATAAAAATGTTGCTACAGTAAATCAAGACCCTCAACCAAAGACCAAATATAAGTACGTATGAACACACACGACACATGCAACAAATAACTCCTCACCATTTTTTCCGTAACGCCTGACATCTACAACTAGCTTTCCAGTTTCTTGTGCATTAGCCATGACCTCTGCCAACTTATCTGTGTCCTTATTTGAAAACTTGGTGTTATTAACAGCAATAATTTCATCATCTACCTGTAGCTGAGATAACGCTGCTGGGCTACCTAAAAAAAATTCAAAGTAAATTTAACATCAGTTTGAATGAGCGACATTTTTTAGTCAGTCAGCATATTCATTTCAGGAAAAAAAGGGGGGGGGGGGAGATGACTATTATGCTAGCAATAATTGCTCAGGCAAAATATTTGCAAAATGCAAACACAAAAAGATTGACAAAATAGAACTGTATAAAAAGTCTTGCAATAAATCAAAATAATATAATAAAATGAAAATTTTGGTGTGAACTATGATATGATATGATAGGGTGTTCCATTTTTGAGTAGATAATTTGATTTAAAACAATTTAAAACTGTAATGACAAGAAAACCCTACCTGGTACATGAAAAAAAAATCCCTTTCATTAAAACACTATAGTACATAATAATTTTAAAAAGACATTTCCAAATGGGAAAGTTCTGAAAAATGCCAGACTGAGTTTCAAATGCTAATGCCAAAATCATACCAGAACTAAACAAGATTAAATGTATCCACTTAAGAGTAACATTCTCCTACAATTAACATTATTGCCTCCCATTAGTTACTTTTGAAAATTAAAGGACTACATCAATATATTTTTACTAATGTCCACTGAAACAATAAATATCTGGTCCTCCTCCTATCCCAGTCCTCCCCAAAAATGCATATAGTTAATTTCATTCAAACCTAATGAGAGTTAGTTCTGAGTTCAGGCAATATCTTACAAAAGTCCTCCCCCACTCCAGTTAAACAAGTCCAGAAGGACCACTGAGCAAAGAGGAAGAGGAGGGAAGGGTGCAGGAGAAGAAGGTATTCTTCTTTGAGTAACTCTCAAGGATTTGTAGGGACATAGTAATTATACACTTATTTCAAGTACCTATGAATTATATAATTTAAAACATAAAATATATGTAGGTAGGAAAAACATGGAGTTGAGTTTGCAAAAATACTTCATGAATCTTCAATTGTTCTTTCATTAGTATTTGAAAATATAAAATTTCCAAAGCATCAGGTAAATATAAAATTTTACAAATGATAAAAATTTAAGAGAATCTAGAAGAAAAATCCTTTGACTAGGACGAGGGGAAGATAGAAAGGTGAGAACATTGAATTCTGAAAACCAAGATATTCTGACACCAAGAGAATATTGTCTTTTCCTTTCACTGTTGCACTTTTTCATGTACATTCTCTCTTGCTTTACCTGAGAAGGAAGTTGACATTAATTCTAAACCAGGAATTTACCTGCTCGAACTGATTGCACGAAGATTCCAGAAAAATCCCATCTTACTGTAAACCCAAAGTCAGCATCACTGTTCCCAGGGCTGTGGATCATAATGATTCTCATATCACTGAACTGATCCTGAAAATGAAACATGACACAGTGAGATCAAGTGTCATCTGGCATCTACACGAGGAAAGTCCATCCACTAAGTAAATAAGAAGGCTTACAGAACACACTTTAATTATCTTAGGAGAAAAGAAATAGAAAAGGAATTTTCTGTTTCTTCAACAAACTAGGTAAAACCTTCTTGTTTGTTCATTTATTATAGTTATATAATTCAGATATCAGTGCATTTCTTCTTTATACCCAAAAATAATACAAGAGGGTTTCCTCCCAATACCTATAACATCTTTACTGACAAAGCAAAGATTGAAAATATTGCTTTTTGCCTAAATCCAATTTACTACCTAAATTCTTTAGTATGGCAATTAAGATCTAGACCTAGAATAGCATTTTCTAGGTGACAATACCCTCCACCTAAATTTCCCCATTCATAAACCTAGGGAACCCTACATAAAATGGATATATTCAGATACACTGGAATAGTAGTTATGAAATAGTATAAATTTTTAGAAGATAGCCGTGTAAATTAATGACATACTCCTCTAAACATGGCACATGCATTTGGAGAGGATTTATGTATTTGTTCCCAACAGTCTCCCCAATACTTCAAAGATAAATAATGGTATTTCTCTCATCCACCTAATAAAAACTGGTCAAGAGCAACTTCAAAAAGTTTTACTGTAATAGGATCTTTGTAAAACATAGTTTGAGCAAAGGAAATGAAGATATTTAAAGCCATTCATCAATCAGAAAGCCAACTGTACATGTCCAGCTCCATAGGAAGAAGTCCAGTCTAACAAAGCTCTATATGCCCTTTACCCTCATCACATGCATTAGCGGTCCCACCATATCAAAGAATAACTTGATCACTATTACCATGGTAGGATTTGGAGTTGAGAAAGCATGCTATTTTTTGAGTTAAAATCTTTATGTTGCCACTCATTAGCTATGTGACCTTAGACAATCATTTAAGATCTATGCTCAGTTTCCATATCTGTAAAATTAATATAATAACACTTGTTATATTAGCTACCAACAGGTTTGCTGTGAGGTAGTCACTTTGTAAAAGTGCTACATACATGTGATTCATTATTAAAAATAATAGCAATCCACCTATCAGATTGGCTAACATGACAAAACAGGAAAATGATAAATGTTGGAGAAGATGTGGAAAATTTGGAACACTAATGCATTGTTGGTGGAGTTGTGAACTGATCCAACCATTTTGGAGAGCAATTTGGAACTATGCCCAAAGGGCTATAAAATGTGCATACCCTTTGACCCAGCAATATCACTTCTAGGGCTATATTCCAAAGAGATCAAAAAATGGAGAAAGGACCCACATATACAAAAATATTTATAGCAGCTCTCTCTGTGGTGGCAAAGAATTGGAAATTGAGGGGATGTCCATCAATTGGGGAATGGCTGAACAAGTTGTGGTATATGAATATAATGGAATATTGTTGTGCTATAAGAAATGACGAGCAAGTGGACTTCAGAAAAACCTGGAAAAACTTTTATGGACTGATGCTGAGTGAAGTGAGCAGAACCAGCAGAACATTGTACGCAGTAACAGTCACATCGTGCGATGACTAACTTTGATAGACTTAACTCTTCTCAGCAATGCAAGGATCTAAGACATCTCCAAAAGTCTCATAATGAAAAATGCCAACCACATCCAGGACTATGGACTAAGGACTAAGGACTATGGAGTTTGAATGAAGATTGAAGCATACTATTTGCTCTTTTTTTTTTCCTTCTGTTTTGTTTTGTTTCTTCTTTCTTATGGTTCCTCCTATTGGTTCTAATTCTTCTTTATAACATGACTAATGTGAAAATATGTTTAATATGTATATGTAGAGCCCATATCAGATTGCATGCTGTCTTGAGGAGGGAGGCAGGAAGGTAGGGGGAAAAAATTTAAAACTCAAAAGCTTATGGAAGTAATTGTTGAAAACTAAAAATAAATAAATTAATCAAAAATAATAACAATCATATTCATAAGGTTGAAGACTAATAACATCCTGCTAAGAAGAGAGATTATTCATCCGTACTACTGCTTAACTCCAAACCACAGGACACTGAAAGTAGTGATGAGTCAACGAAAATGAGCAGTCAGTAAATGTTGATTTCTTTCTATCTTTACCATTCTTACCAATTGAAATAAGTATTAAAAAGCCAACAAAACTCCAAAATTCAGTGGTATGTAAGCCAGTGAATTAAGTGCTAGGTTTGATTTTCAAGGTTCTAATTGAGGTTATTTAGAGGGAAAGGAGAAGATGAGGTTTGGGGGTAGATGAGGAGGTGGGATTTAATAACTAGTTTTAAAATACATGACAGGATACTTTGTAGATGGTGGTTAGAGGCCAATATCCATTTATACCGAAGATGAAAAGAAATGAACTTAACTCACATGAAAAGGAATTTGGGAAAGACATAAGGAACTTTCTGACCAGATGGATTATGTACTGATGGATTGCCATTTGCTGAGAAGGTTGCAAAATTTCTATTGGAAGATTTTAACAAAAAAGAATGATGGACCTCTAACAGAGACGGTGAAGAAGATAGCAGTATTGATAGGTAGGTGGTATAGTAAATTAAGGTCTGAGTCTAGATTAAGGAAGACATAGGTTCAAATCTCACTTCAGATACTTATTAGCTGCGTGACACTGGGTAAGTCATGTAGGTGCTCTTAGACTCAGTTTCCACATCTGTAAAGTGGGGATAATAATAGTACCTACCTCATAGAGTTGTCATTAGAATCAAATAGGATATTTGTAAAATGCTTTAGCAAACTTCAAAGTGGTATACAGATGTGCTATTATTATTATATCATTAATTTTTTTTTAAATAATGAAGATTAATGAAACCTAATGGAAATAAAAATGAATTGGAGGAGGTAGGTCAAGAGATGTGGGATCTAGTTTGAGCTCTGTCCTCTACTAGCTTATATGACCTTGGTCAAATTATTTTACCCTCTCTGGATTTCAGTTTCCTATCTATAAAATGAGAAAAATTGATTGGATGGTCTCTAAGATTCCTTTTAGCTCTAAAATTCTATGATTCTATTCAGGTATAAACTGCTCATTACAAAAATCAGGAAAGGTTATTTCTCTCCCTTCTCCTAAAAAATACACCATTAGGTATTTCCTTAAAAGCTTCACAGAAAGAAAAATCATTATTTCATTTTTTTTTGTCTTTGATTGATTAGATGGGAAAAGCTAAAGCTTTTAGTTACTAGTTTAAGAGGAGGGAAGGTGAAGAATAAAGGAAGAAGGGCAGAACTCCAAAGGAGTACTTTATTTTAACTGTTAACTTTTTCTTTTACAGTAGGATATATAGCAGAGAAGATGTTTATCATGATCTATAAATCAACATTGTAAAATTCATAATATTTCTCCAAATTAGGATTCACTTTAGCCAAGTATCCACCCTATGCCCTCAGCAGCAATGGCAGTGCCAATTGTGCAATAAATCTGGATCAAAAGCAATAGTTTTATATTTAAAATGATCCTGCAAAAAAATGCTGGATTGGCTTATGTCTGAAAATATGACAAAAGGAAAGTTTTGAAACAGTGGCCATAAACTCAATTCTTGGCTCTGATTAAACATTTAGCTGGTAAATATTTTTACTTGGCCACTGATATGAAAGTAAGGTCAGTCTTGTGCATTTGTGTACTGCTTATTACTTAGAAAGCTATTCACCAGCTTAACCTTTTTCAATATTAAAACAAGTTTGACCTTAAATAAGTGTAAGCTAAAGTAAAATGGGAAAAAATGGAATTTTAGGGTTTTTTGGGTGTTCTGAGGAGAGGTGTGGGTAGTGAAGTATTGACTCAAACAATTATTTTGGAATCTTAAACTATCATTTAAATAACAATATTTGGATGGTTCATTGGTACCTCAAATTCAACATGTTCTAACATGAGCTTATTTCACACCAAACGTACTTCTCTTTTTGGATAACACTGTATGTGCCTGACATCATCATTCATTCAGTATTTGTTGTTCATAATCCTGGTGTTCTTCTCTCTTGCCTCTCATATCCAATGAGGTGTTAAGTTCTTTCAACTGTACCTGTACAACATTTCTTGAATCTCTCCCCCATTCTCTGTTCTCGTCAGCAAAACCCATTCTAGGCCCTTTCCCTCTGTGGATTATTTTCAATTTATCCTTTCTATAGTTATTTGCATGTTGTCTCCCCCATTAGACAATAAACTCACTGCAAACAGGGACTGTCTTTTACATTTCTTTGTATTCCCAGCACTTAGCCTAAATGTTTATTAACTATTTAAAAACATCTACTAGTTCTGAATTGCCTGAGTAAAAGTTAAAATTCTTTCACCTGCCATTCAAAGCCCTCTACAATCTAACAACATTTTGCCTTTCCAGTTTTATCTTATCTTGTTCCTTTTTATTCACTCTATCCTCAAACAAAACTGAATTGTACACTGCCCCATGAATATGTATTATGTTTTCATGATTCATGCATCATGCTCTCATTATAGAGACTTTTGTTGATCCCATTAATAGGCATAAATGTCTTCCATTCTCAGACTACCTTCTATCTATTCTGCAGTTATCTTATATGTTCCTAGTTTATACATACACATATATATGTATATATATATAATAACTGATTTCATATATATGCCATCTCTTCCATTAGAATGTAAGCCTCTTGAGGGCAAGGACTGTTTTTGCCTTTCTTTGTCTCCCCAGTGCTAAACAAAGCACTTGGCAGTAAAGGCTTACTAAATGCTCGTCAACTTAGTGATCATTCCTTTTGCCTGGAATTTCTGCATCTCCCTCTTCATCTCTTGAATGCTTAACACTTCCTTTAAGGTCCAACTCAAGTGTTAACTGTACTAGGTAGTCTTCTCTGATTCTCCCCAGTTGGTAATTGTCTTCTGGCTAATGTGTGGGGAAAAAAATTGTGGTAATAAAAATATATAGGGCTGCATGAGAAACACTTTTTTTTTTTAAATCTCTAATACACTTAAGCAATTTTGTGAGTTACAGTTATTTTTGTTGGTGTTTTCTTTCCATGCTAATCTATATTTCTAGGGGTTTCACGTTTTATCTGAACTTTGTATCTCCACTCCCCAACACCACCTGGCACAGTGCTTGGCACACAGGGTGCTGTATTATATGTGCGTGTTATAAAAGTGCATAAAACTGGCAGCCATTAAAAATCTTTATCCCACTCTTTTGCTAAAATTTTTATCATTTATATATACATTTCATTATTATGATTATATATTATTATAAATATTCATTATATTTGTATTATTTTGGAAAATCAGAACTGGTTATTAGTAGAAGCTATAGGCTCTTCTTTGCTACCCAAAGAACATTTAAAAAGGCAAATGAAATGGAATATTAGGGATTAGAAGATATAGCTTTGTCACATGCCTTACAGCCATATATTTTGGCATGCTCAAGCCCGAGAAATCTCAAAAATATACTTTTCCCCCATCATCATGTCAATGTATTTCAGTATAACAATAATGAGCACCTTAATTGTCGTATCTGAACATCAATCAGTTCTTTTCTGAGCTTTCTCCATCTGTAAAATGAGGGGGCAAAACTAAATGGATTCTTAGGTTCCTTTCAGCTCCAACATTCTGTACTTCCATAACTGATTATTGTGAATAGGTAAAAAGGCAACTATGTATGTTACACACAGATAAAGCTTGGAAAGGCATTGTGTTAAGAAATATGTTTGAATATCAGTTGTCTGTCTCTGTGTTCTGAGTTCTAATGTTAAAAATAGTGGCAGAAACCATATTGACAGTGTCTAGTTCCCAGGCCAAACCACAAAAGTTCATCTAACACTAAAGTACCGTACTTTACTAATAGAATTATGGAAGCTAACCATCATGTATAATGGGCCATCACGGGAGATAATGTTTTCCCCCTAATAGGAGGTCTCCAAACAAATGTTGGATGAGAACATATTGGGTGTGTTATAGTGGAAGATATGGGGAACAGGAGGGATGGAATACAGACAGAAGTAGATGGCAGCTAAGGTCCCTTCCAACTTTGAAATTCTTTAGTTCTCTTTCCTCCCAGCCAAAATAACAACTACAAATGACAGGTTTCATGGCCTGGAGGAAGGGATCCAGCAGAGCAAGATAAGGTGGGGGAGGGTGAAAAGAGTTCAATGGTCAACAAGAGCAACAGCAACTTTCATTGAACACAAAGATGAAAATGAAATAATAATAACAAATAATAATTGACATTTATACATTGCCTTAAGGTGAACAAAGCATTTCACATAGATCATCCCACCTGAACCTCACAATAATACTACAAAGTAAGTACTACAGGTATTTTTCATCTCCATTTTGCATGTGAGGAAATAGACTCAGAGAGGTTAATTTAACTTGCCCGGGATCCCAGAAATAGTAAGTCTCAACATTTGGACTTGAACTCAGATCTTACTGAAGTATAAACTTTAGGTGCGCTTCTTGATTCCAGGTACTGCATCCAATCCTAAGGGAGTTGCTCATCCGCTTCCCTTCAATTCTGCTATTTATTGTTTTTGGCAAGGGTTTCTTCTCTTTCTCTAGCTAGCCCATTACAGAACAGCACAATCTCAAGTTACTTTCTTGTCCCATAATTAAGTATTTGTAAGGGTTTTTGTCACCAGCAACAATGAGCAATAAGTAAGGGGGAAAAGTTCCTTTCTATGGTCTTTCCTTTTCATCTTCTTTTTCACATAGACCTGATAGAGAAGCGAAGGGAATAACCATTTATTGAGCACCTACTATATCGTAGGCACTATGCTAAGCACTTTGCAGATATTATCTCATTTGATTCTCACAATAACCTTGGGAGAAAGGTCTATTATTATCTTTATTTTAAAGTTGAGGAAACTGAGTCAGGCAGAGGTTAAGTGACTTGCCCAGCATCACAGAGCTAAGTAAGAATCTAAAGCTAGAGTTGAATTCAGGCTTTCCTGATTCCATCCTCAGCTCTCTACTCACTATGCCACCTCAGTTTACAGGGGATATTTATCACACAAATGATAATAGAAGATAAGACAGGTCCACAGTGGGTGTCCCAAAATTCTCAGTATAAGTTTAAGCTATGAAAGCTATTAAAGCTTAAAACTTCACTAAGACTTAGGGAACACACCACATTTCAGAGAAAACACAAATCACTCTATTCCAGACCAATTATCCAAAGCATTTCTTTACAGGAATTGTAGAAAGCAGCTCTGAGGTAAGAAAAAGGATGAGGTCTCTTGCAAAGGAGGAGGTAGTAGATCTTCCTAATGAAAACTGCCCTAAAGCTACTAAGTGGAAGCAGTTTAGGGGTAAGGTGGCAGGGACCATAACAGGTCTCCCTACCTCCTTTTGTCACGGCCAATTCTGATATTACAGACTCAGTACTACAATGTCTCTGCTGCTGTGATTGTTCAGTCGTGTTCGACACTATGTGACCCCATTTGGGGTTTTCTTGGCAAAGATACTGGAGTGGTTTGCCATTTCCTTCTCCAGCTCATTTTACAAATGAGGAAACTGAGGCAAACAGTTAAGTGACTTACCCAGGGTCACACAACTAATAAGTGTCTGAGGCCAGATTTGAACTCAGATTTTCCTGACTCCATACCCAGCACTCTATTCACTGTGCCAACCTCGGTGCCCAGACTGTCTCTAGAATACGGTAAGAAGCTAGCACTGAGGGTAAATTATAGGGAGTGGGAAGAAGGGGAGCAGTAGGATGACCAGATAATCAGAGGGTCTGCAATAAACGAAATATAAACAAGAATGGGAAGGAATTTGTTTCTATTCAATAAGCATTTACTAAGTGCCTCCATCAGGTTATAATAGAAAAAGTGTTAGATTTGGAGTCAAAAGATTTAGATTCAAATTTCAGTTTTTCTATTTATCATGTGGCCTTTGTCAAGTCTTTTAACCTCTCAAAAGCCCTAATCTCATTATCTTTAAAACAAGGTTACAGTATCACTTAGATTCCCTCACAGCTCTAAATCTCTGCTGTCAAAGATTATTATTATATACAGAATATATGTATGTATTCATTATATAATTATATAATTACAGCTATATATTTATTTATAATTTGCATATTATTTATAATTATATATATATGTGTATATATATATATATATATATATGACATTTTTCACCCTACTCCTGGGACAACACTAATATCCTTCTTCTTTGTCTTCCTACTTCCAGATTATCATTCACACAACTACAGGCTAATCTTCCTAGCCACTTTCAGCAACCTCCAGATACTCCATCAATAGATACTACCAAGAGAAATCTTTTACTCAAGTCCATTTTCTTAATATCCCTAACACACACTATATTGATTCTTTTCTTGATTCCTGGTATTACATTTGTCCCACCTGAAATACTGTCCATTGCCTTCCCTAGTACTAGAAAGCCTGTATATTCTTCAAGGAAATTTTAGTTCAAATCTTCTTGTTTCCATGAAACCTTTCAGAAAATTCAAATCTCCCTCGATCTTGCCCTTCACCGAATCCCTATACTTAAAGACAGAGCAACATAATCAGCTCACCTATTGACACTAGAATAGGCCTTTTCCCAGTCCCACCAGCCGTTAGTGCCTTCCCCTCTAAAGGAGGCTTATAGCTATTTTGTCTGAATCATGTATTCATCTATATTTTTACGTGTGGTCTTTGCATGTAATCTCCTGAAGAAAAGGGTCCATTTTCGTTTTTCTTTACATCTCCTGCACTTAGCATGGTACCTGACACATAGTAAGAACTTAATAAATGCTTGTTGATCAACTGATTACAGGCTGCTCTGAGTCATTCTGAATAGTTCCTTATGTTTGTATATCTGATCTTCCCACATAGACTGTAAAATCCTCAAGGGAAAGGACCAAGTCTCATACATTAATTGCATCTAACTCCTGAGACCACCAAGCACGATGCTAATCACCTAATATCTAAAGATTGGTGATTCCCTATAACTGCAATATTAACACACATACAAATATACAAAAATGAGCACGTAAAATTATGGATAGATAGTTATTTTGGTTCCACTCATCAAATATAACATTATTTTCTTCAGTGGCTTTCTATTTCAAGTTAATTGACAAAGAAGCAGCTATATTCACTAATGGATAGATAAAACTCCTATAATCTCTAAAATCCAGAAAATATTCACTCCACATCTATTTTTTCTCAAACCTTCAAGGTCATCTCATCTGCTGCCATCCTTAAGACAGGTACTATCTACCCCTTATGGGGCAGTACTTATATAACAAACAGGACACCAAACAGGTTAGAGATAAGCTTACTCAGTAGTGGCCATATAAATCAAAGGTCTTTCACTTCTATTATTATGTCTCAGCCTCTTACTTGTTTCTCCAAAGTATTGGAATTTTCTTTCCCATCTGTTAAAAATTCTCTGGCCCTAGTAAAATATTGCCTATTTTTAGAAACAATGTAATAAAATGACCCATGCTTTGTGATTTTAACAATCTGAAGTCTTAAACTGTTGCTCACAAAAAAAAAGCTGAGGTTATTTTATATGCAGATACAGACTACTTAGAGTTATTTTAAGTAATCTCCCTCTTCAATCCATTCTAGGTTAAGGTTCAATGTTCAATGTTCTCCCTTCTATCCTGAATACAAAAAACAAAAACAAAACCTAGCACAAAAATACAAGATAAATCCAATAGAATTACAAAGTATTGCTTAATGCCTAATATCAGTGAAGTTATCAGCTACTCTTGTGTGATTTTGTTGGTTGTTGATTTTCTTTGTGTGCAAGAGGAAGAAAGGGAGAAGAGGGGGAAAAGAAAGAGGGATGAGAGAGAGAGAAGAAAAAATGGAGAGAGGGAGAAGAGAGATGGAAAAACAGCAGGAGATGAGGAGGGAGGAGGGAGAGAAAGGGAAGGGAAAGAAGGAGACAAAGAGGAGGAGGGAGAAATAGGGGAGAAAAGAGGGACAGGGAGAAAGGAAAAAAGAGAGATAGAAGGAGGGAGAGGGAAAGAGACAGAGAGAGGAAGAGAGGTAGGTAACAATAGAGAGATAGAAAGAAGACAGAGGGAGAGAGAGAGAGAAAAGACGACGGAGGAGAAAGCCATTAACAGCTAAAAAGTCCTTTATTTAACATATACTCTATCTAATAATGAGAGAGCTCAATAACTAATAATCTCATAAATTCTGCAATTCGGTACATTCTAGTGTTTGTAGAGATAAAACTATAAACGATCCATCAGCAGTGTTGTTAGTTTTGGTATTTTTTATGGATTTATTGGCTATTTGGGGATTAAGTATGTTAAGGTTAACAATTCTTATTTTCACAATTAGTTTAGACATTCCCATTAAGAACATCATTATGAACAGTGGAGCACAGTTCCAGACAAATTACCAAATTCAGCAGGAGTAAACAAGATGGAAAAGAAAGGCCAATGCTTACCACAAAATGTTTCCCAGTATCTTTGAGGTCCCTGAAACCATATCTCTCAAGCTCCCTTCATGAAGAAGTTGTCTTAACCCAAATATACTTTAGAGCTACTGCAAGAAACTCCAATATGATACAAGGCACTTCAAGTCATCACATTTAGACAAGTAAGAGCCAAAAAGCTACTGAAACAAGCAGTAGACAAAAAATTCCATGCAAGCTCTACGCTTCCAAAGTACAACTAATACTTTACAAGGGTTACATTTTCCCAATACTCACTAGAAGTCATATATGCTACCATTCTCTGAATGACCACAATTAAAGACCTAAGTACGGTGGCTTCCAGATTTGCATAATGGGTGTTTCCTATACTATGTTAATATTTCTGAATTGCTAAGGATAATTATAGGCTATCCAAACTTACCTTTGTCCTTGAAGGCTCAGGCGATAAAGAACTTCTCCCTTCTAAAGACTCAGAAACTGGCAAAGAGTCTGAGGTTAAAGACTGTTCTGATTTAGGAAAAGCATCACGTTCCTGGGAAATGGGCAAATACAAAGGTGTAGCGGGTGGCGCTGTCTTCTCCCTTTCTTTTGCTTCTGCTTCAAAACTTTTCAAGGCTGAGCTTGAGTGAAGCTGGCTGTCATCTGATTTTGAGAAAGAGCCACTTTTTGAACTTCCTTGAATTCTTTTAGTGACTTCTATATCTCCATTGTACTTCCAAGCATCATCCATCTAAATTGAGAGAATCACACCATTTTGACAGAGTCATTCAGTTTGGTTTTTACTCCCATTTCTTTCTTATATGTTGTCTTCTTTAAAATGTTAAGAAGCCTCTACACTATCAGTTTAGTTAAAATGAGTGTGCACAAAGATTTGTTGATATTTACCCTCTCAGAGAGATAACACATAAGCAATATATGCAAACACATATGAAATAGACAGCACTAAATAGATTATTGGCTATCAAAAACAAGTGGGAAAAAATTAGGAAAAGCACTTTTAATCTAATCTTCCAAAATAAGAATGTAGTATTCATTTAGATCCATGCCACAAAATCTTAGGATATTAATGTTCAAAAGTCTTAAAGTCATTTTATTCTCCTTAGGCATTGTTCTATACAAACCTGCTCAAAAATGCTCAGCCCACTTTCAATAATGGCTGAGTCCAGTAAATTCTCCATCCCTACCATTTACAGTACATTTCTATTTTAAATACTAAATTTCAATTAAATCTCAAGGTAAAAACTGTTTTACTCAATTTGGCTCTTCCATGGAGATCAACTACAGGTAATTTAAATCTATTCACACAAGTACCCCCAACATCTTATTATTCAAGAAAGCCTAACGAAGAACACAGAGGAGTTTTTACCGTATAAGATCTGGGAAGTGATGAGATCCCTCTTGACTGAGAACCAAAAGGTCGTGGCGTAACCACCGATGTTAATCTAGATGTATCAGTTTTCTGGTAACTTCTGGGGAGAGAGGCTGAAACCCGAGCAGATCCCATTTGTGTACTCAGTGAATGGTTAGAAGACAAAGCTGAGGCTGAGCTTTGTTTCTCTGTCAGGCTTTGAGAAGGAACCTGAAATTCAGCTGTTCCATAGTCCTCCATCTTTGGAAGGCTTGAAGAATTTTCTTTACCACTCTCTGCACCGTAAGTCTCTTCCTCCTCTCTTCCCTCGTTCAGGTAACCTTCTCCTGTCAAAGCTGGCACAGGAGACTCTTCTGCTTCATTGAATACTTCATCATTAGAAGAATACATTCTCTCACGATCAAATGTTTTCTGCCGATGACTGCTGGTTTCTTGGTTTCTGATTTCCCTTAAAGGAGAAGAATACCACCTCACATTTATATCTGACCTTTAGGTTTACAAGAGGCATTTTTCCTCACAACAATCCTATGAGGGAGGCAGTGCAAATATTGTTCTCATATTAAAGGTGAGGAACATGAGAGTAAGGGAGGCCAAGGGTCTGTCTGGCCCCAGGACACAGAGCTAGCAAGTACAGGAATCAGAATTGAAACCCAGCTCTTTTACCTCTTAAGACCCAAGCTCTTTCCAATAATACTATGAACTGGTGAAACTACAACCAAGCCTTGGTACAAAGGATAGGATTACAGTTCTTATTCAGATAGTTAACACACAAAATAGTAAACAAACTATAATTCACACTAATTAAGAAAAGAAAGGAGGGGAGAAAAGAGCAAATAGCTTGCAATTTTCCTTTCAGGACTCAAGATAAAAGTGACTAACAATTGCATATACTTTTAAGTGTCTGGTTAGCCACCCTGCAGCTTCATTTGATTTTATTTCCTAGAAATCTAACAATTTACCCACCCCATCCATTCTAAACGAAGGAAACTATTCTAAAGATATTAAGGTACTATGATAGAAGTTCTCTTTTAAAACACCATATATATATATATATATATATATATATATATATATATATATATATATA
>NW_020954720.1:6598477-6611510 GCF_900497805.2 Vombatus ursinus
CACACACACACACATATGTTATATATGTGCGTACCTATGCACACACACAAATATACACATATGTACACGTAATATAAAACATATCACATTGGCTAAAAACAAGTTTTAAGCAAAAATGTTGAGCTTTTCTTAAAATTTTTATTCTTTATGAAAGAAAAACAACGAAAGAACCACATAGAGTTTTAAAGACCTTTCTCGCTTTCAACTTAGTATCTAATTTCATTCAACTCTGTAAAACTCTACTAGAAATGATTGAATCATGTTTGTGTTTTACATTCATAAAGGGGTTAATTTGAATATAAAATACTCACTATACAAGCATACAACTTTCATGTTCAGCCTATACCAATGAAAGGAATGAAACTATGGTTATAGTTGGCTTCCACAGCACAAAGAGAGTGTTGTTCAACTTCACTAGCCTATTTTCTTTTATACATTACTGTTAAGGCATATTTGTTTTCTCTTTGGCAAGGAAGTGTCATAGGGTTTCATATGGTAATTGCATAGAGGAAAAGTTCACATGTCCTTTTCTGTGATCTTTTGCAACACACAAAATCATAGTTCAGGTTATAATATCTTTTTGTTTTTAAGGGAAAATTTGTATTATTCAAACTGAAAGGAAGATTGAATGTACATTTCATCAGATATGCACACTTATTTTAATAAAATTTGTAAAACTATTTAACAAAAGAAAAACAATATATTTTCACATTAGCAGTTTTCATCAGCTCATTCCTAGTGTGAAATGACAAAAAAAAAAATCACCTGTTTTAAACACAAAGTGCTTTTATAAAGCCATTCTACTATTTACTACATCTTATTTGGGCTTTTTGTTTGTTTTTTCACTTAGAACAAAACCCTGAATATTTTCACTGCATTTCAGAGTACAGGTTTACAAATGATTAACCTACTGGTTAATGGTTTCTAAACAACAGCTATGTCAAGCTGGGAGAAAAAAGAAAATAAAAGAAAAGATCTATTTCTAACACTAGCTTCTATAAAATGCAACTACTACAATGCATTCAGTCTCATCAGTTCAAATTGGGAACATTTAAAAAGACAAATGCAAGCCAGCTTTCTTACCTGTCCTGGAGAATTTCTCCAAATGTTTTTGAGCTCCTCTGAGACCTCTCAAGAGACTGCTTTTCAATTTCTTCCCTCTCTTCCTTTTTCTTTTGCAGATCTGAAGTATAACTTTTTCGGCGATTTTTCCATTTTGCTAGGTCCTAACACAAAAATCACATTAGCACAGGTATACCTGACTTTCTATATACTTCTGTCTAGCACTTACAGAGTAGCAGAGTATTCTATTACATAGCTGAAACTATTTATTCAAACTAGATGCCAAGGTGCCCTAATTTTCCTTTATATAGCTAGCATTTCTGTACCAAGGCTTGATCTCCTATCTCTCTCTGTCTCTCTCTCTCTGTTTCTCTCTCTGTCTCTGTCTCTCTCACTCTCTCTTCCTCTTTCTCATGTTCTCTTTTCTTTCTCTTTCTCATTTTCTCTCTTTTGTCTCTCTCCACCCCTCCCAAATCTGACCTAATAACTAGACCCCATTTTTTTTATAGATAACTAACTTGTCTATGGCCCATTTCACAAAGAACATTAAATGCCTGTAAATTAGATACTGAGTCAGAAACACTACTGAATTTTTAAACTTAATTTTCACTTAACACTTTTATACAATTAAATCCAATAAAATGTTTTAATATTAAAACCCAATTAATAGTGACTTTAATAATTGAGGGATGATGTATCACCCTTAAGAAGGTAAATATGGCAGGGGACACACAAATATGACAGAGTCCTAAAGGGCTTTATGACAGATTAATATATTATGGTCCCCAAGAATGTGGGGCCATTTTAACCCATCACCCCCAAGGCATTCTGTCCAGTTGAATCCTTAACGGTCCAAAGAAGCTAGTTCAGTTTTTACTTTAGGGACTTCAGGCATTCTGAGGAGGACTCAACCAATGATTTGATCTTCTGGAGGTTTTCCACGCTGCATAAGGGCAAGAACAAGCCTGTACAGGTTTCTGCATATCAAACTAGGTTATGTACCCTATCTCACAATCAAACCAGCCTCCAGGAGTGAAGAAAGAGCACTCAACATGAGGCCTGTGTATACTAAAACCAAGTAATTATTCCAGTCCTTGACCCCAAACTGCCAGTGATACATCAGAATGAAATATTTCCATTGTTTTAATAAGAATCAAATGGGATACATCAGTAGACATTTAGTGAAGTATACTTGAGTTTTAACTTGGCTTAACACTTTATAGGAATACTCCTGTATCAGGCTATTTTTTATTTAGCCTCCATGCTGATAATTTACCACATATTTAGGGAAAATAAAGCCAAGTCATCATTTCTTCACAGTGAAATTTTTTGTCCTCAATGAAACAGAGAACTTGAAAGTTAGAAAACAGGTAGTGTTTAGATGCAGTGTGAAAAATGCAGACACTATTTTCTATAGCTCCTTTAAAGCCCAGATTAACACAGGTCAAGTCTCCCTTATCCTAAGAAGCTTATCAGTTGACCACTCTTGGCTACTATTCCATGCTTTGTATCCTAATACTGAACTTGAAAGTCCTTAATTTCTTCTATATTCACCTATTCCATCTATTGTCATCCAGTAACATTCCTCTAAACCTTTCAGTTCTCAGAGATTTTCCCTTTTCAAAATCTCAAATGTAACCCTCCAGGATCAAGTCGAAATACTATTTCATCAACTGTTGCCATTCATCATTTCTTTGAATTTCAAAAGGCTTTAAATTCTTATTTGACTGCTCAGGTCAAAGTCCCTTGGACTTCTAGAACCCCTCCTATAGTGTCTCTTTATAAGAGGCATTTTAATGGCCTCCAACACTTTGTCCTGGGCTTTCTGCTAATGTATGTAAACCTCTTCTGAAACTGCAAAGAGCTATATAAATGCAAACTAGTATTACTCTGTAAATAGACCATGAGCAAGGTAATTTCCTTCAATGAGTGTAGCTAATTTTTGTGTTCCAATCAACAACTATCTTTAGAACCTCAACCTTCCTTCCTGCTAAGAAATAGTATCCATGCCCTTACATACACACATACATACATTTTTACACTTGAAGAGATTAGGATTTTGAGAATATTGTAAGAGAAGCGTTCTCATAATTAATATTCACATAGAGCCAAAAATACCCCAAAATCTTGTAAGAGAAGTACTAGCAAACTAACCACAAAACAAGACTATGATGCAAAGGAAGGGTTGACCACAGACTGATTTTAGGAAGTGTGTAAGAAAAGAATTTTCAATATCATGTAAATGCATAGACCCATGACACACCTCATTATTACCTCCCCCAATTTTTGGGAATACTTACATCCTGCCACTGCTGGTCTTGTTCTTGCAGTTGTGATTTTATTTTCTGCATTTCTTCATAGCGCAGTTGGCGCAAATTATGTACATCCTCTGCAGTGATATCACTCAAGGATTTGCTCCTACAAGAAAATGATCTGGAATTACCAAAATGTACACACTATCAAATATAAGGTAATAAAAAGCAGAAGACTGGACATGTGCCTTGATGTCCCATCTAAATTTCTACTGTAGCACTTTGGGATTTTATGAAGATAATTTTATAATACTATTACATAAGTCTTGGTGGTGTTTTCCTAAAAACAGGAAACTAGAGACTAACACACTAAGTATAAATGTGAAATGTGTTGCCAAAAAGTGTTGAGTTCACACTGAAAATGGTTAAGCCTAGAGTTCAACATTCAAAATGTCAGAGATCAAATTGTTTATGTAACTAGGCTAAAAAATTTAAATGAAAGTATTAAATATAGTTATAAGCACATCATAACTAAATCCCTATTTCCCTCACCCTCACAGTTTTTTTAAGGCATGGCCTCACATTCTAGTCACATGAATATTAAAAATTATTTGATATCTCCTCAAATTTTACAAGATTCTGGGGGCAAAAAATACCACAAGTTACTCTTTTTGAGCTTAGAACCATCCTCATCACTCTATTGAAAATTATTTCTCTATAGTCCCCACTGATTTTTTTAAAATCCCTTTTTCTTATCTTTTGACCACATATAAATTTTTGACACAACTATTCACTACATGAACCTTGACACACTTGGTTTCTGTGACAACTGAACTCTTCTTTTTTCTGACATGAGTGATTTTTCCCTAATGCTGCATTCTCACAATACTTTGTACCTCTCTTTTGCAATTTATCATACTCTACTTTGTACTATAATTATATGTACATGTTTTCTCTCTCTCTTTAGTCAGTTAATAAACATTTATTAAGTTCTGGAGAGACAAAAAAAAAAAGCAAAACACTGCCCCTGTTCTTGAGGAGGGCATAGTTTAAAGGAGGAGACAATATACAAACAACTATGTAAAAGCAAATTATATATGGGATAAGTTAGAAATAATCAACAGAAGGAAAGCACTTGAACAAAGAGGGAAGGGTCAGAAAAGGTTTGAGGTAGAAGGTAGAATTTTAGCTGGTGTTTGAAATGGTAAGCCAGGAAGTAGAGAAAGGAGATAATTCCAAGCATGGGGAACAGTCAATGAAAATGCCCAGAGCTGGGAGATGGGAATGTCTCATTTGAGGAACAGTAAGGAAGTCAGGGACACCTGACTTGACTATAATGGAGAATGTACTGGAACCAGAGAAGCACTTAAAAAGTGAATCTGGACCAATCCAGAATTTATCCTGGGTCAGCGTGGGTCAAGTTACTTACTGGGTCAAGTCACTAGGAAAGACCTAGGAAGGCCTTTGCTTCTAGTTGGCCTCCATTAGAGTAGATGGGAAGTCTATGTAATAAAACTTTAGGTCACAGAAAGAGAAAAAAACATAAATAAAAAGGAACAGATTATGAACTCAGGCACCCTTAAAAAAAAAGCTTCAATTTCTTCTTCTCCCAGTAATATCTTTACCTATCCACTAGTAGACCTCTACTCAAGATAATCCAGATACCAAGTTCTGCAAGGAAATGGCTAATAGTGCTTTTTTGATTAGCTATGGATGTATCTTATTTCTAAATAAAATTCCATAAAACTCCTAGATTCAAAACTATAAATAAGGAACTTCAAAAGGAACCAAAATTACATAAAATACATTGTCAGAAGTTTTCTAAGTCAGTCCTTTACACGAAACTGAATGAATTTCACACCATAAATTGGGGGATCCACTCCCTTAACTTGAGTCAGCCATGGATGAAACAAGCCATATGTGCGGTTCTGAATCTGAAATTGTACCTCACTTCTGACCTCTCACTACATTCCTACTAGCTAGCTTTGGGATTCACTTGGGCAGATGTCAATAGAGCTTGCCAAATACTGTTCAGTGGCCCTATAATTTGTATAAGTACAAAGAGAGGTCAGGAAAAGAGATGAAGAATTTTCATTGGTAAGATTTGGGTTCCAACCTCTAGAACCACAAGGCTAGAATATGAACCTACAGCTCCTATAAATGGGAAAGCTGCCCATGCATGCTACAATCTCTCTGGATGCAGCTCAGAACTATTCCATTTCTGCTTGGAGGGGGCTAGTTTCTCTTGTGCCTTCACCTTATGCTTAAGTCAGGCAAAACCTTTTGGCTAAAAATACATTAGTTGAACATATATGGATGTTGATTATTTTCAATTATAACTCTACCTTCAATTAGTTTTAATTTCCTATTGATATTGGCAACAGATTATATGGCTTCATCTCATGCTATAAAATTACTTCTGTACACCCTTATACTCTTATGTCAAATTTTGATCACTAGAGACTTCTGCCAACAACCATCAAATAGGTACTAGCTTTTGAATTTCATAAAACCACACCAAAATCCATGCAACATAAAAGCATGCACATGTGAAATACCTCCCACACACGATGCATCCTGCTAGACGAGCCAAAAAATTGACAAATGTTAACAGCTCAACAAAAGCAAGCCAGAAATTACAAAGCCAAGACTTAGGTAGGTATAGTGCACTTCTTTCCCTTTAACATAACTCCTGCCAAAGACACAACGTTAATGGCATTTCCATAAGTAGTTACTTTGCAGTAAGATAGAACAATGAGCAATAAATAGTAGGCTCTCAAGTATTACAAGCTTCACTGAAAACATTATGCACAGAAAGATAACATAAAAATATGAAGCAAGCCCTACATTAAAAGCCTAAGCTCCATCTAATTTCTATTTATAGTCTGTGTAGGCTTGGATTTTTAATTACAGTAAAACTATTGTAAGAATTTGTGTGATTCCATATGCATTTTTTTCTGAAATCTTTTAAACTAGTGAATTTTGAATAAATGGCATCTCCACTAAGACATTTACACTTCATTGTGTTTACTCTCCATTATTTCTAACACATTCATTATTTAGAAGTCTCAATTTACTGGGCATATTGCTTTTGTTGCTGGAAATGCTTTGATAATGTGATGCATTGAGGGCATTTTTTTTAAAACTACTATCAGCGGCAGAACCTTGAAATACAAACTACAGAAAACATTAATGCTACTAACTATAACCACAGATAAATACACTGAACTGCAGCATTCATATTTCTCAATTTCAGTCTTGGCTCCATTCAGGCAGTTGGGCCAAATTTAAAGACTAGAAAGGGTAGCTATTCAAATAGCCACGAATGTTTATACTCTTGTGGATCCTGTGTGTCCTCAACTTTTGTTCATTTTTTTAATGACTTTACTTTTATATTTTTAAGGCTTCCCTTAGATTAAAAAGAATTTTGAAAGAAATATTTAATTCTAAATAGGTTGAGCTTCAAGCAAGTTCTTGAAACAAGTTCCTCACAGTGAATTGTAAGCATGAAAGATTAAATATGACTCATGGAGTCTGTGTTATTGCCAATGAAGTATAAAGTCTGGAAATCATTTTTAACTGGTGACAAGTTCTTGCCTATCAAGGACCTGCTCAATGTCTAACTTTTACTTTTCATGCCTAGAAATTGTATATTAATTTATGAAATATTAACTTTTCAGTTATTATCTATAGCTGTCAATTTACCTAAATAAGTAACCTTTCAGGAGATCTAAGATCCCTGAATCCTAAAAGAATGGGATCATGATACAAAGCATGAAGAATTAAAATGTAAAACATGTAACTTTTAGAAGATATTTTAGATTAAGGATCAAAAATTACTTAAACATCTCTTTGACAGTTTATTCTTTTTTCAGGTTTTTACTTCCCTTGCTATTGTTTAAAAACATCTAGTAGTTTTTCTATATCTTAACTGTAGAAATGCAAAGGAGTTATATATAACTACTTTCTATGATGTGGTTGTGAATTACATGATAAAGTTGAATTATTCTGATATTTATAGCTTAATTCATATTTATAGTCACGATGGAAGAAAAAGGCTAAAGAAGTTTTGTTTTTTTCAAATCACAGAAATTTTATTAAATTTATTTTGTGGATAGATTGCTACTGAATATATTTAGTAATTAGTTAGGATCTTAATTCTTCTAAAATTTCAAGCTACAGTAAATAAAGAATGGAGTTTACCCCTTAAGGCAGGTGTGGAGAACCTGAGGCCTTAAGGGTGAGGGTGGCCTTCTAAATCTGCTGCCTTTTTGAAAGGTCACCTGTGGCCTTAAGGCCACAGATTCCCCACCTCTGCCTTATGCAGTCTCGAAATTTTTTATGATTAGCCATAAGCGAGACAGTAACAGTGTGGATGGACCAATGTAAACAATCATTATTATCAGAAAATTAACTTTTGATCTACGAAAATTATCTCTAAGTGCACATACCATTGACAAGGGGATCACCATCCCAGCTGGTAGAGAGGTACTGACAATATTTTTTAAATGAATACTAATGTCTTTTAAAGTAATGTAACCTCAAAAGGAACTAAGCCTACATAGATAAATGTTGACATTCCTTGTTCAGACATGAGATTTCTTTCAGAATAGAGACCGTAACTTGGATTTTAATAAGACATTAGGAAATTACTAAAACTTAAGTTTTTACTTATATTCTTTTGGCTATTCAGTAATTAAAATACCATTTGATCTGTTTTCATTTCTGATTAAGTATCTCTGCCACTTTAAACCACCTCCCTACTTCAAAAAATTTAGGGGAAAAGTCAGGAGTTGACTTTTAAATGTCTAACCATTATTTTCTCCAATGTAATGCTTTAGGAACTAGAACGACTTGAATACAGCTCCTAAATTTCCTAAACTTTAAAATCTTGCCACATATGACATTTTAAAGCCTCATGCATGGCACACAGCACCCCAGGTTAGCCCAGGCCTTAATAAACATGCATCATCATTCACAAATTATAGAAAAGGACCAACGCTGTAAAAGGTTTCCATTATTCCCCACAAAACTTACCCATTTTCATCAGAAATCTTTTGAAAGAGTCTAAGAAACCAGAAAACCAAAAGTTAAAAAGGTCATAAATTTTTTTCTGGTTGTGTTAGTTCTTGAATGTTGCAAATTTTATGCACAAATTATTCTAACTAGAGATGGACAAATATTAAAAGGTGAGAGAGTTTTATTTATATATTTACCCATATCATAGAATATATATCCAACACTATTTAAATAACATTCTCAAAATCTGATGAAATTTAGGCAAAATCCTTTAGGTCTCTTGAATTATACCTAAATCAGTAATCCTTTAAAAAAAAGTCTCATATATAGGTCCTTTGAACATCACATTCAACTGAGGTGCATTCTAATCAATTAAGTTAATCCAAATAAATCTCATCTGATTTGTCCACCTCTAATTCAACACCAAAAATACAAACCACTTAACAGATAAATGCAGACTCCATCATTTCAAAAATGACCAGTTATATACACATGAAGTTCAGATGACACTAAAAATTTTGGTAGCTGAGAACTAATGAAATTCATGCATTTTTACATTCATCAAAGTTTGCATTTAACCTTGTTAAGCCTCAAATCAAAAGCAAAAATATTTCAAATAACTGAAATTCAGGAAAATCTGAGACAAAACCAAAATTAAGAGAAATGAAATTTGCAATGCCATATTTTTGGGGAAAGATTTTAAATCAAAATTAAATATACCCCCACGTTCCCTAACACATAATTTCAAACAAAATATATCCAGACTGTTTACAAAAGCCTGGACATCGATAATTAATAAGAGCTTATAAAAACAACCGCTTACTATTTCCATGGAATCTCAAGTTATAATGGAGAATTGTGCTTTTGCTTAAGGTAACGAGAAAGCTTCATAATTTTTGGAGTTCAGAATATACATCCTTAACAATACCTGAGCAAGTAAATTTAAGGAAGGAAATTAAATTCTAGTTTTAAAAGGGAACAAGGGGTATAAATATGGTATTGCACTATTTTTTTTTTTTGCCAGACAAGAGTAATTTTATTAAAGCAAAATAAAACTAATTTTTTTTTCAAATTTGCACATGGCATGCATGGTTTAGCAACACATAATGTTGCCTTCTTTCACAAGAATTAGACAGGACAATCAGCTAAATAAATGAACAATTCTTGCAGAAACACACTCTGACCTCTCAACCATCTGTCGTTTCTTGTGCCTAACTTTGCTCGCTGCTCGGATAGCCTCCCATTTTTTTAAGTCCTCTTCACTGCATGGACCAGGAGTGAAACTGATGCATGGTACAGTTGTTCCTAACTTCCAGGACTCAATCTTACGAGTCAACATATCATCTTTCTTTTGACAAGAAGATGGAACTAAGACTCTACAGCTATTATTTTTTTCTTTTGACGGAGATGTCCTTTCAAGGACACAGAGAAATCTGGCTCGGATTTCGGGTGGGAGAGTCCAAGGTTCTGGAAAGGGGATTGGGTGATATTTATCTGGGGCTCCTGATAAAGGCACCTCTTTCTTCTGTGTTGGAATTCGGCGAACAATCATGTCATCTTTTTCTAAATCTGGAAGTACAGGTTCACCTTCTCGCTGTTGCAGGATTATATCTCGCTCTATGAAATCATCTGGTACGGAGTATCTTCTAAAATTTTCGAAAGCTTGAAGAACAACAGGATTTGCATGGAAAGCCCCAGTCTTTCTAACAAAGTAATCATCATTTTCTAAGTCAGGATCCAATACTCCGTTCTCAGTATCATCTCTTCTGTAGCCCGGGGCATAAAAGACATTCCTTCGGCATGTTATGATCCTTGGGCCAGATGTGGGATCAATTTTGGTCTTTGTTTCAGAAGACAAGATGTCATCAGAATATGTTTGTAAGGCCTGAAGTAATAAAAACTGACTGAAGCATATAAAAGAAAAGGAAGGTAGAATCTTAGAAACTATTTTAAAAGGCAACTAAATTAGAGAAAAACTAAACAGTATATGTAAATATTTTGGGGTGCTTAGGCAGAGAGATTGCTCTATCTGGGGGGAAAAAAACCTACTGCAATATACCTTTGCTATTGCACAATCCAGTATAAAAAATATAGTAAGCTAACTCAACTAACTAAAAACAGCCCAATGAAGGAAAGTGCCAAAGGATGGAACTGAGTTGATGTCTCTGTAGAAAAGCATAGTTTTGCATAGTTTTAGTTTATCAGATATCGTCTTCATACCAGCTGATTATACTAACCAGGGAGAAGGATCCTAAATCTACAGATAGAAGAATCTTAGATTGTCTGCTCCAATGTCCTCGGTGAGGTATCTGAGGCATAGAGAGCTTAAGCAACTCACCTAAAGTCACACAGGTAGTAAGTAGCAGGATCATGAAACTAAGGTTCTATGATTCAAATTCTGAGCTGTTTTAACTGTGCTATGTCTCCTAAATTGATTTAATAAGAAGGAAGAACAGCAGTGAGGAACTACCATATTTAGGAGACATACATTTAATCTATTAGGCATATCGCAGCCTGTGAAAAATAAAAAAATGCACAGACACAGAAGAACAATGCACTGTTATTCTTCGTCCTTCTGTTCTCCCCATCAGGCTCAAACTCAACTTTTTCTACATGCTCTCTTTTTATTTATAAACCCTTTCATTTCTCCTCCAAGTATAAAATAATAATGATAATAATAAATATTATAAGGCCATATTTTAGAGGAAAGATTTTAAATCAAAAATGTATTTGCTCCCATAGTCCCTAATATATAATTGCAGGGAAAACACAGAATTCCAAAATACCTTTAAAATGTCTGATCATTACCATAGAAAACAGATTATAAAATTATTCACTGATCATTTCCACATATTTTCAGGTTATAATAGAAAGATGTCATGGCATATTGAATAGAAAGCTGGCCTTAGAAACAAGAAGTCCCAGGCTCAGGAGCAAACTCTGACATATACTAGCTATGTGTCACTGGCAAGTATTCTAATTTCTTGATGCCTTGGCAAGTTATAAGTTACAAATAAATTTCTGATCTGTGTTGATGGAAGGCATTTCCACACAGGAAGTTCCTTGTACCTATAAAATTCCAGATCTGGGTCAAAGAAGAAAGTTTTTAATTTAAAAAAAAAGAAAAAGGAAATATTGGGGCCTGATTTTTTTTAATAGCTGGAAAGTGCTTAGTAAAATATTCTGTTTCCAATGTACATGCATCCAACTATAAAACTGTAAAAATTTCTAAATGTTTATATTTCAAAATGCAAAAACTGCTGTCACAGGTATGTTGTTCTCTACTTTTGAAAGAGCTTAAATTGATGTTTCAGGTGTTTTTTTTTAAATCTATATAAATGTCAAGGTCATAAGCTTGCCAAAAGCCATCTTTTATCATTTTTCACACTGAATGCATTCAAAAAATGGCATCTCATGCTTCAGTACAGTAAAAACAGGATTGTCACATCAGCTTGGGTTAGTGCAGCTGCAGAAGCAAGTAGATAGATAATCTAAGATCACTCTTCAGATGGGTCAGGTTCATGCAATCATATCAACCTTGGTCTATCAGAAGCATCACTGAATCTCCTTGCCATATTTCTGTTCCATGATTTGGGGGCTTGTTTGGTAGCGAGATCCATCAAGATTGACCGTCTTTGGCAATTGCCATCTGAACCTTGCCCTGCTCTCTGTGCCATACTAAAAATGGCAGGATTTTGTTCACAGATTGAATTCTCATCTTCTGAGTCTGAATTCCTTCTACTATGTCACGATATGGAGGGGAAAAGAAAAATAAGAAGGAAGGGATAGAGAAAAATAGGACTACTGAAAATAGTATAAAGTCATAGTTGTTTATGGAAGAGAATCCTTCTTTTTTGGGAGCCAGACATTTCTTAAATTTGTCAATTAAATACATCTTTTCAAATCCAATATCTCCCAAAACTCCCGCAAAGGCTTAAAGTCCTGACATGACCTAGCCAGAAACAGTATGAAGAAACATGCCTCCCCCCACATCTTTTTTGTGTACAGACGTACACAAAAGCAAATAAGTCAAGTCAAAGTATAAAAGCTCCACAGAAACATGCATGAAGACAAACCTGAATCCCTGAAACTCCTTATACCATGGCTTGTAAGAAGACGTCTTTTTAATTCTTTTCCAACTCAGATCTTCTGGAGTCCAACTTTTGGGGAGAAACTTGTCAAAGTCACTCCCTGCAGTGGGCACTACTGGACTTAGCTTGCGCACATAAAGATCATCCTTTACAATGTTTGGCATGCCTGTTGCTTTTTCATCTTCTTCCTCTTCCTCCTCCTCCTCCTCCTCCAAATAACTAGAGGAGTTTGAAGTTTCTTTTACTGTTGGCCTGTTTTCCACTTTAGTGTCCCATTTCCTCCTCTGTTTACTGTTCAAAACATCCAACCAGTTAAGATACTTTATGAGCAATTTGACAAGGAGTACACAAAAGGCATGCTTTTTGGCTCACAAAGTTCATACCACTGTGAATGAAGCAAATTAGTTCTCACTTTCGCAGTCCCTAAAACAAAGTTAAGGCATGATAGATGCATTTTATCACAACCACTGAATAACCAAATGAACCAGAGGGGCCGCTCAGAACAATTATTTATTGACTATAAGAAAGAGAGAAAGAAAGGAGGGAAGAAAGGAAGGAAAGGAGGGAGGGAGGGAAAGAGAGAGAAAGAGAAAGAGAGAGAGAGAGAGA
>NW_020954720.1:6611520-6611757 GCF_900497805.2 Vombatus ursinus
GAGGAAAGGAGGGAGAGAAAGAAAGAGGAGGGGAGGAAGGGAGGGAGAGAAAGAAAGAGAGACAGAAAAGGAAAAAGGGAGGGAGAGAAAGGTAGAGAAAGAGAGGAGGGGGGAGGGACAGAAGAAGGAAGGAAGCAAGGAAGGGAGGGAAAGAAAGAAAGAAAGGAAGAAAGAAAGGAAGAAAGAAAGGAAGAAAGAAAGAAAGAAAGAAAGAAAGAAAGAAAGAAAGAAAGAAAG
>NW_020954720.1:6611767-6651728 GCF_900497805.2 Vombatus ursinus
AAGAAAGAAAGAAAGAAAGAAAGAAAGAAAGAAAGAAAGAAAGAAAGAAAGAAAGAAAGAAAGAAAGAAAGAAAGGAAGGAAGAAAGAAAGGAAGGAAGGAAGGAAGACAGGAAGGAAGGAAGACAGGAAGGAAGACAGGAAGGAAGGAAGGAAGAAGAAAGAAAGAGAAGACAGTAGGAGAAGGGGAGGGAAAGGGAAAAGAAGGGAAGGGAAACAAATGGCACTTTGGAGGAGTTACTTTCTGGATTAAAATGAATTAGCAGCACAGTAGATATTCACAAATCTCTCTGACCTCATCAGTTCCTTGAATCCAGTAGCTAAAGGATCATTTGTAGAAAGCTTTTGTGAACAAGACTTAGGCAGACTGGGTTTCAAGATGGAAAGCTGTCTAGATGCCGAGGAGCACTCATGCCTCTTTTTCGCTTGGAATCTACAGTTGGCTAAGTCATCCAAAATTATGTCAGGCAACCTTCGTTCATTCTCTGAATCTGAACCACTGTCATAGTCACACATCACCATCAGATTTGAAGCTGGATTTGAAAAACCACATCCTGCTCTGCTAATATGATGGGAAGTTAAAATGATTCTTTTTCGTCTCCACTGAGGTCATTCAAAATAGGAAGAAATTGAAGAAAACAACACCTAAGAACTGGGTAGTAAACTGAGAGATATGCCAGTAGACTCAAAGATATACATTCAAAATACGAACTTTGAATCACATGCTAGCATTCTAAATTGAAAGAAAGAAATCTTTCAGATACGAATGACTAAAATAAGATTAGAGGGAGAAGGGAGACTGCTAATACACACATTACCAAAAAATATCCAAAATCTGTTTTCTTTGCCATATCAAAATAATCCACAAATACACTGAATTTGAAAATTAAATATTTAAAGTCAACACCGGTACCTTGAGAAGGTTCCATCAGCTTCAGTGTACACAGGACTTGCCCAACTTCTTCGATTATCCTCATTCTTGTCCGGCCTTTTTTTCCTCAGTGGTGCAGGCACATAGGTTGGCTGTTTACTTTTGTTGGGTAAAAAACGATTGAATGGTAGAGCAGATTTGGGCTCAACAGCTGATATCCTTCGATAGGACATATCATCTTTGTTATAATCCTGCATTTTGAATGTGAGTTCAGAATCTGTGTCACTCTCACAACCTAAAAAGAAGCACACATACAATTTTTTTTTTTTTTGCTTTACTCTCCAGATTTTGCATCTAACTGAAACCCACACAGCTTGCTTTCTCTGTCTTTCCCTTGGAAACTCAGCACTGCTGATGCTAACTGCTCAGATTATTTTTAGAAATTTGTCATGAAGTTGTGATAAGAACCATTAGGTGGAACTTGCTTTGCATACTGCAGCTACATGCATTACATTCTTTCACTGTACCACATTCTATGCAGAAAACAAAGTGCTAATCTCTTGCCAAACCATCTTTATTTCTAGTCTTCTCCCCCTCATGCCCCTAACCCCACAGTTTTCTAGAAACCTACTTTGCATGGCAAATTGTGTCATAATCAACCTTCTTTAAAATAAGGTGCTAAAATAGTTCCCAGGTAATTAAGGAATTTTAACTAAAGCAATGCAAATATAGTAAATGTGTGCATGTATGTCTATGTTGGAGAGACACACAGACAAATTTCAAAAGATCCTTGATCAGTGACTAGATGGAAGCAATGGGCCAAGTGCAAGATATTCACCACTGGTAGTGATAGAAATTGCCTGAAATTGTCTGAAAGGCAAACCACAGGCTTCATTCACCAGATTGCCAAAGGGGCCCATGACACCAAAAAAAAAAAAGGTTAAGAATCCATTTCTAGAGAGTTTGTGACTGAATTGGCAAGTAACTAATACTATGAGTGCCTCAATTTGTTTCTCTGGTATCGGCATTTTTTCCGATTGCATTACATTACACACTAGCAACTTTTGTCAAAGTATGTCATTAATGAAAATTTATAACTAAAACTTAGATCACTTGCCTCTGAGAGCTGAAATTTTGAGTTATTTTGTGTCTTATATTGTTACTGTGTCTATATACAGTAAATACTTGGTAGTAATTTTTTAAATCTTACTCACATGTGAATGACATACTTCTATTTACAAAGTTCCCCCACAATTCTTCAAGGTAGATATTACAAATAAATGCATTTACTGATGAGGAAATGAAAGTTCAGAAAGCGGTTACTTCACATCAAATAGGTAGGAGATGTCTGTGTCATAGACTACATAAAGGCAAATAGGATGAAATAAAGGCATAAAGGCAAGTCTGGAGTCAGACGTAGAGAGCCCCAAACCTGCTTAACTCCAAATGTACTACTTTTTGTACCATATTGCTTGACTCAAAAGATGCTTGCTAGTAATGGGAATACCACACACCAAAAACTATAGAAAAAAATAAATAATAAAATTAGTAAACTGGCTTTATTTTTAAATACATTAAGGAAGTATTTAATGATGACCAGTTTACGACACTAACCTGATAAATATCAGGTGTTTTGTAACAGAATTCACTGAATCCCCACAAGAGGAAACTCATTTTATTTCACTGGCTATACACCCAAGCCTTAACTACCATCATTCTCTGAACATTATAAGTATTTCATCTCCAAAAAGTGTCAGGATAGGAGAAAGCTACAGTTCCAATTCAATTGATTACCCGTCAAAAAAATTAAGAGCCTGCTAAGTCTTTGGCACTATGTTAGGCAGTAGGGATACAAATATGAAAATAAATAATTATAGCCTCAAGCGTACAATTTTACAGGGAGAGTGATAAAGACAAAGTGATAAGTGCAGAGGGAAAATCTATATAGGTTATGAAAACTGTCAAATAGGAACAACTGGGGAAAGGGGAAGTAAGATTTTACTAATAGATGGTTGCTGAATTAAGCCTGAATTGAAAGGATTTCAATAAGTGGGGATGAAGGAGGAAAGTAGACTCTAGACAGAGGGGATAGAATGAGCAAAAGTATAAAATATGGGAGAACACAGAACAAAAAGAGGGATAGTAGGTCAAACAATTTAACTAGAATATAGCACACATAAAACGGCATGTCTGGAATGAAGCTGGAAATACAGCTTACTTGGGAATCAGTTTTAAATAATCATGCTTGCCAAGATAGGGATTTCAAGCAAATCAGTAGGTAATGGGGAGTCACTGAAGATTTTTGAGCAAGAGATAATGTTATTGGCCTTTATGGGGACATGAATCCTAAAGCAGAGGCTTGGATTCAGCACTGTTCTACAATTACTTTTGAATTTTCTGATGTTTATGTTTTCCTGTACATTTATCTTTCATGTATCATTATGGTTCCCTGACATTATTTATATCTATGTATATGTGTGTGTATATATACACACACACACACACACATATACACACACACTACATGTTTCAAGTTCTTTGGACAGTTCCATAATAAAGTAAGCTAAGAATTTCAATCACTAGTTCTCCATTAATGGTTTAGTCACTCAGGTGAACTGTGTATTAAAAATTATCTCAAATAAAAAGAACAATAAAACTACAGGGATTTATGAAAATATATTTTCACATGCCTTGAGAATTAACTAACTGCAACTAACACCAGAAATATTAATGAAAGATTACTCATGGGTCTACTTTAAAAGGGAATATATTTGACTGTTTAGTGACTTTTTAAAACAAATGCAATGGTTGGTAAATGGGAGTTTATTTTGAAGAATTCAAAAGTTCAAAAATAACATTTTTATTTAGACATGAATTAAGCAAAAGGATAAACAACCTACTGTCACCGTCTGACTCACAATTCCAATTTTGTAGCTGTTTCCTGTTGAAGAAGGTGGAACCAGAGGAATTTTCCAGGAAGGAATATTCCTTGCCTGAAATTGCAGTCAGGATAAATGTCAGTCGGGAACATGCAGAGATTTAAAGTCAGAAATACTTGACATGACTTGATACAAAAAAAGAGAGATAAAGAAATGTTCCTTTCTCCTTTCTTTAAAGACATTGGGGTTGCAGATGTATAATGTTGTATACAGAAAGTGCCAATGTGTGGTTGGTTTTGCTGAACTTTTTTTTTTCCTTTTATATATCTTTTTTTACATACACGGGAAACTTCTCTGGGTATGGGAGGGGGAGGGCACTTTCAGAAATGAATAGGATTTAAAACCAAGACATCAATAATGCTTTTTCTTTTAAAGAAACAGTTAACATCCCACTATACTAATAGAGATAAAGTAATGGTCTAAGGAACCTTAAATAGGCATCCATATTTTATGCCACCAACTTTTTTTAAAAATTCCAGAAACACAAATTTGAAGAGAAAAGGAGAAAATAATAGTAAAGGAAGAAAATATCAACATTGCTACATAATGACATTACTGCTTAGTGAGCCTAAATTCTTCTAGCTGTATTTGTCCTAAAACATGTCTCCCCTGCCATATCCCCTCCAACAACTATACACACTCTTTCATCCGGGGAAAAACATATTATTTGGATAACTTAAAAAAAAAATAAGTTACCTTCACTGTCCCCTTTCAGAGTCAAATCTGATGAACAGCTTGTGAATGATCTAGACCCAAAAGAATCCAAGCTATCAAAGGAATCGTCTCTTTTGTGGTAGGCTGAAGGACTAAGAAATTCTCCACGTTCAGTATACCAAATGTCTCCGTAGCCACTGTCCCTGCCACTCCTTTTCAGACTGCTGGAGTCTTCAAGTGCCTAAGGAATTTTATTGTTAAATTAACAGTGGGTTAGTTTAACTTTCCGGGAATTTAATTAGCCATTACTAATAATTTTTGATTGCATATTTCACTCAAAAGGTGCTGCATTGGGCCTTTGCTTTCGGGCCTACGACTAATTCTTCTAGACATGTAAATCAAAGGACAAATAAGTGTTAAAATCAGATTCTGAAAAAAAAATCAGATTCTGGTTTGCATTTACATGGTTAGAGCCTCTCCAGTAACTATTAGTGCTTAAAAATAAGAAAGATGGGGAAGTAATTTTAAAAACTAAAAAACAGTATAACTGAAGCAACAGGTAAGCCTAGTTTCGTAGTAAAAGACCAGGATAGAGAAACAGAGGACCTTAGCTAAAATCCCAGTTCTATTACTTACTATAGCAGTTAGGTGACACAGGAGATAGAGCACCAGGCCTGGAGTCAGGAGGACCTAAATTCAAATCTCACCACAGACACTTAATAGCTGTGTATTAATAACTTGATAGACCCTAGGCAAGTCACTTAACTCTGTTTGCCTCAGTTTCCTCATGTGTAAAATGAGCTGGAGAAGGAAATAGCAAACCACTCTACTACCTTTGCCAAGAAAACCCCCAAATAGGGTCACCAAAAGTCAGACACAACTAAAATGATTAAAAAACAACAAATTACTGCTTCTGTGGCCTTGAGCAAATCACTTAACCTCTTTGAGTCTAAGTTTCTTTACCAATAAGATTAGAGATTCCTTCTAAAAAAGGCACATGAGATCATAGATGTAGGAAGGGATAGGACAGTAGAGATCTTCAAATCCAAATCCCTCACCTTACAGAAGGGAAACTAAGACATTGAGTAGATTAAATGACTTTCCCAAGATCACAAATCTTGAAAATTTCTGAGGCAGGATTTTAATCCAAGGGGTTAGTCTATATGGGGGCTTTTTAACTTTTTCCACTCGCAGTGGTTTCAGTTAGTTGGCCTTGTGTGGCCTGAGGGCCTATGATAGCTATACACGGTATTTCCTATTGACATCTATTTAAATGCAAAGTTAGCAGAGTACAAAGATTATATCATAGCATGTGATATTTGTTACACAAGAGATTATATTATACTGAAAACAGTAGGTTGCTTACCTTAGTCAGAGCTTGTCCTAAAAGGTTCTCAAATGCTTTCAGATTAAGGTAAGGACCGTTATAATAAGGGTCACTCTGTGCTTTCCTGCCCAGCCAATATAAGGTAATCAAAACCTAAAGAGGAAGGGAATCTCACAAGTTAAGATTATAGTCAAAATGTAAAAATATGTTTAACGTGATTGCACATGTGAACCTATATCATATTGCTTGCCATCTTGGGAAGAGGGAAGAGGGGAAGAGAAAAATTTAGAACTCAAAATCGTATAAAAAATAAATGTTGAAAACTATCTTTACATGTAATTGGAAAAAATGAAATACAATTTACAAAAAAAAAGATTATTAGTCAAGCATTTAATTCATTTCCAAACCAAATAGTATGAAAAAATTGCTAAATTATAACTCAGACTACTTTAAAGCTGAAGAACATATTTTTTTCAATCTAGAAAATAAAATTTAAAAAGTACCAGAGTTTTCTAGTACTATTCTGAAGATGTCCATATCTTGAATAAGTTGATAAAGTGTACTAGATATTCTGGGGGGGGGAGGGGTAAGGAAGAGGAAGAGGGAATGGTAAGGGGTGGAGATGAGTTCTGGTCAAATAAATCTATAAATATAAAACATAAAATTATCATAGCAAAGTCCTATGTAGATACGGGAGTGAAAATAGTTCAATAATTAACCTATTTATAGAGCTTTGAATATTTATTAAAATGTTTAGGAAAAATATTTCCAGAAATTCTTACCATTTTTGTTAATCACATCAAGAGATATATAATTGTAGTTTTACAATGCATATTTAATTACACAGATAATAAACATAAGCCTCAATACTACAGTGATACTGAGGGGGGGAAACTGTCAATTTCCATTCTATCATAAAATTTTCTTTATATCATAAAATCTGTTTTATAAAATGTACTTTTAAATTTCATATAGCCAGATTTTCAAATAGTTTTCAAACTACACCATTTACACATATACACACAAACATTTGCCTGAAAAAATTTTTGGACTGCCTCTAATCATACTAATGCCACCACTGTCCTCTTCCTATTATAGTCCAACTTCCCTCCTCCTTTTCATCTAACAAGATTTAGGAAGCACAAGCAATGTCTAGAGCCAAATATACTTAGGATTTCACAAATGAATGATTTCTAATAAAAAAAAAGAGGCAGAGCTTATTAGCTATTTTTTGGACACATGCAAGAGTGACATAATTTGGATGGAGGTAGAAAGGTAAACATATCTTACATTTTTCACTCTTCTATCAGTCTCTTCTTGCCTGCAAAGAAGAAAAACAAATCTGAATTATATGAAAACTTAAAACTTAAAAAGACAAAATTATCCAATTAAAACCACTTATTTATTCCTACTTTGAATATTAAGAATTTCTGATGGCTCAGAATGCAGATGTTCCATTAAAAGTAAGAACAAAATCATTGCCCACTTACATTTGCCATAAAATATTGATAAAGGAGAACAAATTTCTCTAAAATAAATGACAAACTTTCTGCCAAGGTTAATAAGAATGCCTTTTCCTATTAATCTCATTCAACCATCTGAACAGAGAAGTTAAAGTTTTTGTTTTGTCTAACATCATCTCTGCCATGTCACTCCAAAGTTAACACCAGCAAGTTTGTATATATGAGTTTCCTTTGCTACTTTTAAAACAAAAAAACAGAACAATAACTGAGCCCAAGTAGTTTTCATCCGAATACAGAGGTTTGAGTAGGTTTTCTTGCTTGTTTGCTTGTTTGTTTAGACACAAAAGGAGACAGGGTAAAAGTAATGATAATGAAGATAATGATGTTGGGGATTTTCATATATGCCGTATTTAAAACTTTGCAATATGCAGAGTCTCCTGTAAGCCTCACAAACAGGCCTGGGAGATAAGTACTACAAAGTACAGAGTACCCAAAAATTTTAGTGCAGTTTTAAGCTTATTAAAGCTTATTAAGAGCTAAAACTTCACTAAGACCTTGTATTACTATTATTCCTATTTTATAGAAGAGAAAACTGTGTCTTGAGGTTAAATGACATGCCCATAGTCACACAAGCAGTGTCTGAGGAAAAGTCAGTATTGCCTGAACACAGGCAATACTGACTCTAAACACAGCATTCTAGCAGCTACATTAACAATACAGTCTTTATAAAGAAATGGGCTTGCTTGAATAGTCAATCAGTCAATAAATTTTTATTAAGTACTTACTTAATAAAAGTCAGGCACCTTGCTAGGTTCTAGGGATACAAATAAGAAAAAGAAAGGCAGTCCCTGCCCTCAAAAAGCTTATAATCTAATGAGAGAAGACAACACAGAAAAAAGAGGAGGGGGAGTGGAGAAGGGAAAGTGCCCATCAAGGAGGCATGATGGAGAAGTCCAGTCCAGAGCACAACCCTTGTGGGAAATGAAGAGATGGCTGGCATAGGCACTATCCTTAAATGCAAGTTTGGGGAGGAGCTCTCCACTCCACCCTCCATTTACAGAGGAGTCCCAGAAGCAGAGGGCACTGAGGAGGTAGGTGTACCAAAGCTGATATATTCCTGCATGATGATAAAGTTCTTGTGGGAATGATGAAGAAATCCACAGGAGTACAGCCAGGTGGGAAATGAAAATTGTATGAATGCACCATGTGTTAAGGATGTTAGAAAGGATAAGGTTATAGTGGTTAGTTCTAAAGTCCCTTTCCAACTTGACAGAGTCTCAAGAAATAAAGAACCTATTATAACCTACTAAGCCAAAGCATTTTTTTTAAATGTGGCCTCTGCATCAAGGGATTAGGATAGACTATTAATTACCTTCTATGGTGTATTTTCACCATAGACCATTTCACCAGCACCATAGTGCTGGACTTGGGAGTCAAGAAGAACTGGGTTCACATCCTATTTTAGATACTTAATAGATATGGTTAAGCACTTAACCTCTCTCTGCTTCAATTTCCTCATCTGTATTATCAGGACCAAAGAAAATAATGTTATGTAAAGTGTTTTGCAAACTTTAAAGCTTATCAGCTATCATTATAGTCTTCTAGTTCTCTTTGTCCCTTTCTATAAGGCAATTGAAAGCCTAGTATGAACATGACTAAAATCGCCCCAAAAACCTACCATTCAGGAAAGAACTCACAGTCTATATTTTCAATCCATTGCTTAACTAACTACTTGAACCATTTTAGGTCCCACTACCTAAAATGTACCATTGTTTACTTCAGGAAGGCTAATGCAGGAACAACCACTGGAGACATGATATTGAGAAATAAGACAGGAAGAGAAGAGGCAATGCCAAGGTCCAACACAAGCAAAGCTGATCAAATATATTAAAGAAAAACAAGAATGAGTCCTCAAGACCTATGGCAAAGGACCAAAAAACACCTGTATCACTTAGTGTATGGGAGGAAGTTAATAGATGTCTCTTGAATCCTTTCTCGGGCACTTTTTAAAGGTTTTTAGCTCACCACCACTTCATTTTCATTTTCCTTATTTTATTATAAGTACTGAACTAGAAGCAGAAAGAACGTGTTCCTTGTTTTTAGATCAGCACTTTTGAGTTTGGACAGCATAACCTTTCACATTCTTTGCTAATTATATGCGTTTATAGCACCCTCCAATACAAAGGTACGTATAACACTGATTTAATGAGTATCTATCCTTGAAAGGCAATGCCAGGAATGTAAGCAGTAAATGATTTGCCAAGATAGAGTTCACTATTTTCCAAACAGCAAATTCCACCACACAGCGGCTAGTAACCGGGCTACTCTTTTGCTTGCTAAAGTCACAGTGGCACAACCCCAGGCCTCCTAAAACAGATCATTGTGGGGAGGAGGGAATGGTAATATTGACTTGCTTCAAGCCAGCTGAGTTCTTACACAACCCATTTTGAAATGTCAATTAGAACAATCCTCATTTTCAAAGCTGAATAATGTTGTGCAAACATCTATCCTATCTTTGTGCCCAAACATTTTAGGAGTCTGAAGCAGCCCATGTCTATTTAACTTAGAGTTCCTTAAGTTAATAAGAAAAAATCTTGAGGGAATAAGAAGAGTTCAGAAAATTGGGGATAAGGATATTATGCCACAAAGGTGGAAAAGAGATTAAAACGATATGAATTTCTGGAGAGCAATTTAGAACTATGTTCAAAGGGTTATGAAACTGTGCACAACTTTTGATCAGCAATACCACTGCTAGGTCTATAGCCCGAAGACATCCAAAAAAAGGGAAAAGGACCTGTTTGTACAAAAATATTTATAGCAGCTCTTTTTTGTGGTGGTTAAGAATTAGAAATCAAAGGGATGCCCAACAATTGGGGAATGGCTAAACAAGCTAAACAATGATTATAATGGAATATTATTGTGCTATAAGAAATGACAAGCAGGATGATTTCAGAAAAACCTGGAAAGACTTGCATGAACTGATGCTTAGTGAAGTGAACAGAACCAGGAGAACATTGTACACAGTAACAGCAATAGTGTTTGATGAAGAATTGTGAATGACTTAGCCCTTCTCAGAAATACAATGATCCAAGATAATCCCAAAGAACTAATGATGAAGCATACTATCCACCGCCAGAGAAAGAACTGATATTGATTTAATACAGACTGAAGCATCCTATTTTTCACTTTCTTTCTTTTTTTTCTTTTGAGTCTTCTTATACAAAAATTACTACTATGGAAATCTTTTACGTAATCACATATGTATAACCTATATCTACTGCTTGCCATCTCAGGGAGCAGAGGAAGGAAGGGAGGGATAGAATTTGGACTTCAAAATTTTAAATAAAAATGTCTTTAAAAAACTATATGAATTTTATTGTTTTCATTGAGTTAAAATATAATCTTCTTCAACACCACCTTTCTAAGTAATGCAGTTCATCTTATGGTTATTACTCTGATATCACTCACAGTTTATATCAATAAATATCAAAGGAATGACAATACAGCTAACTATGAAACATAAAACCAAAGTCCAAAGAGAAAATATGGGCTCAGGGAATAAAACCAAACATCAAAATGTTGAGCACAAAATATCTTTTTGGGGACCAAAGTTCCCCTACAGGGTCCTAAGAAATGAATAACAGAACTAGCATGTACCCAAGAATGCACAGTCCCTATACAAAGAGGGTTGGAGGCCAAAGCTGTATAAAAGTAACAGGAATGGTTTTGTAGCCCTTTATGCAAAGTCATATTCTGAAGCTCACACTCCAGTCTCAAAAAATAACACATCCAGTATTCCAAAGAGATTGACAAGTGCATGTGACAGGTGTAACCAAGCATCTAGCAGACAGAACAGTTATCATCATTCCTTTGCTCACCTAGCAAAATTACAGACATGAGGGAAAAAATCAGCAGCAACCTATGCCCCTCAAAAGAATCCCTCCAACAACACATCTGACAAGTGGTCATCCAGATTAGATAAACATGGCCACTAGCAAACGCTCCACAAAGCTAGTTGAGATTGAAGGATATTCCTGAACAGTTATTACAAGTCACACAAATAAATGAAAACAAAGTTACTTTCTGATCAAGGCAGCAAGCTATCCAATGTCTCTAGTTCCTAGATGTGGAAAGATTTTTAAATTAAATAAAATATAAATTACCAAACGTAGATAACCTCACCCTGCAGGGCAAGAAAGTATAGGCAAAACAGATGTTTTTGCTGGCTATAAACCTATTCCTACCTTTGCCAAGACGAACAAGAAAACTACAAAGTCACAGGCTAATTGCTTAATTATCCAGAAAGAAGAGATTTGAGGAGACCAGTTGTAGGTGGGAGAATTTTCCAAACCTTCCCTCCTTTCCCCCTTAGCAAGGACAAATGCAAAATGAAATTTACCAGAGTGCCTTTCACATTATGTATGCTTTCCTTCCCCAGTCACACAGCATCTGGACTAAGGATAGGAAATTACTTCTGGCTAAGGACCAGGCCAGGGAGCTGGGCAAACAAATAAGATGTTAGTGTCATAGCAGAAACATCCAGGTTGGCTCCAAGCCAGGCTACCCCACCCTTACACAGTCAATCAGTGCCAGTCTAAGCCAAGCACCCCTGAATTTCCCAAAGGACCTAAAAACTCATTCCAAAAAATGCCTTGATGACTCTATTTTACTCACTTTCTATCTGAAATCAGAAAACTTATCCATTTGGAGCAAAGTGTTAATGTAGCCCAAGGAATTCCAGCATTTAAAGAGACTTAGAAATCATTTGACACAGCCTCATTTTACAAAGGGGAGAATTGAGGCCCAGAGAAGTAAACTGCCATTTGTTATTTAAATAAATAAGACTAGAGCCTAGATTTCCACACTTTTAGAGAGTAACTCTACTACACCAGAAAGTTTATGGGTCCAACTTACCACTTGGGCTCTATGGCTACATCAAAAATACATCATCATCAACCATCATCATCATCATCATCATCATCACTAAATTTGTATAGAATTTAAAAGTTTGCATGTATTTTGTCATTTTATCCTCATGACAACCCTGGGAGGTAGGTTATTATTATTATTTATTACTATTATTTTACAAATAAACAAATTGACTCTCAGAGAAGGAAAGTGACCTGCCTCTGTCTGAGGCAGTCTTCTTGACTCCAAATCCAGGGATCTAACCACTACACAATCCCTCTCATTCCTACAATCTAGAGCTGTTTGCTCTATAGCAACACCTAGGTGAATTCCTAAAAAGCCTCCTTAAAATTCGTGCATCTTATCACAGAACCACAATGTTGCACCCCAGACTTCCTCAGCCAGGGAAGCCCCTAGATGGCTGGATAAAATTGAGTGTTAGACTTGGGGTCAAAAAGACCTATGATCAGCTGTGTGACTATATAAGTCAGTCAACCTCTCTGTGCCCCTATTTCTTAAAATAGGGATAATAATAGCACCTTATCTCCCAGGGTAGTTGTGAAAATAAAATGAGATAATATTTGCAAAGCACTTTGTAAATCTTAAAGCATAGTATAAATGCTAGCTATTATTATCATCATCATTATTCCATTTTTTCCAAAATAAAATTCCCATTCTTTTCTATTAAAGTTAAGTAAAAACTAATAGGATTATACTAAAGTGTGAATGAGTGACAGACTTCTTTTAACCTACTTCCATTTTAAAAGAGAAAATTTTTTAACCCAAATTAATCTTTGATGGCTAAAGATCCAGTGAGAAGTTTAGAACTTTAAGCAGCTTAGGGGAATAATGTCATAATGAACAGGCTTTGGGCTTGGAGTACGAAGACCTAGGTTCAATTCCCAACTCAGTTACTTAGTAACTTCTCTGTGCCCTGAATTTCTCATCTGCAAATAAAGGGCTTAGACTCTCTGGCCCCCAACATCCCTTTCACCTCTAATTCTATCATTCTATGATTATTCCCTTCTGCCTATTAGGAAAACAGGCAGAACTATAAGGGAAATGATCAATCCGTCAGTCTTTAAAAGGGCTCAGTGGAAGCCATACCAGTTCTCCCCACTCACTCCCTTCCTTCACCCAGACTTTCAAAAAGTTTTTCCAATCCTAGCTCCCAGAGGACCCCTCCAGTCCCCTAGACACAAATCCACTCACCCTGGTATTTGTTGCCCTGAATGACTCACTGAACAGCCTCTGCCTTCCCCATGGACCCACCCTCCAGGTCCAAAGCCAGAAAAGCCAATCCAGAGTTCCGTCCTGATTAAAGCCACCCAATCAGGGAGTTTTCTCCTGAGAGCTGAATGAAGTTAGAAGGGCTTGGCTAGTTGAATAGCTGCTTCCTCCTAATCCTTGAATGTTAGAATTACAAGGGGTGTAGTCCAATGTCTTCACCTTAGAGAGAAGGAAACTGATATATGTATAGAGCCTCATGGTATCCCAGCTAGTAACTAAAATAGCTGGAATTTGAACCCGTCTCGTAACCCGGGGTCCAGGGCTCTGCTTTTATTACTGCCTTTATAATTTGTTACTCACAAACTGTGATTTTTTTTTTTTTTTTGGCCGAGGAAATTCCCCATGAGGAAACTTTACCTACTAATGCACATCAGCACCTTCTCTAACAACTAATAATCTTAGAGAGTTGTTCAGATCTTCCCCCAACACCCAATCTCATTCCATTCACACACATACACAAATAATAGAGTGACTTTTGCCTAATCCTGGAGAGAGAGAGGAGGGAGGAGAGGAGAGATCTATGATCTAAGTCACACCCACCCACAGAATTTCCTTGCCCTCCAGCTGAAACTTTCAGCACTTTCTCTGGAGCCCTCTTTTGTATTTATCTAAATCTGTAGAGATGAAAGTTTCCTTAGAGATCAGGAAGTCTAGCCTACTCATTTTTTTAAAATGAGAAAAATAAAAAGAGGTCCAATCAACATCATACAATACATTATTTACATTTTATTCCTCCAACCTATCCCAAAAACACAATTTTACTCTCCTCAACTACAGAGCCATTTTTCATTTTGTATCCCTAGCACCTACAAAGCCTTGTATCTACTAGGCAATTAATGTCTATTAAATGGAATTTAAATGAATGCTTTGGTAAAAGGAAGACAAAGTGAAAGCATACTTTCTTGAAACATTACAAGCAATGTTTTGGTGGGAAAACAATTCAAAACAGATGCCTAAATGGCACTCTTAGTTTCACATATGAATTATATTTTGTATCTAGAGATGAACAAAAAAAAAAATCCTATGAGTTCAAAGGAACCCTGAGGATCTTGTTACCTATTTTTTGGGAAACAGTATGATGAAATCCTTTCTAATTTCTAAGAAAAGTGAACACCACCTCTTTCTACAACAACCACAGGAGTTGGAAGAAGTTCATGATTGTAAAATGCAGGGGTTGGACCAGATTCCTTCTCAAGTGCTATCCAGCTCTAAATCTAGATCCTTTGTTGATTCTTCCCCACTTCCACCCAAACTCACCACATGCTAGTGCTCTCCCACGCTACCTTTTAGTTAAGTGCTTTGTATCTATTCTGTTTATATTTTATTTTATTATTTTTATATTGTATTACATAATATGAATATTTAACTTTAAACTTACTTTAATTTACTAATTTATTTTATTTAAATACTTTATTTTTAATTTTTAATATTTATTACATTATATATATATTGTTATTTTATATATCATACACTTACATGTGTACTTGCTGGCTCCCCCATAAACTCCTTATGAGTAGGCGTGGTTTCATTCCCTGTCTTTGAAGACCCTAGCCCAGTGCCTGACACATGGCAGGTGCTTAATAAATGCTTGTTGATTGAATGAGCCTACAATCCTGCATCAGTTAAGAAATTGTTCATGGAATTTCAAACTCAATCTAGCACTGCACTTCAAATTTAAAAAAAAAAAATCATCACCTTTTATCTCTGTGTCCCAAAGTAGGGGGTGGAGGGAGAGAAAAGCAGAGAGAGAAGGGACAAGGAAATATAAGAAATTAAAGAATGGAAAAAATGCTTCATAAACCTATCCCTAAGAAATATATTCACTTTACTTTTTTTGCCATCAAACACTACTTACCCACCCACAAAAGTTAAAATGTATTATTGCAAAATGTAGCGACTAAAAGAATGAAATCCTTCTCTCCTCTCCACCCACTTCCATCCCCGAAAAAAGTTTTATACCATTTGACATCTTTCCAAGGATGTGGAGCTACTATGACTCATAGGTTTTAAAACTCCATATGCCACAAAATGTAATGCCACCTGACTTGTGCAGAATAACAAACTTTTTTCACACTGTGATACAGCTAGATTACATAATTTAGAAGTTTTGCTATTCCCAATCATTGGTATGGATGCATACAGACATTTCAAGATTTCTATATTTAACTATAAATTACCAAGAGAAACATACTCTTTAGAATTCCAATATCTTGGCCCTAGAATTATTATCTCTATTCCAAATGTTTTCGCTAAAGAGCTATCATCTTGCTAAAAATAATTTGATATTAATTTTCGCTGTCTCTCATACACTGAAAATAACATGACTTCATTTAAAAGAGAGCAAATATGTCAAATTAACAGCACTGGGACACATACTCTTGAGGAATAGCAAAATCTGATAGAAGAGCATAATAGAAATCAGAAAAAAAAAATAAACCTTGTTTTCAACTCTCTCACTGCCCTATTAGAAGCAGAAACAGCTGGACTTGGAATCATGAAGACCCAAATTCAAGTCTGTTCCTCAGATCCTTCTGAGCTATGAGGCCTTGGATAAGTCATTTCACCTGTATCTGCCTCAGTTTTCTCATCTGTAAAATGGGGATAATAATATTGCTTACCTCCCAGAGTTGTTGTGATGATCAAATGAGATATTTATAAAGCACTTAGCACATGGCTGGAACATAGTAGGCACTACATAAATATTAGTTGTTATCATTGTCATCATCGTTTTCATCATCATCAGTTATAAACCTTGTAGTCTGGCTTCTACAAGCTAGTTTTCATTTTACCAAAGTCATACTTTAATGCATCATTGTGTCACAGAGGTAACCTATGACAGTAGAATATAAGTTCTAGCAGGTTCTAGGTTAACCCTAACCCTAACCTAAAATGCACTCTAACCCCAACCCTAAATGGTAAAACCTTACTTTCCTCCCATTAGGATAGATCAATGACTTAGACGAGATGCTTGTGATGTAAGGACTCTCCTAACGATGTTAAGAAGAGGCCCATCACCACTTGGCCAAAGGGTAACAAATTTTTCAGGCAGCAGTCACAAGGCTTAAGTCTCAGGTGGTGGAGGAAGGTCTCACACCAAAGAAAGAGGAGTCCTTCAAGTATCAAAGAGGTAGATTTGCCACTGCATAACTGTTGAAATTAATAACTAAGAAGCACTTATTCTATATCCATTATTAGACAACAGTGCAGAATTTCACTATTCTGAAATATACGGTTAAAGCAGTTTTAGATAAGGATTATGATAACCTAAAAACAGGCCTTGGCCCACATTCTACATATGTGAATTTAATTATATAAACTTCCTTTTAATTTTGTTTGCCTGAAGAACCAGGCTGAGAAAGTGGGAGTATACAAAGAAAGAACTGTAGGGATAGAAATAACAATGGCTGTAACACAATAATGACATCTGGTCCAAATCAATTTTTTTTCTCTTTCTTTTTTTTTTTTTTAAACAAAGATGAAGCTCAAGGAGGCTAAGTTACTTGCCTAAGGTCACGCACTTGGTGTTTCACAGGAATTTTTCCAAGTCAAAAATTACAAGTACATAATCATAATAAAGGTGACATTTACATATAGTTATGAATGCTTACACAGTCTATGTGCCTTAATGTTCTCAAGCTATATAAAGGAATATTTTATTAAGGAGGCATCGGGGATAGTTGGAGGGCACATAAAACTGTAAGGAGGGAGAGCTCATTCCCTTCTCACACCATTACTGATTGGCTAAGCTATCAGTCAGTCAACATCAGGTTGAATATTGGTGATTTGGAAGAGTTAGAATCATATTGTTCTACTGTCATGGGTTGGCTTCAGTCAGCAAGAAGAATTCCCAATAATTAACTCTTAACCCTTTTCATCTCCACCCCTCCACTGCTTCAATTCAAGAAGGCAGTCCTGTCTAGCAATCTTAAGATAGGAGGTTACTTATGCCGCTGTCGGAGAAATTTCCAAAGAAGGGAAGAATGATTCTTTGGGTGGTTACTTAGTAATAATTAACATGAAGAGGATGAAAAGGGCAGAGAAAAACAGAGGGTATGGATTTCCACCTGGGTCCCAGGATTCCTAAAATGAGGCAATGCCCTCAAAAGCTTCTGACTATGGCTACTTTTTCCTCTTCTCTAATCTTTCTCACTAGTACTGTTAAGTGACTAAATGGCCCTTACTTCCATGTTTTCATGAATCTCTGATCTCATCATTGGAACTCCCTCCCCTAGAAGGAGTAACAATTCACTCGTGCTTTCTCATCTTCTATTGCAGTAGCCTTACTTCAGAGTGAAGGTAACACTGGGTTTTTAAAGGCTATGCAAACAGAACACAAACTCCGACAAGTTTTACCAAGCTGTAAAGGTTTGAAGTAAGACCTGATGTACAGTCTGATAAGTGCCACCCTAAGTTCAGAGAAAATTATCACATAGTTTAATGACTTGTTGTGGTCCATCATTAAGTCACTTATTAAAAGGCTGTGAAGGTGGCACAGTGGATAGAGGATTGGCCCTGCAGTCAGCAGGACCTGAGTTCAAATCCAGCCTCAGATACTTGCTAGCTATATAGCCCTGGGCAAGTCACTTAACCCCCACTTGCCTCAAAAAAGAGGGGGGACTGTAAGCCACATTGGGGAGGGCATACTCATGTCAAGGAAATTACAATTCATTTAAGAATTAAAATATGACCATAATTATTTCAGCATACCTCTTCTTTACATAGAAAGCAGCAACATTTATTTTAATCTAAAACTTCAACCATTTGAAGTTCATATGATTAAGCTTAAGCAAGTTCTCTTCCAGTTCTCCATCCACAATCCCAGGTTCCTACGAACGCTTGTACTACTAATTCCTCAACCTATCACAAGCGCACCAAATATACTCCACGTCTCATTCCCGAAGGTCAGAAGCTGGTCAGCTCTAATGCTATTTATTCCACTATGGGACTACTAAATAACTAGACACAGTTGGAAAATGACCCAAAGCCCTCTATCTAGCCTTGAGAAGTGATACTAATAATCATGACTCAACCCTGAGGTGGAGAAGATAATTTGGAAAGTTTAGGTTTTCTACGATAGTAAAGCATTTACTGGTAGAACATAGGCACCCATAAATAATAAATTTAAAAGTCAAAAGCACACAACTGCAGAAGACAATTTTTTTCTTATTGTTAAAGTCTCTGGGAAGCTAATATAATCCAGAAGTAATGACTGAACAATTATTCTACCTGTTTCTACCCATAATTTTATATATAGATACATTATATATTTATGTTATAAATGGACAACTTCTTTAAGAAATGCAGGTTAAAAGCATAATAAGCCAAAATACCCAATATTTTTTATATCAAGCAGGAATACTAACAACTCCTATAAATTTCTACCCATCATCTATGAATAGAAACCTATCTTCAAAATTAGAAGATGGAGAAATCAGGCGATAAAGCCAAGAGAGACTCAAAAGATGATTGATAGAGAAGATAGATGATAGATAGGTATGATCATGTACTTTCTACCACAATCTATTTTAGTCCTTAATTCTTGCCTGTTCTATGAAATATGTTCCACAAGTTGGGGGAGAGAGAGGGAGGGAGGGAGGGAGGGAGGGGGGGGAGAGAGAGAGAGAGAGAGAGTTAATTGGTTCATCTGTGGTTGAGGCAAAATTCATGTTACTGGAAATGTTTAGGTCAAAAAATGGGAGACTATATTATACAGTGTCTGTGAATAGGCAGGAGGCACTAGGAGGAGAAATTGGAGAAAGAGAGCAAACTTTTTCCTCAAGACTTTTCTCTTTGAGTAGGTGGATACAATGGTGATATCAATCTAAGTCTTCTCTGATATTTTCTTTATGTGTCCCATTAAAATATCAGAGATGCCTCTGATATTCCCCTTCTTTGTCACAGCTCAGTCCTATCTTCTCTTTCTCCTTTCACTGGCTGACTCTTAGTCGCTGGTTCTTTTCAGGTCTAGTCTATGTTACCACCTCTCCTTATGCCATATTTCACCACATAATCATCACAGATTTTATGCCAAATTTTCTTGCAAAGAAGTGAGTTACAACCATTATATGAAGTTTTTTTTTAATTGTGCCAGTATTACTTAAAAATAATTTATTACTAACCTGTCTTTGGTGCAAGATTAGGATGCACAGAATACTTGAATATATGTTAAAATTGGGAAGATGCAAGTCTTACCATATCACATGACTTACTCATGGAAGCTTGTGCCTATAGCTTTTCATTGAGTTGAGTGACAATACTATACCATTAGTACTATAGCACTCTAAGAAAATCACACAAGTCAGCTTTCAGAAATATATTGACAATATTCATGTGTTGAGAATTCTAGGGTCACAGTTCTCAAAGCACTTGTATCCATATGCCACTGGTGAACACATTGCTGCTCTCTTTACCTTTTAAGTAGCAAGATGAACAGAATTATACCATGTGATGATTATGCAATGAAAAGTTATAAACCAGTTTTTGGAATGAGAAAACAGGTTGTGATGATTACGTGATGGTACCAATTATGCAGTGAAATAAGGTACTTCCAGACCCTTATTATCTCTGATAACGCCTCCCTTTCATACAAGTTATTGAGGTCATGATCAAATCTCTCATACAGTGGCTTTCACTGATACAAAGGTACAGAGACAATGTTCAGACATTCTGATTCAGAATGTTACAATTGACTAATTCAATCAAGAAATGCTCTTACCCAACAAAGGTAATTACTGTAAGTGGGATTTAATAATTGGTGGAATCCCACTATATACATATATACATATATATGTATATATAATACACACACACACACACACATACATACATATATATGGAGTTTCATATGTAGGAGAAAGTGGAATACAGCATGCCTATAGTAGGGTATATTATAATTTTTTTTTAAAGAAACTGTCTTCTCAAAGAAAACCCACTGTGTTGTTTTAAAAATCATTTTCCACTTGAATATACCACATTTTGATTTTTTTCTTTTTTATACTTATAATTTCTGACTTCAACAGAAGGTTTGATATTTTTAAAAATCTGTCAAAATGTAATAAAAGACCAGTTGCAAATTTTAAAGAAATGATCAAACCCCCCCCCCAAAAAAAAAGAAAAGCAAATTCATATTCAGGTTTTGGTTACTAAGACCCTGATTTGTCTTCCTTTTTAAGTCTCATCACTTAGAACACCTTGAAGATATTGATACTAACAAATAAAATTGAGAAACTTCTACATTTCCTCAACTTTCCCATTACCATCAACAGCTTTTAATCTTGGAATTATAAGCATCTCTTTCCCTTCACTCTCTGTTACATCACCAATCCTACCAATTTTCCTATGCAACATTTCTTGGAGTTTTTTTCTATTCCAAGAGCTACAATTCTGTTCATAACCTAAAATGGGGGTGGGGGTGAGGGGAAGCCAACATCTAACTGGACTACCTTCCTATCCAAACCATCATACATACATTACATACACTTAGAAGTAGAGTATTTAAAGAGCACTTTAAGAATGTTACTCCCCTACATACAAGGCTGCAGAGACTACCAGTTTTATCCCATGCTTCATAAAGTAGAATCAAGTCACACTTCATGTTCAAACTACCCACATATCCTGTTTCTACCACTCCATGCCATGCACTTTAACCAAGCTAGCCTGTTTAGCTATATGACTTTCTTATGACCACTCCTGAGACATCACACATGTCATTCCTTCAGACTGAAATGCCCTGTCATTTCTGTCTTTCCTTCAGCATCCCAACTCTTTCATAACATTAACCTAAAATTACTGCAGTATCACTATAGCACTTTTATACATACCTCACATATGCAATACCCACATACACATACTTATATACATATATACAATGTGTCCCAAAAGTCTTAGTGCCATTTTAAGCTTTAAGAACTTAAACACTTAATCTTAAATACCGATGTTTCTTATTAAAATTCTAGTTAATTTTCAATTTGTAGTCCTAGCCTTAATCTCATCCAAAGAATGAAATTTTGATGCATTCATGAAAATTGACATGACCCCATAAGAAAAAGTCTAATAGAAAGAGATCAGATGACAAAGGTGATCAAGCAAGGAGAGTCAAGCACTCTAGTAATCCAATGGTCTCAGCAAGAGTCATCCAGAAACTTTTGTACATGTTTTATTTAAATCAAAATGTATTATTAAAAATTCACAAAACTAAACAAATATAAAATGAAGTTAAATATTTAAATTTTCTAATTATATTTTTGTAAGTTTGTAGCACTTACATTCCTGTACTAAAGTTTTGGGGACAAATCGGTATAATTATGTGTATGTGATATTTCTAGAATGACTGTGGGGATATATAAATCAGACACTCTGTGCCATTATCTATTTGTATAAGCTATTCACTTGGTACTTTTTGTGTGTATTTTCTTTATGTGTCCCATTAAAAGAACCTTATCTACTATTTCACTGTCTCCTCTACCAGAATAGGTGCTAGAAGTATTAAGTCAACCAAACTGAAGTCAAAATGATCTTGAGATTTTAGTAAACTGATATATAAATTTTTGGTAGTCATTTATGCTTTACAACATTCTTTGGGTTTGATATCCACTAGTTCATCCCATGGAAACAATGAACAGAAGTTAAGTCATTAAGAGTCAAATCTTTATCTTAAATAAGACTAAAGCTTCCATCAGTTTAGCGTCTTCCTTGTTTAAAATAAAAAAAAAAATAAACTGAAGTATAGTTCCTTTAACATTACTCAAGTAAAAGTAAAAACACAAACAGTTCATTTGTTTACAAAGGATTGAGGGAGGGGGAAGACACAGAAACCTCACACAAAAGTTGAAAGTTTGGATTTAATGCCAAAGATTTTTAAGTGTTGACTGAAAAACTCAACATGCCTCATTGTGCTCTGGTATGCAGAGGGCTAAAATCAACAAATGCCTTCACATTTGTTGGTACCCTTATTGACCTGGCTCCTCAAAATGTTTATACCAGGGGAGTTACAGTAATGACAAGTCTCTGTTGAGTTTATTATTTAACATTTCTTGAGCACTAACTAGTTAGACTGTGTATAGGTCAGGTAAGCACAAAAACAAGCACACATCTTGAGTCTACAGAACAAAATGCTGCAAACAGCACAGAAGTAATTTCTTGTATATAATAAGATTCTTCAAATGTAAATCCTAATATGGGGGCAGCTAAGTGGTGCAGAGCACCAGCCCTGGAGTCAGGAGGACCTGAGTTCAAATCTGGCCTCAGATACTTACTAGCTAGCTGCGTGACCCTGGGCAAGTCTCTTAACCCCCATTTCCTCCAAAATAAAATAAATTTAAAAGTAAATCCTAATATGAAAAAAGAGAATAATATTAACCAGGTAAATCACAATTTCTCTGGGCATCAATTACCCATGTGAAATGAAAGGTGCAAATCAAAAACATCCTTTCTAGAGCTAAATATTATTATTCTCATCCCATCTAATAACTTCATTACATTATGGGGAATAATATATTCCAAAGAAGTTGCAAAAGGATAATTGTGGAATTTATCACCTTCTAAGCCCATGTGTCACAAACAGTTCTTTCCTCTCAAAACAAAAAAAAACCTTTGAATTTATAATTGTTTATTGGCAGTAGGGCCATAGAAAAGTAGAAAATCAAAGCTATCCAATAAAAGCTTCTCTCTTAAACATTTCCGAAGTTCCTTCTAATTTGTAATACTCTCTGTTCTTATCTAAGTAGCAATAGAACAGAAGGAAATGATCAGACTTAAGGTCATCAAAACACACACACACATCTCAAAACACACACACACATACACACACACTCACACAAAGGTATTTAATACAACTCAACAAACATGTATTAAGCACCTAAGCCCAAAGCACTGCGGATTAGGTGTTGAAAAGGTACCAAGATGAATAATAATACTAAGTCTGTGTCCTCAATGAGCTTGCAATCTAGCAAAGCAAGATGATGAACACATTTAACTCCAACATACAACAGAATGTGGTAAGTGAATATGAAAGGGACCAGGTTCAATGAGAATTCACAGAACAACAATATCATTTCTAGCTGGGTTGAATTGGGAGAGTCAAGGTAAGGCTTCATGGAAGAAGCAGCATTTGACTTAACCCAAAAATATTCACAGGGTAGCCTTAACTATATAACCAAATAAGAAGAGTGTGGACAAAAGTATGAGAGCATTCAGAGAAAGTACATTTTTAAGAATAGTTGGATATTCAAATGTTTACCTCAATTTTCATCACTTTAAAAGCCCCTTCCCAAAGGGTCCCTATTTTATAAGCCTTTTTCTTTTTTTTTAAAAAAGATTCCAAATAAATGTCACATAACCTACAACGGATTTCTTCTACCTCTTTCTCTCTTCCAAATCATGACAAAAAAAAAATTCTGTTTGAAGGATCATTTCTTTGACTATTCAGTTTCAGCAGCAGTCAATAAAGTTGGGAAGTGGTGAGGGTAAAAATAAGCCAGGAAGGTAGCAGAGATACCAGCCTTGATAAAAACATCTCCTAGGTAGAGAAGAGTAAAAACAATGCCTTACACATGTTTTCTGAGACTTTTGCAGGCTGAGAAGCAGTGTTCAGGACATAAATTGAATGATGACTGGCACTGTCACAGAATTTTACTGAGAATTTTGAAGGGATAGATGGATTTTATGACACATTAGTGGTGACGGTTGGGTTAAGCATATAGATTCTTGTTTTTGAGATATTTCTTTAATTGATATGTAGTACTCTCTTTTTTTGAAAATTTTTTATTCATTTTGAACTTAAATACAAAATGAGGAAAGAGAAAACATTCCATGTACACAGTAGAACATAAGAGGATTTAATATAAAACAATAACTTTCCATTTCAAGAAAACTGTATAATAAATGCTACACATTGAGCTGCTCAGCTTTTCTTTGCTTCCTTGTAGGTTTTCTTTTGTTCTCTGCTGTGTACTTTGTACTTTATTTTTTCCCCTCCCTATCCATGCCTGCCCTAAAGAAGGCTACAATTAAGTGCGGATATATATACATACATATAGATATCTATTAACATACACACATATACACATATACACACATATACACTCATACACATATATGTAAGGCCATACATTATATTTATTTCCACTTGTCATCTGTTTTGCTGAAAGTGGATAGCATTTTCCTTCATAAGTCCAAGTCTTTTCACGTTTTTCTAAACCAACCAGTTCATCATTTCCTACACCACAGCAATATTCCAACCCAATCACATCCTATCTGAGAATCTATGAACTTTGTTTTCCCCAATTTTCTACATTCCTTCTATTCTTGGCTTCATAGATTTTATTTATACAAGAAAATTTTAATTTAAAATATTCAAAATTACCCATCTTATACTTCAAATATATAATATTCTTTAAGAATTTTATATTTAGGGACTTTTTTAAATACACCAAAAGGGTAAGCATGGGCATCACATATGTATGTATGCTTATAAGTAAATATTTACCACAGCATTGAAAGTAGCAAGTACTAGATTGAAAAGCTCTGTGATCTTCTCCACTAAAATTCTTAAGCTTCCAATAATAGAATAAGGAGCTGGGACTTCAAATAACAATCATTACAAACTGCCTACCACCTAAATTTTTTATTTTATTATATATCATATAGTTCCTATTATTAAAAAGCTAAAAGTACTTGTTCAATATTAATTTGCATTAAACAAACATTTAACGATAATATTATCCCAGTCACATATATAGAAATGTATTTCCTGAGGGGTAGGCAACTTATGACCCAGAGATTGTATTCTCTAGATAAAAACTTTCCCATATGCCCCTTTCATTTTCTCACTATCCCTCTATTCAACTCTTTTTTCCCGTTCCTCCCTTACCTTACAATGTTAATACATCGTTAACAAACTGATTTTCTTCTAGTAGCATTCACAGGCATTGCTTGGTTCAGGGAGGGGAAAAAACATCATCCTTGTGTGTCATTTTTATAACTCTCACCTATAAGTAAAAGTTCGACTTTTAGCATGGGCACTACAATACAACAGCAAGTTTCAGCTATAATTTAAATTTTGTCCTTTTCAGCTGGATGTCATTAACTAGAATTCCTGAGAATGAGAGTTGTACAGAACAAAGTAAGATACACATAGAGTTATTTTATAAGCCAAGAGCCCTAAATACATATCCACAATACGGCAATGGTTCTGAGGTCCATGAACTTGGTTTTTTTAAATATTTAAAATAAAACGAATATAATTGGTTTCTTTTGTAAACATTAGCATTTTGGTATGTGCATTTAAAATGTTATTCTGAGAAGCAGTCCATCAGCGGCACCAGACTGCCAAAGGGCTCCATCACATACACATATACACACACATACACACACACACACACACACACACACACACATTAAGAACCCATAAAAATAGCAACTGCATGGCACTTAATTTTCACTAATGTATCCTATCCATTGCTTTGGGAGGACTTTTCCCAACCAAACTTCTTTCTTTATTTTGTCATATAAAGTTTTAGGAACCCAAAGAGATGAAGTTACTTTAAATTGAGAACACTAACTATTTTTTTTCCTTCTGTAGTAAGTTTTAAATGAAAACATCAACCCTTACATAGCAGTAAATACAGAAAAACAGCAAGGTGAAAAGATGAAGCAATCAAGTTTTTATTTGGTTCCTACTCTCATAGCATTCGGGAATTGAAAAAGTAATACAAAACTTGATTCTTACCCTCAGGAGGCTTACTGTTCTCAATCACAAAATGGGAATAAATTCCACCAACCCTGCCTACTCTGGCAGAGTTGTTGTTTGGATAAAAGATCCGACAATCATAGAATCCAGAAGTCGACAGATCCTTAGGTTACATCCAGCCCTACTCCTGACTAAAGAATGGGTCCCCTCTATGACTTCAATAAATCCACTTTGAAAATTATAAAGAGTTGTACAAATGCAGGTTCTTCTATTATGGTGAAGAAACCAGAAGTACAAAGGAATACATAACTAAAACATAACTGTACACAAAGTATGAAGTAAAGATTCGAATCCAGGTCTTTCCAGCTCCCCTCCTCAATCCCTCCCAGCCTAAGAAACCTGAAATTTTCTACCTTATGAAAGTACGCAGGTAAACATTAGATTAGGGAAATGACATCTTCCTTATTTGTGAGACAGAGCACACCCTGAAATCATCATCCCTAGGCTCAAACATGTAGCTTTAAAAACTTGGACTTTAATTGCTAGTTTACTGGGACCATCCATTATGGTAGGACAGCAATCAAAAATAATATCTTCCAAGATGCAGCTATTTTTGTTGCTCTTGTTGTTGTTTTCTTCATTCTCAAAGAGGATCATGGCATAAGGAAGGTGATGCCATGACTTGTAAGTGAATTAGATTTAAGTGAAGGAGGGCTGTGCAACGTCACCAGCCTCACTTTCTCCTCCAGAAAGCTTATGACATTATTGGACGGTGGATTCTCCTATCATCACTTGAGATTTCTCTCCACCCAGAAAGAATGTTTCCCTAAAGATAACATGGAGCCATACTGGATTAAGAGCTGAACTTGTAGTCAAAAAGTCACATCCAACTCTTTGTAACCCCATTTGGGGTTTTCTTGACAAAAATACTGGAGCAGTTTGCCATTTCCTTCTCCAGTTCATTTTACAGAGGAGCAAATGATGCAAATAGGGTTGTGATTGGTCCAGGGTCACACAGCTAGTAAGTGTCTGAGGCCAGATTTGAACTCAGAAAGATGAGCCTTCTTTAGGCCTGGAGCTCTATCTGGCAGTCAAGAAGGGCAAGAAGTCAGGCACTTAAACTTACCAGCCATATGACCCTATTACAAGTCACTTAACCTTTCTTTTCCTTAGTTTTATCATCTGTAAAATGTGGGGAGCAGATTGAATAGCTTCTAGGTCTCTTCCAGCTCTGAATATATGATTCAAAATTATAAAATAGGCTGTCTACTGTCGATTAAACTTTTGTACTTACGCCACTAACCTGTGTAAGTAAGCACAAGCTGAAATAGTTTCCCATTTGAATCACAGATTTAGAGCTGAAAGGACCTTCAGAAATCACCTAACCTGAGCCTTTAAGGTTACTAGAGGCAGGGTAAGGATCTGGTCTCTGACTCCATATCCAGAACTTTATTTTACTATATTACCTTGATTTGTTATTCAAATGTCTTTTTTTTTTCTTTTTAGGACTTCACCCACAGATACAAGGTTACATAATATGGCATCCTGCCCTGGCTTACCCCTGTCAAGCTTGCAATCTTATCTCCTGTTCGCTCCTTTGTCCCTTTTTCCAATTCTTTTGGCCCTTACAAGGGAACTGGCTTGAAAAATCTCACAAATGAATTCATATTAGAATGTTAACCGATAATATTGGCATAATGGTGTCACCCCCAAAGACAGTGCATTTTAATGGGGTTCTTCAAAGAATTAACACCAGTGAGTGTTTCATGTAGGACTGGCCTTATATACTGCCTAGCTGGAGCTGAGGCATCTAGACAGAAGGTATTTTAGGACAACTGGAAGTACAAGTGTTTATAGAAAGGTAGGGTTGATCTGGTATTTATTTACATGGTAATGATTATCATATTTTAAAAGCTTATATATTAATATCAAGGTGAAACCAATCCAATCCAACAAGCATTTTAATACCTCTTTTGTGAAGAAAGTAGGTGAAAGTATTCTGTCTCCCATTTTATAAATGAGTAGCCTGAAGCTTAGAGAAATTAACCATTTTTACATGGTAATCTCTACAAGTAGCACTACAGACTTTGCTGCCTCCTCACAGTATACTTAATCTCAGGATAATCCTTAGGAGCACTGATCACCATACTGTTTTAATAATGGTGTCCTCAGGGTCTAGTGAGATATTGGGGTCATTAGCCCCTATTCTCAAAGGCCTCAGGTAGTCTTTGTTCCTGGGGATTCCCTACCTTTTCATTTTCTTATCACTTCTCAAGTCTTTCTGCTATTGATAGCAACCTCTTCTCCCTGAATCCTTCATTCCATATCATGTTTAGTACTGTGCTCCGCTGAGCCTTTGGGAGCACTCTTTATGTGTGTGAGTGTGTGTATATCCATACACATGTACATATATCCATATATGTATAAGACTATACTAACTTGTATGCATGTGTGCATATATACATACATGTAGAATGTGATATTCATTAATATATAATATACATGAATAATACTATGCTATTTGTATATGCATATATATGTATAATACTATATTAATGTGCAAAACACTCATATATAATACTATGCTAATTTGCATTTGCACATACATATACATATATAATGGTATGTTACTTTGAAAGTATACACATATGTACATATATGTATACTATACTAATTTATATATAGTTATTGTTTGGTCATGTTCAATTCTTCCTGACCCATGGGCCATAGCACACCAGACCCTTCTGTCCTCCACTGCATGCATATGTATATGACTATACTAATTTCTATATATATGTGCACATATACATATGTGAATAATACTATACTAATTAGTATATGTATTTAGGTATAGATATACATATAATACTATATATACTGTATATAATACTATACTAATGTGTGTACATATGTATAATACTATACTAATTTGCACTTACAATAAAATCAACTGTGATTTTTAAAAAAGATTTCTTGATGCCTTTTGTTTCTATTTCACAGTCCGTTTTGAATCAGTACTTCTTCTCCCTTCCCTCATTCTGCCAACCCTAGTGACCTTCCCTTGTGACAAAGAAAAGTTCCAAAGGAAAACCAATGAGCATGACAGAATATATCCTACGGTGTAAGCAACATTCTGTACCATAGTACCTCACCACCTAGAGACACAGAAAGGGGTGAGCTTCCTCTTTGGTTCTTTAGAGCCAAGGTTGGTCATTATGGCTACACTAACGTTTAGCTTCATTTTAATGTTCTCTTTGTTTATTTTTTCCCCTTTTAATACTTATATAAAATACATTATATTATTCTGTTTATATCATTTAAAGATTATTTACTTTGCTTCAGTCTTTCCATGATTCTCTGAATTCATGTTTTTCAATCTCAATAATGTTACATTACATTTATAAACCAAAATTTTTTTCACCATCCCCCAATCTATTGGTATGATTCAGTTTCCAGTTTGTTTGTTTGTTTGCTTGTTTGTTTTTTTGCTACGCAAAAAGTGCTCCAATGTACATGGGAATTTCCCTTTTTTTGTCTTTGGCCTTTTTGAAGATTATATGACCAGCAGTGAGATATGTAAGTAAAAGGGCATTTAAAAGTTTGTTTAGTGACTTTTCTTATATAATTCTAAATTGTGTTAGAGAATAGTTGGACCAGTTCACAGCTCCAGCTCTGCCTACGGTGTATTAATGTGCCTTCCCAACATTTTTAATATGTGTTTTTGTCATCTTTACCAGTTTGTTCAGTGTTGTTTTGATTTGCCTTTCTCTTGTTGGTTATTTGGAACAGTCTTTGATACTGTTATTGAGAGTTGGCAATTCTTCTTTGGAAAATTATTTATCTCAAAGGGCAAAAGTTTGTCATAGAGACTCATGGTTTCATAAACCATCCTCCTTTTCTGGGTTTTTTGCATAAGGAATGTTCCTTTTGTTGAGACAGAATAGTAGAAAATAAATATTATTTTAAAATTGGAAACGTGTTCATCTCCTTTGATCTGTCTGTGTTCTTAAGCCATTAATGTGTGTTGGATTCTTAAAGCCTTTCCCTCAGCATTTAATAGAGTAGCCTGCCTAGAGTAGACATACAAATACTTATTAGAGGCAAATCCTTTCATGTTGTGGAGTTCTTTAGCCACATGGAGGAGACCATAAAAATCCACCTATTGTCTGCATTATCACTTCAATTCTTATTATCTGAGCCTACTAATCTGGGCAATACACCAATGTTTCATTTAAGACATATTTCTGTACTTGATTCAACTTAGCCCACCATTTTGCTTCTTCTAAGTATATATTGCTCATACTTCAGATTAATCAGACTTTTAAAAAATACTGTGTAGTTGCCAGGGGGCATTAACAATTGTGTTAGTTTTGATGTCATTTTATTAATTCACCAGGAGACTCATCAATTTTGCTATGAAAGATTCTAATAAATGGACCACATGAATTGATAACATTTGGCTCTGTTGGAGTTAGTGATGTAATGGTGTGTAGAGGTGAGGAACCTGCAACCTCAAGGCCACATGTGGCCCTCTAGGTCCTCAAGCACGGCCGTTTGTCTGAATCCAAACAAATTTGTTCTGTGAAGTTTAGATTCAGTCAAAGGGCTGCACTTGAGGTCCTAGAGGGCCACATGTGGCCCTGAGGCCGCAGGTTCCCTACACTGGATAGAGTACAGGCTTAAATCTGATCTGTTTGAAAGAACCTCCCCAAGATGATGAGATTTAACTGTAAATCAAAGGTTCTTAAACTAGAGTCCACAGATGGATGGTATGGATGTGGGAAATTACACCCTTGTTTTTACTAACTTTTACCTAAAATTTAGAATTTCTTTCAGTTATGAATGTAGGCAATCAATCATTATTTTGAGAAGGTTTTGCCAGATTGCCAAAGGGGTTCAAGACAGAAAAATGATAAGAACCCCTGTTTTCAAGTGAAAAATGAAAAGGGTAGGACACAGTGATGTTGGAAAATAATAATAAGGCTCTTAGAAAATATGTTTGACAAAGGAAATTTAATTTTACCTAAATACCACAGATTCTATTATGGAAATTTGAGAATGTGCTTTTTCTTAATTTTATATATAGGCACATATAGCAGTAATCACCTGCTTTCCAGAAGGGATCCTTCTAGCAATTTCAGCCTTCTGATACACAAGCAAAGAAGTAACCCTAAAAAGCTTCTATTCAACAAATAGCTGTGACAGATATGTGCTTGTACTTTGCTCTTCAGGAAATTAGGTAAATAACATGTAAAGCTAAAAAAAGGAAATAGAGGTCACCTAGTCCAGGGTTTCTTAGCTTTTTTCTTGTTGTTACTTTACGAATCCCTTTGACAGACCAAGGGAAGGCCTCCCCTATTGTTTCTATGATAAAATACAAATTTCTTAGCTTGCCACTCAAAGCCCACTCACAACCTCCAACTCACCTTTCCAGCTTTATTTCACAACACCCTCCTTCATGTACCCTTTGTTCCTACCAAACTGAATTATTAGGTCTTGTCTTATACTTTCCTGCATCTGAGCAGGCCTGAATGTAGTTTCTCCTCCTCATATCTCTTCCTACTGAAATTTTCTCTTCCTTTAAGGCTCAGTTTAAATTCTACCTTCTCCAAGGTACCTTCCCCAGTCCCTCTACTCCCAGAAAAAAGTGTTCTCCAATTTTCCTTGAGTATCATTTCTACATCTCTTGTTTGAGCCCCTCACACTCTAACTTGTATGATATTTATTTATTCATATACAATAACCCCAAAATATAATAAACTACTTGAGAACAAAAATGATATTCTTTTTTATCTTGGTATTCCTTAGTACCGCATACTATGTCCTAAACATTGGTTGTTTTTCAGTTGTGTCCAACTCTTTGTGACCCCATTTGTGGTTTCCTTGGCAAAGATTCTGGAGCGGTTTGCCACTTCCTTCTCCAGCTCATTTTATAGATAAGGAAACTGAGGCAAACAGGGTGACCTGTCCAGGGTCACACAGCTTGTAAGTGTCTGAAGCTGGGTTTGAACTCAGGTCTTCCCGACTCCAAACCTAGCACTCTATCCACTGCGCTACCTAACTGTCCATCCTGAGCATAATAGGAGTTTAATTAATATTTGTTGAATTGCATAGTTGTCTGATCAGTCATCAGCAAGACTGAAATCTTACTGCAAGACCAGTATAAGGAAAAATGAATCTTTGCATGACTCAAAATAAAGTTAGCAAACTCTGTAAAACATTTTACCCTGATTTGCAGCCTTGAACAGAGCAAGCATAAAGAAATATTTCTATGATTCAGTCTTTCATTCATTCAACAAACATTTATTATTTACCTAGTATGTGTAATGTTCTGGGCTGGATAAGACACATCCTCTGCCCCTCACCCCCTAAGAAGCTTCCAATGTTGTAGGAGAAGATGAAACTCATACACTGATAAAATCATACTACTTGAAAGGGGGTTATTATATCATTGATTTAGGGAGTTAGAAGGAACCTTAAAGACCATTTAGTCTGATGATGTTTATTAAAAAACAGTGATTAACCAGCTCTAAGAGTTTCTGTGGTTGAGTCACTGCCAGGGCTTCTTCCTCCTGAGCCAATCACTTTGTGAATTTGGTGTCAGAGGACCAGAGTTCAAGTCTGGAGTATGCCATTAACTAGTTGTACATTGTCAGCCAATCAACTTCACAAGGCTGGTAAGCTTCCTTATCTTGAGATTAAGGGGTTGGAAAAAATGATCTCTAAATTCCCTTCTGTTGCTAACCTTCTATGTACGAGCCTATGAGTCTATGATCCCCAGCCCTTTTCGGGAACTAGAGAAGAGTTTCATATTGCTGGAATTAGACCCTAGCTATTTATCATAACACTTGATGCCTCCAGGCTTAGCACCTGTTGCAAGTCGTCTTGTAGCACCCTGAGAGCAGAACTGTGCCTGTCTGGATTTTTTTTTCTTTTTAAAGAGCATAATGGGCAGGTATCCAGACTATCACTCTTTCTCTATTTATAACCTACATTTTACAATGGGGCTTTCTTCAGTTTCTTAAGTTCTGAGCCTCTGTGTCATTTTTTCCCCTAACTGATATATTAATAATAGCTAACATTTATATAGTAATTTTTACAAAGCACTTAACTATATACCTTAACATATAATCACTGCAACAATCCTGTGAAGTAGGTGCTAATATTTACTTCAGTTTACAGATAAGAAAACTGAGGCTCCAAGGTAAGGGTCAGAGAGCTATTAAGTGTCTAAGAACAGTGTTTGAACCAGGGTCATCTCAACTCTAGGTTTCATGTTCTATCCATTACTCCACATTGACCCTCAAAAGTAGAAAATATCCAGCTTTAAACTTTCTCATCAGAAGCATTTACTTCTTAGAACAGTACCTACCCAAACTGATCGTGGGGATTTTTATTTGTTTGTTGACATAGATGGATTGGACAAAGTTAAGTAATACAGAGAGCTGACTTTGGAGCCAAGGAGACCTGAATTAAAATCCCACCTCTGACCGGCATTTTGGCTCCATTACCCTGGATAAATCACTGTGCTATGACTATAATATAAATTGCAGAGAACATAATCTTCAATGATAGAAGTAGTTTCTTACCAGAAGTTTCCTATGCCAATAAAATCTCATCCCCTTCCCCCTCAAAAAAAGAACATTATAACTGGCAGAAAGTGTTCTAAATATCATCATACTTAATGTTATTATTTAAGAAAAAATATTTCACAGAAAAGATGCTGGAAATCAGAACAGGCAAAGTCAAATTATGAAAGCATAAAACTAGGTAGTTAGGATAAATCATATTTTGTGATCTAAAAATCTGTAAAAGATATGTATTATTACAGCAAAGCATTCATAAGCATCTGTATGACAGTTACAAAACCCCAAAAGTATTTCTATGAATATACATTTATAGACATGTGTATATAGAGATATAGATATATATATATGAAAATAGTACCTTGTAAGAATATGCGTGATTGTATGTGTATATATACATAAACAGATATGATAAAAATAGGTGAACTTTGAGTGAATATATTTTTATATATGATTGAATATAATAGGTTTTATACATATCGATACAGATATATGCAACTTATATATCTATATATGAGATAAGAAATATATTATTTATAGATATATAAATATGTATATATCTATATCTCCATATAGATAAGTATAAAACCAAAGTACTGCTACTGTTTTCATTCACCCAACCACTGTAAAATTAAATTTTATAAGTAATGCCAATATCCATTTGTGAAGTTAGACAAGGCATGAATTGTAAAAAAATCATTTTTGTATTAGGGTGGTTTTATAATAAGGCCTTTTCCATGCTAACACTGCAGAAGGCAATCTCACATAACTAAGACCTAAAACCAATTCATCTGTGGAACATTTTTTTTGTTTGTTTAGGGTGCAGCTGGCCTTGTTGTACAAACCCCACACATGACTGTTTCAATCACAATACATGACTCAAAATAAAGTCAGCAAACTCTACAAAACATTTTAAGTTTACTTTCAGCCTCAAATAGAACAACCCCAAGAGGAATATTTCAATGATTCATTCTTTTGTTCATTCAAAAACCATTTCAAGCACCTCGTAAGTCCCACCCTCCACCCCCGGAGAAGTTTCCAATCTAGTCGAAGACGAAACTCAAATGCACTAATAAAAATGATACTAAAAGAAACAGTCATAGAACCATATAGCTAGAGTTAGAAGGGCCCTCAAAGGCCATCTTGCCCAACCCCCTTATTTCACAGATGAAGGGAACCTGGGAAAGTCAAGTGCCTTTCCAAAACAGAGGCAGGACTTGATTCAAATCTTTGGACTCCAGAGCCAGCCTTCTTTCCACTACAGTACAGTAGGCACGTAAGAGTATAAAGCAACATAAAAACAAGATCAGAAATAAATGAGCTCTGGTTTTATACTTAATCCAATACTCCAGAGGCTCATTTGATTGATCGTCTACATGGCCCCAGTCACACTTTTCATGGCATTTCAGTAGTGGAAGGGACTCTGTATAAACACTATATGTATATGCTGTTTCTGCTGTTAATGTAGCTTAGGAAACAAAACAAAACAAACAAACAAAAATATTAAGAAACACATACCATCTTCCCTGCTAGCTTTCAAGAATCATTATGACAAAAGATTCTACCTATTACTTTTGTTTCTCATCGTTAAGTTTAGTGCTCAGCATATGGTTGCTGCTACTGACCTTTTATTTTATTTTCTCATTTTTAATTTATGGACTAAAACAAGCATTTCCATAATATAATACAATAAAAAATTAATTACACATGAAACTACAAATCTATTATATACAACTTACTACTCCTTTTAAAAATATAATAAAGTTATCATGCAAATTTCTTTTTTTCCCCTTTTTTACCTCCTCCCCCGGTCCTGCCCTAGAAACAGCTACCATTAGACACAAATAGGTATATATGTGTAAAATTATTCTATACATACTTCTATTTATCAATCCTTTCTCTGGATGCAGTCATCTGACTTTAAAAATTAAATTTGAAAAGAGACAGTATGACCTACAGGATAGAGAGCTGGCCTCAAAGCCAGAAAAACCTGGATTCATGTCCTATCTCTGACATATATTGGATGAGTGAGCCAGAGCAAGCCACTTAACATCTCAGTTAGCCAGGAAAATTTCTAAATTTTAAGAAAAACTGCCCATTTGCACTAGCTAAGAAAGTTATTCACCAGGAGATACCTTCACTGATAAAATCACAAGTTGGGTCAAAAATTATTTTCAATTTTAATATCTGCAGGTGAGACAAATCATTGTGCTTCCCTACACTACTACCACCACCACCTCCTTACCACAACCATACTAATTATGAGTATGAAACCTATACCTGGACTGGTAGTAGTGATCAATTTCAGGTACCAACCTCAGTCTCTATACCTATTCTTTTAATGATTGAGTAAAGAAATCTGCCATTCAAACCCTTGACTAAGTTTAATTGTATTAGTGGAGGGAAGGGAAACAAAAAATAAAAGACTGTGTCTATTTGTTCATTAAAAAATATCAAGATCCAGTGTATTTGGTAGTAAGAAGCCCTTGGATAAAACCCTGGCTAAGCCATATGATTCAGGCAAATGGCAGCACTAATTGAGCATTGATTTCCTCATCTTTAACATGGGGAAAACAATCTTTTTACTATCTAAACCATGAAGCCCTACAAAAATGTGAGCTGTTATTCAAGGATCAGTATATTTTAGATATTCTGTGATCTAACAATAACTCTACTTCAGTAGAGTGAGAGGAGAGATCATCAGCAGAGAATTCAGGGGTCTCACTCCTCGCCTACTCTATCACTTAAACAAATATGGATCCAATTGCATACACATAAGGAAACATTTTCCTCTTTTAAGATTTCAGATGTGAGACTAGAGTAAAGCTGTCTATATCCTGCATTGATAGACACCTATGCTCTATTTATAGAACCTAGCATCTTGTAATAATTAAAATTTGGTAAAAGAAAGCAAAATGATCTCTCACCGATATACTTCCTTTCAAGTACACTAAGGAGAAGAAATCTGTTAGTGAAGTATCTGCCAACTTGTTTACACAAATACACTGACTCTTCTCATGATTACTCCCAGATCTTGGTAAACTAAAAATAAAATAAAATGACAAACCAGCAAGTTGTTTTTTTTTTCCCTGCGAACCACCTCATCTAAAATAACATCAAGCACTGTATTCATTTGACTGCCATCAATATATTAGTAGTGTAATAAGACAATTGAACATTTATTTGTTCTTCTAGATATACTTTAGATTTATTTAGTGCCTTAACTCCAAATAGCTCAAAAAGCATGTAAAATAAAACTTTGTAAAACCAATAATGGCTAATTGAAAGCAGCTGCTTTTCTCCAACTGACTAGATGGTCTTCTTTAAATTAAAAAATATATATAATTAAATCAGATCATCCGAAACTGGTTAATTTCAAAGATATTTGTTACAGGCTTCCATTCAGAGAAAATGCTGGTGAGTTTTAAATTCACAGGGCAGACATAATTAGACTCCCACCTAAAGACAGTTCCCTTAAATGACAAGATGTCCAGCAACACTCTCAAATCTGATCTTCGTGTTCTGTTAACATTCGATGTCCATGTGCAAAACATTACATTAGGTTCTTTGAGGAAGATACAAACAAATAGAAAATACAATATCCATCTCCTTGTGTAATCCAACCTAGGAGACTGACATGCAAAGTTTCAGAAAAGCATACTAAATTAATCAACAGAAATTGCCCATGTCCTTCAGTCTCAAATAGACGGCAAGTCAGCATGGGACAAATACGGAACACGTTGTCTGTTGACAAGCATTTATTAAGTCCTTACTATATGTCAGCCACTGTGCTAAGCACTGGGGATAGGAAGAAAGGAGGAAAAAATAAGCAGATCTCTCTGAGAGAGGATATGACATGCAAACAACTATGTACAAAGTGCATACAGGAAAAAATAAGATCTTTAATAGCAAGAAGACATTAGCATGAAGGGGGTCTAGGGTATAGAATCTTATACTCTGACATATTCTCCACCCTTATGATTCCGAACAAATCCATCACTTCATGAATCACAGAATCTTGGAATTTTAATAGAATAACAGTAATCATCACTATCTAACCTGAACCTTTCAGAAAGTGGAAGTTCAACTAATAACCAATGTGACTGATCAGCTTTCATTAACCTTTCTACTCAATAGGTTTAGTATCCAAAACTAGATGGTACAGTGGATAAAGGACTGGGCCTGGAGTCAGGAAACCCTGAGTTCAAATCAGGTCTCAGACATTTACTAGTTGTGTGACCCTGGGCAAGTCATTTAACTCTGTTTGCCTCAGTTTCCTCATCTGTAAAATGAGATGGAAAAGAAAATGGCAAATATCTCCAGTATTTTTGCCAAGAAAACCCCAAATGGAGTCAGACACGACTAAAATACAACTAAAGAAAATCTATTTTATTTTCTCTGTGGAGCATTTGTGGTTGAAATATTATATAGAGAGATTTTACTCTCATAACTTCTAAATAGGCCTTTCTGTTATCTACAATTGCTACTTTTTGCCTACTAAAACAAAACCAAAAATGACTCTTGAACACAGAGAGGATCCACATTTCCATTCAGATTCCTTGGGCCATAATCTGAGCTACAATTGATATAGATGAGAAGATTCAGGAGATACTTTCTACAGTATGACTAGTAACCCAGATAGGGTTCTGGACCCAGAACACTGGATCCTGCCTACCCTAAAAGTGATTCTCATTTTCCAGGAAGCCTTCCTTCCCCCACCCCTACCTACTAATGCCTCCTTGTGTCAATAGATATACATAATCTACTCTGTATATATTTTGTGCTTTCCTGATTATCTATATGTTGTCTCCTCCATTAGAATCTATGTTCCTTGAGGGTAGGTACTAGCTGTTGTTTTGAGGATTTTTTGGGGGGAGAAGGGGCATTTTTGTTATTTGCCTTTCTTTGTATCTCCACCACTTAACACAGTGCCTGGCACATAGGAAATACTTGGCAAATACTTGCTGATGGACTCCTCATAAATAATTACACAAAAGCAATCTTTCTGCATATTTAAATACAGAAAGAAAAATCCTAGAGAGATCATGTGGATAGAAGATGGGCCTGGAATCAGGAAGACCTGAGTTCAAATCCAATCTCAGATACTTACTAACACTCTGATCTTGTGCAAGTCACTTAACCTCTATTTCCCTCAGTTTCCTCATGTGTAAAATGGGAGTAATAATAGCACTGTCCCACAGGGTTTTTGGGAGGATCAAATGGGATAAAATTTGTAAAGTGCTTAACACAAACCCTAGAACATAATAAGCACTATATAAATGTTAATGGTAATAGTAATAATTGCTGACATTTACATAACACTTTACTAACGTCTTGTTATTTGAGCCACACAACAATCTCATGAGGTAAGTATTATTATTCTCATTTTGTATATGAGAAAACTATATATGAGGAATTATATATTTTATATATGGGAAAATTGAGGTTCAGAGAGTAGCTAAGCAAATTGCCAATGGTCTGATACCTAAAAGTTGTTGGAGGAATAGTTCAAAGGCAGGTCTTCCAGACTCCAAGGTCAGCAACACTATCTACCACCCTACACTTCCTGATAAGGAAAACTGCTGCTGCAATTCTTTGGTAATGGTTTTGAATTGCATTATTCTGCTTTGAATGGAAGACAGTGCATTCATGTTAGAGAAGTCATTCTACATATTATTTCAGAAAAAGTGACTGGAAATTCCATCAAAGTTGATAAAATAATGAACTCTAACTGGCTGCACATACACTTAATACATTGCAGACTCTAAATCTGTCCCCTTCTGTGATTTTTAGACCTGAAAATACTAGAGGTTATAATTCACCTTTTCCTCCTCGCCCCCTCCAGAAAAACCTGAAGATATAAAGATGTCACTATTCATTAGAGACTTTTCAAAAATCAAATAAAACCTTCAGTCATATTGAACATTTCTCTTCATAGGGGAGGGAGAGAGAGAGAGCGAGAGGGAGAGAGAGGGAGAGAGAGGGAGAGTGAGAGAGAGCGAGAGGGAGAGAGAGCGAGAAGGAGCGGGAGAGAGAGAGAGAGGGAGAGCGAGAGAGCGAGAGGGAGAGAGAGGGAGAGTGAGAGAGAGAGAGGGAGAGAGAGAGAGAGAGGGAAAGAGAGAGGGAGACAGAGAGAGAGAGGGAAAGAGAGAGGGAGAGAGACAGCGAGAGGGAAAGAGAGTGAGAGGGAGAGAGAGGGAGAGCGAGGGAGAGTGAGAGAGAGAGAGAGAGGGAGAG
>NW_020954720.1:6651738-6719864 GCF_900497805.2 Vombatus ursinus
GAGAGAGAGAGAGAGAGAGAGAGAGAGAGAGAGAGAGAACACTAAATAAACTAAAACCTTGGGCTGAAGCAAGTTGATTTCGATTATTTTCAAAATCTTCATCATTTAAGGCTTTTAACACTGACATAATAGAACCTAGAATCTGTAATCATCCAGATGACGTTAGGAAGGTCACTTTTTCCCCTAGGTTCTCTGAAGGTGAACAATATAAATCCTGCAGAACGTACGTTCATATGGGCCAAAAGGAAAGTCAAATTATTTTCTTTAGGTTCCCATGTCATCTTGTCACCCTCTTGGGGGTGAGAAGGGTAAGGGAAAAAATAATTTTTTCATTTAAGTAGCTTACTCTTAACTGCTGAGAAAGTTTCAGATTATTTTAGGTGGGTGTGATCTTTAAATACGGTAGTTTGTTTTGATTAAGAACAGTCGATAGGTAATAGATACCATGATTTTTTTTCCCCCCAGAGAATTTCATGACGTGGTCATACGAGGCCAGGAGTGAGAGTATCATACGTGCAGCTGACCTCCGGGAGAAATTCGAACCTATTTATGGACTTGTTGCTGCACCTCCTCCAACACTATATCACTGATTACGTAACTTTAAGGAATTCTTTGAAGAGCTCACTTCCACCATTTTCTCTTTTCAGTGGGGGAAAAAAAAGTATTTAAAAGTGGCACCTTTAGAAATCAACTAGTTTAATCTCCCCATTACACTGATGATGAAACCGAGGCCCAAAAATTTGAAATGACTTAGCCAAGGCCTCACAGTCATGTAGTAGATAACAATTAATATTCAAACACAGGGCTTATAATCCAGTTTTTTATTCTAGATGCCGCTGACAGTCTTGCCTATAAGACCTTTCTCTGTATTGTCTCTGATCTCCTAAGTTACCTAATTACTGGAAACAAAACTGCAACACACAGATGGACAAAGAAGAGTCCTCTTGCTGCTTCTAATGAGAAGTGTGCTTCCTTTTCTTTTAATCAGGATTGTCTTGGAAAATCTAGACTGGATGGTCAAATATGCTACCACTATTCATTTCTTTTCACTTAACATCCACCATATTTTGCTACCTAATGATCAGCTTATTTTCAGTTTAGAATTTCTTAAATATCCACATGGCTCTTCACATATTTTGAGCTTGAATTTCTATATTTTGGGGGAGGGGGAGGGGAAGGGGGAGAATAGTGCCACTAACCTTCCTATGAAAATATCAAAAACTTTTTCCAACTTTTCCAATATAAAAATCCTGCCTAACCAAAAATTAGATAAATAAATAAAGATTTAAACTGGTTAATACAGTTAGCATTAGTATAAAGAGTGCACTAAAATTCCACTTGGTTGCTTCTGACAAACCGCAGTTCAAAGTTCCAACCACTTTTTACTGCCTACACGGGGAATTGTCATTCTTAATATGTTAACTTTAGATTGTTTCACATATAGTATCACTCATTTTGCTAAGATAAGATACAAATAAATACCAGATTTAAATCATTCCTTTAGTACATGTCCTCTGTACTCTCAAATGGCAAGAATTATGAGTTGTAAGAGAAGAAGACTTGGAAATAGCCATTTTACAAAGTGTTTTAACCCACCTTCAAAACCTGGCTCAAACTTTTAACTTTTCCAGGAAGCTTTCCTGATTAAACCCACTCACTCTTATTATTTCTGAATAAATGAGAGGAAATCCAGTCTGAAATATTGGCGTCTAAATTTGAGTATTTTTGCTCTATCAGTTTCAAGTACATACTTGAAACTAATTTGAAATAATTCTTAAAGTAACAAAGTAAAAGTATATCCACTGAACTTTAATGATTAGGAAAGCCTCACCTGTAATTAAAGGGAAAGAAAAAAGAGGGAATGGGCTTTTATTAAGCACCTATGATGTGCAAGACACTAAAGCAATTTACAAATATTTCATTTTATCTTCACAACAGCCCTGTGAAAGAGATGCTATTATTATTCCCATTTTACAGTTGAGGAAAGTGAGGCAAAAAAGAGGTTCAGTGACTTGCCCAGGGTCACACAGCTACTAAGTATGTGATACTGGATTTGAATTTAAGTCTTTCTCACTGTAGGCCCAATGCTCTATCTATTATACCACCATACTACCTCTTCACCTTTAACATATCTTTAAAATATTTTAGCAATCTTTTTTTTTTCACATTACTCATGTTGTAAAGAAGAATTAGAACCAATGAGAGGAACCATTAGAAAGAAGAAACAACAACAACAACAAAAAAGAGAGAGCAAATAGCATGCTTCGATCTGCATTCAGACTCCACAGTTCTTTCTCTGGATGTGGATAGCATCTTTCATCATAAGTTTTTAGGAGTTGTCTTAGATTTCTGCATTGCTGAGAAAAGCCAAGTCTATGAAAGTTAGTCATTGCACAATGTAGCTGTTACTGTGTACAATGTTCTCCTGGTTCTGCTCACTTCACTCAGCATCCGTTCATGTAAGTCTTTCCAGGTTTTTTCTGAAGTCCACCTGCTCATCATTTCTTATTGAACAATAGTATTCTATCACATTCATATACCACAACTTGTTTAGCCATCCCCCAATTGATGGGCATCCACTCACTTTCCAATTCTTGGCCACCACAAAAAGAGTGGCTATAAATATTTTTGTACATGTGGGTCCTTTTCCCATTTGTATGATCTCTTTGGGATGCAGACCTATGAGTGGTATTGCTGGGTCAAAGAGTATGCACAGTTTTATAGCCCTTTGGGCAGAGTTCCAAATTGCTCTCCAGAAGGGTTGGATGAGTTCACAACTCCACCAACAATGCATCAGTGTTCCAATTTTCCCACATTTCCAACATTTATCATTTTCCTGTTTTGTCATGTTAGCCAGTCTGATAGGTGTGACATAGCACCTCAGAGACGTTTTGATTTGCATTTCTCTAACCAATAGTGTTTTAGAGCACTTTTTCATATGACTATAGATGGCTTTAATTTCTTTATCTGAAAACTGCCTGTTCATATCCTTTGACCATTTGTCAATTGAGGAATGAGAAAGTTCATTCTCTTAAGAATATTAAGCTGTGATGTTTGTTGGGGTACCCTTCTGAACTTTCTTCTGCTCTATCTATTCTGCCAAGTATATGAAGCATTCATGATTTATTTTCTTACCATAAATGTTGCTTTTGAAAATAGAATTTCCAAGTATTATAAATTAGATATGCTAGAGTCAAGCTATTTAGAAAGTTTTCATTTACTGCTCAGTGTCCTGATGAATGCCAAAGGTGTGTCATATGCTGGAGACCCAAAAAGCTAGAATTACAATGCTGTCCTAAAGCAGACATGTGACAAAGTCTCACAACACAGAAAAGACCTCAGAGGTCATCTAGTCCAACAAGACCTCTCCAGGGTATTGGACAGTCATCTACCTGTTGCTCAAAAACTTTCAGTGAGAAGGAACTTCCTCCCCCAAGATGGTTCATTCCACTTTGGTACATTTCTAATCATCAGGAAAGTATTCCTTACATCAAGCCTGTTTGCAGCTTCCAGTCAATGGCCCTGTACTTGCCCTCTAGGGCCAAATGGAACAAGTGTTCCAAGTGACACTCTTCAAATACTCAAAGACATCCTAAATCCCCATATCCTCTTCTCCATTCAACTGATCTTCCCATGACATGAACTTGTTGCCTTTTATCATCTTGGTTGCATATCCCCAGACACTCCAGAAAATCAATGTTCTTACTAAAATGTGAAGCCAGGAATGAACACAATACTCCAAATGTGATCTGACCAAAGCAAGACTATCACCTCCCTCTAATTCTGGACCCCATCTTTTTCTAAATGTAGCCTCACAGTCTCCACTGCATTAGTTTTCACAGTTGCCATATCACACTGCTGACCCACAATGAGCTTGCAGTCCACCAGAATCTTCACTTCTTTTTCAGCTGACCTGTCTAGCCCTGCTTCCCCTAAAACAGTGACATCAAACTCAAATAGAAAACAGCAGCCACTAATCTGTACACAAGGACCCCTGCAGACCACATGTTAACAGTTTTAAAAATGTAATTTTACCTATGTTTTTATTGTATTTTCATTTAAATATTTTGTTAAATATTTCCCAATTACATTTTAATCTGATTTGGGTCACACTCAGGAGTATTGCGGGATGCGTATGTAACACCTCTGCCCTAGAGAGAGATCCAAGATCATGTGATTCATATTCAGTTACTATCCACTCAGGAACAGCACTGCATATGAAGAAAAAATAAATATTATATCATGGTAAATAAGTGGTATATTAATAAAGCTAAAGGTAAACAAAGGCAAAAGGAGGGAATTTGTTAGCTTCCAATCCCCTCTTCCCCATCCTTACTTGTCTTATGAGATTAGTCACATGATAACACAATTCAGGAATACTAAACTAGTTTTATTTTGATCCATGGCTATGGAACAGATTCCTACCCATAGCTCACAATCACAAACAAGCATCCTGTGGGTTACCTGGGGGACTGGACAAACAAATTCATCCTTCACCACACCTAGAATAACCTATTCAGTGCATGCCCTACAGACTACAAGTCTGTCTACTGTATGAAAGTGTAGCAATTGAAAAAGGTTCAATAGACATAGTTTCTGGGAAATTTAATCATTTTATTAATAAGGCCAGCACCTTATCTTAAAAAAATGGTCATTTGACCATCTCTCTTAAACCAAAGACAATCATGGCGTTGGGCTCACAGTTTATATACCCTTCAAAGAGTAGGTGTTCTTGACGGGTGGTAATCAACTCTTATTGGATACCACCATGGTAGGTGAGCTATATTAAAATGAGGGGCTGAGAGTGACATCATATTACCCTTGGATAGAGAAACTATCTCTATACTCAGATTACCTCCAGCTTTGGGCTATCTAGACAAAAGATCTGTCTCTACCCAAGCTTGATAGAATGGAATTCACTTGAGATTAGAGATTCCTTGTCGTTTTGGGTTGGATCAGATAGAGAAGTTTAACTTCAACTTCAGAGACTGAGATCTTGAAAACAGAAAATAAAGGTAGAACTCCAAATCTTCCCAAATCTATTAGTTATTAATAATCATTTCTCTCAGAAGATAACACACTGAGTAAGACTGGTGTAAATTCTTTAAATTCAATCTTTGGATGAAGGCATGTAGCTTCCCAAGTAGCTATGTTCATTTTAAAAACTGACTTCTAATTAGTTATCAGGTCTCTGAATAATTTTAACGTTGTCTACAATCTAAGTCAAGCCATATATCTTATTTCCTTTGTGGATACGGTCAATAAATTAATAGGCCAAGAAATGCTACTGACAGCATATCAATTTCAGCAAAGCAGTGGACTTAGTCAAATGGTCTTCAAAGCAAAGGCTGAAAAACCACTTATCAGTTAATTCCTGAGGAAATAAGTTTTTCAGGTATGGTTTGAACTTTCAGGATGCTGAAATTCTCCTAAACTCAGTCATGATATTATTATAGATAAAATGGAAAGATTTGGATTCGGTGAAAGCAGTTTTACTAGAATTGGTTTTATGAATGGAACCAATGGATTGGTGTCCACCCTTCAGGGAAACATAGTATTTAATGGATATAAATCTAAATTTAGTAAATTGAATGAGTCATCATATTGTAAAGGACGTGAAAACCTTAAAATACTTTAGAAATGCTAGCTATTAATATATAAAGATCTGTCCTTGGCTCCCTTCTTGTCAATATTGTTTTTAATCTCAGAACTTAGAGCTGGAAGGGACCTTATAGATAAAGTCCAACTCTAGCATTTACAATTAATAAATGGAGGCAGGCACTTTACCATCTATATTGCTCTATTTTCTTCATTAGCATGATTAGCATTGTCACTCTTTAGAATGACTTGTTATTTATAAGTGATTATGCTGGGACTGACTCATTTGGCCACCACAAGCCATAAAGTCAATTCAAAATTCAATATAAGGAAAAAATTCCTAACAATTGAAGTTTTACCAAAAAAATTGCAATGAATGGCTTCAAAGAGTAGTGAATTCCCCATCACCAGACATCTTCAAGCAGAAGCTGATGATTACTAGTCAATGATGCAAGAAAAAGAAGTGGGGTAGGAACTGGTCTAGTTGACCTCTGAGGTAACCAAAGAGATGGGATTCCACAGACTAAGCCTGAAGCTACGTATGAAAGAAGCACAAGTTTAAAATCTCCAATACTTTAAGATTAATGAGGCTGTTGGGAAAAAAGAAAATTTCATACTACTAACCAAAACCTGATAGCTGGTTAATTGCTAATGGCAAGTAAAGTTTTAATTATTATGCACATACTTTAAAAGCTTTGGTGCCTAGAATGGTTAATCACACAGCAGCAGCAGAGAAGATAGTCCTTTCAAGTTATGATTTCAAGAGCATCAAAAGATGCTCTCTAGGCAAAAATCTGTCCTACAGGTCTCCCAGGGTATATAAAATTGCCAATATTTAGTCACTCCTTTGGCAGCCCCGATTAAAATTAAAATGTTATCAACTTTAACCCATCACATAAACTAATTCAACCTAAGATGTTAGCTTTTCTAGCCAAGTTGTTTAAGAAAACCGTCAAGGAGTGGGATGAAGTAAAGGCAAGTTTTGATGAATAAGAATCTGAGACCCAGCGAGATGGTAAGAGTTGGAAAGAAACCAGACTCTAAGAGAGAAATGATAAGAAATAGAGATGAATAGAGAATAAATGAAATCTTAGATACAATGAAACATCTTTGAAATTTTACTTATATTAATGCTACATAGGGCCACACACCAACCCAGTTTTTAGGGGCCAACAGATTCACAGTAATGAGAAATTCCATAATAAAGGATGTGTGCATAACCTGTGAGGAGAATTACTGTTAAGTATTAACTGCTCTGGCACAGGTACTAAAACTGTGTCCTGAAAGGGTTAGTGTGGTTCCTCTCCCTAACTTCTCCATGGAATGATTTAGGCAGCTGATTGAACAGAGTCCAATAAAATCTCTTTTTGTTTTATTCTTTCCTGACCACTTGGTAGGAGGTGTTCAACATTTTAAAATAGTAACAGTATTGACAGCTGGAAGTCACTAGACTCAGGTTACAGTGCCAATTTTAGATATCAGTGAGATTCAAGGGACTGGAAAGAACCTAGTTCCTAAAGAATGTTGGTTTAGTTATGGAGTAACTATCTCCAAAAAAGAAGTATTAGATTTTTTAAAAGCTAGATTTGAAAATGAGATGCTAAATGAGAAGTTTAATACAGGCACATTTATATTCACAGGAATAATGAATGCATACAGACAAATATACTCTTCTCAACCCCAATTTGTCATGCTATTTGAAGAACTATGCCATCTGGAAATTTTGCTCCCAGAGTAATGATAGTGTCGTTCTATGAAAATTAAGAAACATTTTTTTTAACTTTAGAGAAAAGCCAAATTCACACCAAGCCATTATTTTCACATGGTAAGGGAGAGCAAATATTAACATAGATTTCTCTCTTCCAACTCTTGCTGTTCCTGTGGAATTAGAAGCTGACAACATACAGATTCTTACTGTTTTCATTCTCAAACCACTACTAGAATCTTTTACATGCATCACAATCCTTTCAACATCATAATTATTTCTGTAAAAACTATATTGTACATGTGAATTTTTAGGTTCCATAAAAATGGAGGAAAAAATCAATACTGGAATTTAGATACCCTTTTCTCTCTCTAGTAAAGCAAATTAGTTTCAATAAGGCCCTCTTTCTACAATCACATTGAGAGAAAATATGGCCTTAAACATAAACAGTCCTGGAAGCCACAGTATTGAAGGAGAGGGAGAGAGGTAGTAAAAAGCAGAGGGTTTGCTGGGGTTGGGGTAGGGAGAGTTCTTATTATTTGTATGAGGATTTATCTCTCAGCCAGAAAGTAGGCACCAAAAATTGAAATATACTCAATCAATCAATCATTCACCTATAAATATTTCTGTGTGCCAGGCAGTGTGCTAAGCACTGGAGATACTAAAAGGGGCAAAAAGTCCCTGCCCTCAAGGAGCTTACAATCTAATGGAGGAGACGACATGCAAACTAATATATATTAAGCCTGCCTGGACATTGAGAAGATATAAAGCCTTTCCCTTTACATCTCCTACATTTCACCCTTTCAGCTCAGGACCTCTGGGCTAGTCTCTTAGTGTTCTTTCCCCGACCTGCCCTGCATCTTTGTTACTAGTCATATGCCATGACAAATGACCAACTCTTCTTGGGCATTCTAACTTGTTCCTTCCTTTAGCGGTACTTTTTGTGGCTAAGCACGTCATAGCAATTATCCTTTCTCCTCTAAGCTGTCTTCTTGCATGTAGGGGTGCATCGACAGAGCTTCACTCTGTAGCAATGAAGACTATGTTTTCTATATGTGAACCATAGGTTCAAGAATGCCAATGCAACTTAATTAACATATAATACTGTTGGTACTAGTATCATATATTCAAAGCTGGAGAAAAAAAACAAATTCCCTATAATACACGAAATAATAACATAAATAAGAAATTCAAATAACTGCTATTTCCTAATAGGAAGAGATTTCAATTTTTAAAAAATCAAGTAATTGGACTTGATCATAGGAATGTAAACAGAACCAAAAATAATGAATTAGCTAAAAGGTGTTCTTTCTCTGAAATTAGTCCTATATAGTTAGTTATATACAGGCTTTATTGTGGACTAACCTCTAAAACCCAAATTGCAGGAAAGGAAGAAAAACTCCTTTTTTCAATATCTGAATTAAAAATAATTCCTAAACTTCCTGTTTCTCCTCACACTGCTGACCCTGAACACATAACAAATACACAATTCCTGAGATTCCTCTCCCCTCCCTGAGCACCAATACATGAATCATGTGTTGACTCTAATCCCTTTTCTTCAAATCCAGTTACCAATGCCCAATATGAAATATAAAAATTCCTTTATTTGCTATTGTTATGTTGTTATTATCTTCCTGAGTTCAAATCTTGGCTCAGAAATTTACTAGCTATGTGACCCTGGGCAAGTCACTTAACCCTGTTTGCCTCAGTTTCTTCATCTGTAAAATGAGCTGGAGAAAGAAATGACAAACTACTCCATTATCTTTGCCAAGAAAACCCCAAACGGGGTCATGAAGAGTCAGACCCTACTGAAAACTAACTAAGCAACAACAGTTTTCTCACCTGTAAAATAATGGGGTTAGATTAGTTGTACTCTGAAGTCCCTGAAAGCTTGAGATATATAGCACTCTGATATATCCATTTTAAAGTGGGATAAGCATTATTTATTTTTTTCCATTTAATTTATATACAGAACAACATGGTCAAAAAGTATTCAGTGGATAATACTCTGCTCTGTAGAGGAGATAATAGACAATACTCTGCTCTTTAGAGAATGCTCTAAAAATTCCAAAGGGTCAACTCTGACCCAAAATACACATCAGTATTTGTAGAAATATACATTTGTTCTCATATTACAAGAGAATCATTGATTTTTAAAGTGTTTTCATAGCTAAAAAAGTATTTTTAAATCAGTTTTGAGTATAAAACTCCAAGAAAAGAGATACTAATCCTTTTTTCTCTCTATTTTGTTGGCAAGAGGAAAAAATAATAAGTAATTCTCACTCTAAAATTTCCCCTAGGAAAAGTAAATTTGGCAATTACCCTCAATTCTCACCCACCTTAAATAGAATGTCAATTGGTGCCAAGATTCCATAGAAAATATAATTTGTTTGTATTGTATGAAACTAACAAATAGAAAAGAAAAAATTTTTTTGTTGACTAGCAGGAGATATCATATATTCACCAAAAGCAAATTATATATTTATTAAAAATTAAACAAATCCAAATTATTTGGTAAGCATAGATAGACTTTCCTTTAACCTGCTAGATCTTTTAAAAATAGCATACGTAAGTTCTGATCAACATTTGAAAACCATGTGAATTAAGAGCTGAACAGACAGTCAAAAAAATTTCTTCGTTTCCTATAGTTCTAGCCTCCATCTTGGAAGACTCAGAATTATTCGTTTTTCTCCATGATCAAGAAGAACTAGGATTAACACAGGAAGGGCTCTCAGGTATAATGAAGGTTTCCACTCATTAGTCATTTTATTATAGTACTGCTACCAAGACACACCTTGGTTTATGGACTTGTGGTTTGTACTGAAACAAGTTGTTCAGCATATTTCTCACTACTACTACAACTACGTGTGTGTTTGTATGTGACCTCCCGGTTTCACTTTGTCAGTAATTGAATTTCACTCAATACAGAGCCAAGATGCTGGCTTTACTTTACAATTTGTGCATAAAATCTTATAAAATGGGATCTAGGCAAGCTTTTATTAAGCATTTTTTTTAAATTAAGAGTCAAGAAACAAGTTTTGCCATGTTCATGACAAGCCCAAACATTGTGGTTTCAAAGAGGCAAACTGAACTATAATTTTTTTCAGGGAACTATGTTTATCCTTAATCGAGAAGACTGGATTTAAAAAAAAAAAAAGAATTCTCAAAACCAAAGTTTCTTGCCCATCAGATACATCTTACAAAACAATGTTTTGATTAGAGCAAATTAATCAAAATGCTTAAGGTCCATTAAAACAAACATGACCTTGCAAAGCAGAAAAGTGAATAGGTTGCATTTTACATATCACCAAGTCCCCCAAATTAGACCCTGTCAAAATAGCTTTCTTATTTTAAATTATATTTTTTCCATCAGCAAAAATCTGCCTTCTCTCCCTCTCACTCCAACCCCTTACCCTTCCAATTGAGAATGAAATACAAAATGTTTTTCAATGAATTAAAAATGTATATATTTTTATCCTTTTGCTAGTATACAATAATGCAGGGGGTGGGAGTGACTAATGTAAGATAATGAACAAAACACAAGCAGTGCTCCACAAACAGTTGGGTTCATTAGCGATTAAAATCATATATGTTCAATTTCTAAAACCTGATATGAAATGATTTTTCATTTTCTTCTTTTAGAACATAGCTTTCTATTTTTCTTCTACTTAACCTTTGTAAATGATTTAGCCCTCCCTATATCATGCTTAAGAATCATGACAGTAAGAAAACAGTTACTATTAAAAAACAAGATCATTCAGTTAAAAGCTAGTTCCTGTTATGTGTCTTAGGAACTACTTAACTATTGATTTTGGGGCAGCAAGACATGTACAATATGTCTTCTTAATTGTACAAAATCAAAGTCAGATTTCCTTCATAAACTCTAAATGTGACGTTATTTCCACAGCCAAGAGAACAATTTAAAATGTAAATCTCCAACAGCACTTCTTCCCACTTTCATTTTCTTTTCCAATTTTTTTAAAATAAGAAATTAACTACTTGTTTAAAAATCACTCATAATTAACAAGATTCAGGAGTTTACATGTTAGTCCTATACACTTTAGCAATACAAGTAGTAAGGAAGCATTCCTTACCACTACCCACTTCTCATTTTAGTGATAATAGTGTTTGAATGGGGGGGGGTGAACAAATCGATTATTTCATTCCATTTTATAATTGTTATAAATATAAAACAATCAAATTAACTTTATGATTATGATGGCTGTCTTCATCCTTCTTTTAAAAAATTATGTTACTTAAGGATAAAAAGATTAACTAGCCAATTCTTTTACCATTCAGATTAAAATTTCTACAACACAGAACACACATCCTCTATCAACTACATTTCACCTTAGCCAACTCTACACTTTTAGAAATTTCCTCGTTGAAATATGATAAAAAGGAAATTTTTCCTTTTCTACGTATTCTCCATAAGCCTTCCCACTTAAATGAATATCAAACAGTATGGTCTTATAGTTTTGTTTTGTTTTGTTTTGTTTTGTTTTTAAGATATCTAATAGGTGAAACTTACTTGACCGTGACTCGATTCGATAAATCCTGTAGATCCCCAGGATGGAAAAGCTGAGCTTCCTTCAATCCAATCTTTTCACAAGCTTTCAGAAAAACATTTATATTATCCTGTGAAAAGAAGCGGAAAGTGATTGCTTAGCCAAGCACTCCCCAGAGCAGAGGTTGCAAGTTTTTTATGATAAAACTTTCCACACTTCAAAGTTTAGTCCCAGACTCCAAAAAGCAAAGCAGCAAGACGTGTTCATATAAATTTATACACATATATTTTAAAAGGCAGAGGCAGCATATCAATCTTTCACAGTATGAACTACAGTAATACTTTATCCCTGGATGTAAGCTGCTGCTGCTGCTGTGATCTTTGGGACTGGCACGTTAAACATTACCTGTTATAGGACAAGTGCCTAGCCACTAGGCAGTAATCTACACTTTGATGTCAGCTATGCTCTGCAAACAAACGCCCCCTTTCTAGCTTTGCACGACAAGCCTCACCTCTCCTCTTTAAAAATAACTCCAGCTACTGACATTCACCCACCCAGAAACTGTTGGCAGGGAAGAAATAAGAGGAGGAACATTCTGTTTCTATGATCACAAATTACAGAATGGCTGTGGAATACCACACCTGGAAGCTGGATTTGGTTGCTCAGCGAGCCCTTGACAGAGAGAGAAACCATACTACAGGACGGAGGAAACAGTCAGGACAAGGTTCTTTTTCATTGGCTAAGTTATAGAGTTTAGGTGTATGCATTACTCACCCTCTGCACCTGCCACAAGAACTGCTTTGGAAAAATGAAAGCCTTTTTTTCCCCGACTCCCCACCCCCTTTCCATAAAGATTTCAGTCACAGCTAATTCCAAAAAGAGAATAGCTGATTCACAAAACAACTGATTTTTCATTCACATAGAATGAAAGAACACTACACGCCAAGAGTAAATCAAATGTTCATACGGAGTATATTCCAGATACATTCTGGCTAAGTCTAAATAGCTCACATGTTTACTCTCTGAGAGGATAATTCTATCAGCACTTTGTCCCCAGTGCCAATTCCATGAGGGTTTTTTCTCATGGTCCCAAACATGAAAGGGAGCATGTTCATAGTGGCTTGGCATGCCAAAGCATATCTGAATAAACTCAAGCATGCTGGCAACACCACATCACTAGCTGGCATATGAGCTGACATGGAACCTAATTCTCTTCCCCTCAACAGTTGGCCCTGGTAGAAAAGCATACAACCCTTCTTCTGGGAGAAGGGCAAGTACTGTTTCTCCTGCCTTGAAAGTTTCATGTCTCTGTAAGAAAGAGGTCAAGGTGGGTGGTTATAGAGAGAAAAAGAATTTTTTTAGAAAACTGAAGAAGTTGTGATCAAAAGTGTTTGTATTCTTGAAGAAAAAAAGAGAAAGGATCTGGAAAAAATGGCCTAAGTAAGTATAAAGGGACGAGGAACAGTGATTGCTGATAAACCAAAGGACAGGAGGTATTTATGACCAGAGGTGTGGGGTTTCTGTTACAGAGTGGAACAGTAAAACTCAGATTTCATTACTCAACTGCAAGCTGGAAGCCCTGATTCACTTTTGGTAAGAATGAATCAAAGATTAAATAGGCCCAAAAGCCTAAATTCTGGACAACTCAAGGGTGAAAGTTCTCAATCTACCCCTATTCATCAGAAGAAAAAAGAAATGATTTCCTTTTTCAAAGTTTGAGAAAATGGAGTCAAGACTCAATTCCTTATTAAAGTTCATGCAATGAATCATGCAATTCACAATTGCTATAATTCATTTCTGAAGATTTCAACTAATTAGAGATTCTAATGTTAAGGGTTTGGGGTGGGGGGTTCTTTTCCTGTCTTAAACAGAAGAGAGTACACAGCCTCCAGAGCCCAGTTTAAGTGGAATGATATTGTGGTGTTAGTAAAAGACAAATATAAAAAGAATATAGTTTCATAACTTCAAGAAAACAAAAAGAAAAGCATCAAAAAAGGCTTCCCAACTGGTGATTTTAATTTAGTTTAAAATTTTAAAAATCAGATAAATAATGTTAATATGCTAAAAAAAATAAATGGACAAGCAAAATAATACTTGTTATGGAAATTAGCATCTATTTGCTTGGCAAATATGAATAGATTGATGGAGATAAACAAATAATCATCTCTTGAAGAATCACTCTCGAAGACTTTAAAACATGATGAAAACAGGCTGAAATGTAATAATACAGAATACTAGCAGTGAAAAATGTAATTAAGTTCTAGTTTTAAATATCATAAGGTGGGTTATATGTTGTGTCAGTTTGAAAATAAAAGAAAGCCATTTGAATTATTATTGTTGAAATTTTTTTAAAGTAGAACTTTATGGAAGTATATACAGCACATGCAATAAGGTCAGGATATATAATGATCGGAATCTTGCCTTAAATGGTGGCTTCTGGACATATGCCCACTAGTAATTTAATTTTTGTTCTTATATTTCAAAGCACCTTGGGAGGCAGTTGCCTCAGGGAAGATATAAAATCATGAAATAAATGTTTTATGCTCATTGACATACCAAGAAACCACGCCCAACTCAACGAATGAAATGGGATGTATTTACTATTAACTTTCAGTGTTTTTCATGTAAACAAACAAATATTTCACCTAAAAATAGCAAACAAAATAAATAGCTAATTTGGTCAAATCATAATTAAATCGTCTGGGAGTCAGACTCTAACTGTGTTTCTGTCACTAAATAATGGTGTGACCTTGAGCTAGATGCTTACTTTGGGCCTCAGTTTTCTTCAACTATAAAATAAGAACTTTGACTAAGTCTAAGGTTCTCTATCATTAGACCAGGAAATTACCAGGAAATCTCCATGCTTTTCCTGATAGTTCTTCAAGCTGGTCACCATCACTTTGACTTCTGCTCAGTTTACCAAAATTCTCAAGAAGTAAGAGAGCATATCTATCATTGTTTTGCCTTCTTCCCCATCATGTTGAATAACCTCACTGTGAGAACTTCCTCTGATGATTTCAAGGCATTCAGGAAAGGAAAAGTAGTTCCTCCTACTATAGATTTTTTTTTAAATGTGGGAGCCTGAGACTAGATGACTCCTAAGATTCTGAGAGTTGCCTAAGTAACAGAGAAATTATAAGCCCAAAATGGCAGATTGTAATTGATTCCTAACTATAGGCTCCAGAGAGTTTATTTTACAATAAAATACCAGTCAGTTTTAGTCTAATCTTTCACTTGCCCCCCAAGGTTACCTCCCCTTGGATTCTCAAAGTCTCTAAGAATGGACGGCAAACGGTGGCTGGTCCAACATAAAAACGAAAAGCTGTTAGTAGCTAATTGTGGCAGCTAGAGCACATGGTGGATAGAGTGTTGGGCCTAGAGTCAAGAAGACCCAATCTCAAATCTGGCTTCAGATTGTGTGTGACCCTGGGAAAGTCACTTAAGCTTTGTTTGCCTCAGTTTCCTCAAATGTAAAAAAGGAGGGGGAGAGAATAATGACATCTACCTTCCAAGGTTGTGGTGAGGATCAAATGAGATATTTGTAGAGAACTTAGCACAGTGACTGGCTCATAGTAAGTACCATATAAAAACTATCTATTTTTGTATTGTTATTAACAGTTGTTGTTGTTATTGTTGTTAGTGTTGTTGTTGTTGTGGTTACTATTATCCAAGGACCAAAAAAGCCAAGTTCAGTGGAGTTGGTCACCAAAAGGTTGACTACCAAGTAATACACTTTAGAAAATTTAGCAATTCATAAAATTTTCTAAGACACTGAGGAGTTATGATCTGCATTAGAGAGGATAATGCCCACAAAGATTCATTCACGGCTCTTTTTAAATATTGAAGGAGTTCCTTCATTTATATTCCTTCATTATAACATTAAACATTTCTTATCAATGAATTAAAAACACTTAATCACACTGAGTGGGAAACAGCTGTTCATTCTATGGCAACAGTAAATATACATAATTGTGAATGTGCAGTTCTTAAGTGTAAACATATTATAAACAAATCACATATTTAAATGTTTCAATTATTAAATATTTTAAACAAATTATCAATAGTTCATTAATCTAGCCATATGATTCAAGAATCACCAGCAATGAATTTGGCCCTGACTGCTATAAAACTGATGAAGATTTAAATGCAGATATTGAGTCACTTTCCTAACGAAATTGGTTCATATCTTCCACCAAAATTTTCCATGAAGATAAAATGCTGTATCAGATGGGCAGCACAATCTTCTAATTCCTAGGTCAGTGTTTTTCCTACATGTTCAGAGATTCTAATTCCCAAGCCCCTGGCAAAAATTCTAAACTAAGAGATGATCTTTGATGCCTCCTTTCTCTCTACTCATCCTTCCACAAAGAAAAAAAAAAGTAAAAATGTTCCTATCCCATGATTCAATAGTTTGATATGTAGCCCTTCCAAAGCCTTCAAGTGTCAGAGGAATATGGGGCATAGTGAGACACACAAACAAAAAAATGTGTCACATAGAATTACATGGAACCTTAAGACTGAAGGGAACCTCTGAGGCCAACTGGTTCATAATAAGGAAGAAATTTTTCAACAAAGAAGGAAGAAGCTTACTTCATCATATCTTGTCTAGGTGTTAGCCTCCTTTTATACCTGTCCCTGCTGGTTAAATGTTTTTTAAGTGCATGAATCAAAAAATATCATTCTTTGATCATTTCCTAATCTATTAAGAAATAAAGATTATTTCAGTAAACTAAAAATTAAGGCAAGAGTTTGTTATATAAGGGCAGCTAGGTGGCACAGTGGATAGAGCACCAGCCCTGAAGTCAGGAGGACCTGAGTTCAAATCCAGCCTCAGACCAAACACTTGACACTTACTAGCTATGTGACCCTGGGAAAGTCACTTAAGCCCAATTGGCAAAAAAAAAATAAAAGAGTTTGTTATATAAATGTGGAACATAATAAAATACCTAAATCATTTAGAATTTCACTAGTACCTGCCAAATGAGTGAACAATAACTCAAATTATATGTAATTTTATATAAAATTTATGTAATTTATAGAAAATTGTATAAAAATGTATCAAATCTATAGAATAGGAAATATTAATCAACCTAATTTAACATCAGCTATAAATCACAAACTATCCTTAAAGATTATCTACTCAGGAACTAGAAAAATCAAACTGACTCAGGAAACTGGAAGTTACGTAAAAAATGTTTAAGAACTTGTCTTCATTTGGGCTTATCTTCTTTCTAATCCAACATCCAAGATTCCTCAACCTTCAAAATGTTGATTTAAGAGAGTGGACCTAAAATCTTTTCAAATAAAAAGCAATCTCTTGAATATTAGAGCAATAATTAAAAGTTAGAGGTTATTCCCAAATAAAAGCATTTGATGCTGGGTTTAGAATGGGATGGTCAAAGAAATGACAGAATCAGTCATTTAATTCAAGGAAATTCAATTTACATTTATAAGTATCTTTAATGTCCAATTTGCTATTTTGGGCATGGGGGACATACAAAGGCAACAAATGAAATAGGGTTGTTGCTTACATTCTTTTGGAATATGCAACCTATACAGAGATAAGTAAATGTAAGGTAATTTGAGAAGGGGAAAAGAACACTAACAACTAGGATTTTCAGCCAGGAAAGGTTTCCTTTAAGAAGTGGTATTTTTGCTGGGTGTTGAAGCTAAAAAACTGAAGAGGTGAAAGTCAGCTGATTTGTATTGTAGTCATTTGTATAGTAGGCATGGAGGGCAAATTGCACAGAGGTATACAGAAATGGGACACAGCATGCCAAGTTCTGAGAACAGCAAAAGGAATGTGAAATACATCTGGAAAAGCAGGTGATGGAAATAGATTGTGGAAAGTTTTAAATAAGAATACTAAGGCAAAAAAGAGACAGTGGAGAAGAGAAGAAAGAGAAAGAAAAAAAGCCAGAAGAAAAGAAAGAGGCAGAAGAGGAAGAAGAAGGAGAGGAAGAATAAGAGGAAAAGGGAGGAGAATAAGAAGAAATCAGAAGATGAGTAATCGAACCAAGAAGACTGAGATGAGGTAGGAGAACCAGGAAAGAGCAGTATCATAGAAATTGAGAGAAGGGAGAACATTCAGGAGTTGGGAGGAGAGGTAAGGAGGTGTGGCCAGTAATATCAAAATCCTTGAAGAAATGGAAAAGGGTAAGGTCTGAGTAAAAGCCAGTAGATTTGGCAACTAATAAAGTGTTGGCAAACCTGGAAAAAAAAGATTTATTCCAGTGGTAGGGTGAGAAGTTAGATTTCAAGGGGCTGAGAAGTGAGGAAGAGATAAGGAAGTAAGTAAGTAAAGGTAAGATTTTAGCAAGCTGTTTTTTTTTTTTACAGGATTATAGGGCAGTTTGATGGGATGGCAGAAAAAGGTCAAGGTTTCTTTTTTAAGGACAGGAGAAATAGATAGTGTATTTGCATGAAAAAAGTAAGTAAGCCAGGAAACAAGGAAATCTTGAGGATGCCATCCCAAGGGGAATGCTTCCAGAAGGGATGGATTTAAGGGTACAAGAGGAGAACTTAATCTTGGCAAGGAAAATGGCTGTGTCTTCTTCACAGGCTGCACCAAAAGAGAATGAAAAGACAGAGGATACAGAAGGGTTTTGAGGGACAAAATAGGCAGAATGAGCTCACTACAGATGGCTTCATTCAAGCTTCATCCTAAGGTCATGTGTCGTGTTGACATAAGGTTATCTAGAGCAAAGTGGGAGCGCTGGCATGACCCCAAAAGAATTATTTTATCAGCCAATCAGAGAATGGGAAGATAGGTCACATTCTACCTCCTCATGACAGACAATTGTGGAGTATCTACCCAATGCAACTACCATTATTCTTCAACTACTATGCCCTAATACTTCATTCTATGACAGAGCAATTCAAAGACTGGTTTGAAATTGTTTATTTCAATCTTTGGTTTTCATGGTTATGAAAGGAAAAAAATGCCTCATAAAGATAACGTAGATCTAAATAGGATGTTGTTGGCTATGTACACTAAATCATGACACTTAGTTTTCAGTGTCTTTGTTAAAATGAAGCTAGCAAATCTCCATGTGCTTAGATACCAATCAGTTGTTCTCTTAATCTGGTCAGGTGTTGCATTTTGTATTTTTTTTTTAAGAAATGAGTTCAAAATTCACTGGAATTCATCATTTGGAAGATTTTCAAATCAGTTAGAAAACTATTTCCAAGTTTTATAGTGTGATTTTATAGGTGATTCAATCAATCAAAATATTTATCAAGCACGTATGTGCCAGGCATTGGACTATGGAGATATAAATACAAAGAATGAAACAATCCCTGCTCTCAAAGAGCTAACTCTCTAATGGGGGAGACCAAAAGTATACCTGTTAAGTTACACAGCATAAATATAGAGTGAATACATACAAATAGACACAAAGTATTAATGTAAGATAGTTTGGAAGGGAAGGTGCAAGCAGTTGGGAGGATCAGAAAAGGCTTCATGTAAGATGTTACTTGAGCCGCATCTTAAAGGAAGAGAGACATTCTTTTTTTCCCTCTTTTTTTAGGCTTTTATTCAGCATCCTATTCCACTCATTCCCATTTATTCTGTTCTCTCTCTCTTTTTGCCCTGCCCCTGCTCAAAAGTGTTTTGCTTCTGATTACCCCTTCCCCCAATCTGCCCTCCCTTCTATCATTACCCCTCTCTTCTCTTATTCCCTTCCCCTGCTACTTTTCTGTAGGGTAAGATAGATTTCTATACCCAGGTGAGTATGTATGTTATTCCCTTTTTGAGCCAATTCTGATGACAGTAAAGGTCACTCGCTCCCCCTCATCTCCCCCCTCTTCCCCTCCACTGCAAAAGCTTTTTCTTGCCTCTTTTATGTGAGATAATTTACCCCATTCTACCTCTCCCTTTCTCTTTTTCCCAGGACATTCCTCTCTCACCCCTTATTTTATTTTTTAGATATCATGCCTTCATATTCAACTCACACCCTTGCCCTCTATCTATATATGCTCCTTCTAACTACCCTAATAATGAGTACAGTCTTATGAGTTACAAATATCATCTTCCCACGTAGGAATATAAACAGTTTAAACTTATTAAATCCTTTATGATTTCCCTTTCCTGTTTACCTTTTTATGCTTTTCTTGAGTCTTGCATTTTAAAGTCAAATTTTCTATTCAGTTCTGGTCTTTTCATCAAGAATACTTAAAAGTCCTCTATCTCATTGAATATCCATTTTTTTCCCCTGAAGGATTATACTCAGTTTTGATGGGTAGGTGATTCTTGGTTATCATTCTAGCTCCTTTGCCCTCTGGAATATCATATGTTAAGCCCTCCGGTCCTTTATTGTAGAAGCTGCTAAATATTGTGTTATTCTGACTGTAGCTCCATGAGACTTGAATTTTTTTTCTTTCTGGCTACTTGCAATATTTTCTCTTTGACCTGGGAACTCCAGAATTTGACTAAAATATTCCAGTTTTCATTTTGGGATCTCTTTCAGGATGTGATTGGTGGATTCTTTCAATTTCTATTTTACTTTCTGATTCTAGAATATCAGGACAGTTTTCCTTGATAATTTCTTGAAAGATGATGTCTGGGCTCTTTTTTCTTTTTTAATGAAGGGAGACATTTGATGAGATGGAGGTGAAGAGGGAGGGCAACCTGGACATGAGGGATGGCCAGTACAAAGCCGCAGAGATAGGAGAGTGTTACAAGTTACACAAAGAATGCCCATATGAATGGACTGCAGAGTGTGGGAAGGGAAATAATGTCCAATGAGGCTGGAAAGTTAGGGACAGGCTGTGAAGGGCTTTAAAAGATAAACAAAGAAGTTTATGGATGCAAGAAGACAACATTGGAGTTGACTTAGTAGAGGAACTCCATGGTCAGATCTCTGCTTCAGTACAATTATATTGGCAGCAGTATGTAAGATGGCCTGGAGCAGTGAGAGATGTGAGCAGGAAGAGCAATCAGGAAGCTATTTCATTAGCCTAGAATTAATAACTCTGGGAAGAGGATCTTCATTTGAATGATGAAGTCAGAAACCAGACTTCAAAGAGCTGAAGACTGAGTGAGAGGAGAAGAAACAAAGGTGAGTATAGATACTTTTTTCAAAGAGTTTGAGACAGAAAGGAGAGACACAAACTGATAGCTTGAAAGAATAATATGATCTAGTGAAGATTTTTTTTAAGGATATGAGAGACTTGAACCTGCTTGAAGGCTTGGAGAAGGAACCAGTAGATATGGAAAGGCTGAAGATTCAAGAAAGAAAGTGTTGACTGAGGATGCAATCTTCCAGAGGGGATACAAATATACATAGAGTAGCTGGCCATGGTAAGAAGGACTAGAAACTAGGGGAAAAGAGGTTAGAGTGGGAGATGGTGTCAAGAGATTTTGAGATATCCAAGGTATTTGATCTTTGAGTAAGACAAAAGGAATATGGGAGACGTGAAGGAGCATATAGTCCACTAAACCTGCATATCATATCATCTTCTTAAGATGAACAGAGGTATAGCCATGTCTTGACAATCTTATATAGGAGAAGTTGATTTTTTTTAAACAGAAGTACAAAAACTTTATAATTAGCCCCATTAAATTCCATCTTACTCTATTTTGCTTATTGTCTTTACGTATCCTAGTTACATCATCCAATTTGTTAGTTTCACATCATCTAATGAGCTCCTTCCAGGCTGACACTGAACCATCCATGAGCAATCTTGGGATTCAGTCATGTAACTAATTCTCACTTCTCGCAACTATACTATTGTCTAACTCTACTGCACACAAATAGCATGAGAGATTGTGTCAAAGTTGGGACAAAATCTAGGTAAACACTATCTATGATATTCCTTTATCTAAAAGTTTGATAATCCTATCCAAAAAAAAACAAAAACAAAGGAATGATTTCTGATGATTCTATGCTGGACATTAATGGTCTCAGCTTCCTCTTTCTAAATGTTTACTAATCATCATTTAAATAACATTTGAAAATTTTGCCAAAGACTGAAGTCAAACTCATTGATCTATGGTTTTCAGAATCCGTGCTCTTCCCTATATAAAAAAATTCTGAATATTTGCTCTTCTCTAATTCCTTAGTTCCTCTCTCATTCTCTACAATCTTTCAAGGATCAGCAATCACATTTGTCAGTTCTTTCATTGCTATTCAGTTCATCTGGGCTTGTTGACTTGAATTAAATAAGGGCAGTTGGACGCTGTCTTACTATCTACTTACTTATCTTAGGTATCAACTCCCTAATTGCCATTATTATTCTGTACTTTCCTGGCCAAAGATCATTCTACTTGGCAGAGAAAACAGAAGCAAAATAAAAGTTGATAAGCTGTACTCTGTCACCCTTTATCACTGCTCCATTCATCTCAATAAATAGTATTAGCCCTTCTTTTGATCCTATCTTTCCCAACACAGCTTCATTAAAAAAAAAAAACTTTCAGTAATCCTTAGCTTTCCTCAACAACCATTGCTTATATGTATGTTTAGCAATACTGTTCTTACAGCACCCTACTATTCTTTCATATTCAATCTTCCTTACTGCCCTTGCATCTTTCTTCTGTATTTATGAATTATTTCGCCATACTTCTTCTGTGTACAAGGATGATATCATGATAACACCAGTCCCTTTAGCCAACTCCCCCTTTTTCCAAACTCTCTATGTGTTGAGAATTTCATTCTTGAGAACTTCTCATGCCTCCTGAACTGACTTCTTCTATGGAGTTTACGGGATTCTTTTTTTTTAACTTATTTATTAAGTTAAACTTATTTATTAAGTTTTATTTATTTATTTATTATTTATTTTAAGTATTTATTGTTTTAAATCTCTGGGATACTTTTTATTTTAAAAAAGTTTTATGGTACATGTTTTTATTATAAACTTGTAAATCACCCACACTTCATGAGGTCTCTTGTAACAAAGCAAAATATTTAAGTAAAATTAACAAGGCAGTGTCTTCATCTGAAAGTATATGCAACATTCTACTTCTATATAACTCCCACATCTCCATATTTCTAATTGTTTAATTTAATTGTAGAAGTCTATTTTCTCACCTTCCTATCTCCGTCCCAATGGAAAAAAAAGAAAAAGAAAGAAACAAATTCTTTGTAACATACATAGTGAAGCAAAACACATTCCTTCAATAGCTCTGTGTTTGTGTGTGTGTATGTGTGTGTAGACACAGATCTGTGTGTCTCTGTCTTTCTCACATATATACATATAGACTTCTCATTTCTTACCAAAAAAAAATTCCATCACATCCATATACTACAACATAGAGACAGAGAGAGACAAAGATAAGGACAGAGAGATAGAGAAAGAAACAGAAATGGATGATAGAATTGGTGATGAGCTAACATGATAAAACAGGAAAATGATGAATGTTGGAGAAGATGTGGGAAAATTGGAACACTAATGCATTGTTGATGGAGTTGTGAACTCATCCAACCATTCTGGAGAGCAATTTGGAAGCATGCCCAAAGGGCTATAATACTGTGCATACCCTCTGACTCAGCAATACCACTTCTAGGTCTGTATCCCAAAGAGATCATACAAATGGGAGAAAGACCCACATGTACAAAAATATTTATAGCAGTTCTTTTTGTGGTGGCAAAGAACTGGAAATTGAGTGGATGCCCATCAATTGGGGAATGGCTGAACAAGTTGTGGCTTAAGAATGTAATGGAATACTACTGTGCTATAAGAAAGGAGGAATAGGAGGACCTCAGAAAAACCTGGACTTACATGAACTGATGCTGAGTGAAGTGAGCAGAACCAGGAAAACATTGTACACAGTAACAGCAACATTGTGCAATGACTAACTGTCATAGATTTGGCTCTTCTCAGCAATGCAAGGATCCAAGACAACTCCAAAAGACTCATGATGGAAAATGCTATCCACATCCAGAGAAAGAACTGTGGAGTCTGAATGCAGATTGAAGCATACTATTCACTCTCTTTGTTGTTGTTGTTTTGTTTTGTTTCTCATGGTTCCTCCCATTGGTCCTACTTCTTCTTTACAACATCCCTAATGTGAAAATATGTTTAACATGAATGTATATGTAGAGCCTACATCAGATTGAACACCATCTTAGAGAGGGGGAAGGGGAAGGAGGGGGAGAAAATTTAAAACTCAAAAGCTTAGGGAATTGTATGTTGAAAACTAAAAATTAATTAATTTTTTTTAAAAAAGGAATTAGGGTGATGAATGAGACATACATATAATACAAAATATTTAAAAATTACGTATGTGTATATATAAAGACACGATCTATTATATAACATACATGCTTATATGAAATTATATATAAGCTTTAAATGTCTATCTATTTCTCAACTTATGTATAGGCACATATATACACACAGTATACATATAAATACATATCTGTCATATCTGTCATATGCATAAGTATGCACACACACATATCTGTCTCATTCATCACCCTAAAGCTCTCAACTCTCTGTCAGAGTGGATGGTATATTTCATCATTGGTCTTCTGAAATTACAGAAGGTCATTATATTGATCATATTTCTTAAGAGCTTTCAAATTAGTTTGTCTTTACAATAGTCTTACTGTATAAAATGTTTTGCTGGTTCTGCTCATTTCACTCTTCATCACTTTTTCAAAATTGGGGAAGACATTTGAGGTAAGAAGACCAACCAGAAAAATAGTGCAATAGACTAGGCATAAGGGACTTCTGACCAAAATGGATATCTGAAAAGAATGATTACTACCTAACTGCCACATCTCTACTCCAGCAAAATCCCAAAGCTCACAGAAGACCAAACAACAATCATGAAATCCAATGAGAAAAAAACATTAAGTGACTTCTTCCCCTCTGGAATGAATAAAAAGTCAGTCAGAAGTCCAAGAGTAGTTGAAAAGGGAACCACCAGCAAAGGCCGCACACCAAAGCACAGGAAACCAGAGATGAGCCAGTGACTTGTAGACCCCACAAGCTTCTGTGTGCAGAGGTTGCAAGAGTGAAGGGCTCCCCTGAGGAAACCCCGTGCAGATAAGAAAGCACCAGGGCTCCTTAAAAACCTTGGAATTTGGAATTATACAAAGAAAGTGACTAAAGGGCCCATACCTTTTGTCCCATAGATTCCACTGCTAGGCATATACCCTATTGAGATCACTGACAATATAAAAGGCTCCCTATACAACAAAATATTAGTAACAACACGTTTTGTGACAAGGGATTAGATGGGTTCCCATCAACTGGGGAATGGCTAAACAAATTGCGTACATGAATGTATTGGAATGTTACTGTTCTGAACTTGAGTTGAGCATCTCTGTCTTCTCTTGTCTCTCTTGACCACAGTTCCATTTATCTCAATGGCATTATCTCTGTTTTATTCTATTTGCACGATAAATATCAAGAAACATGAAAACACTTAGATAAACTGATGCAAAGTTCAATAAGCAGAACCAGTATATATATAGAGAGAGAGTATATGTATATATATAATGTATGTATGTATATATGTATACCTGATGACTACAACAAAGTAATTGAAATGAATAAGCCACAAAACAGTCAAAACTGAATGATTTGAAATTATAAGGACCAAGCTTAGCTCAAAAGAAGAGTTATAAGAAGGTATCTCCACCTGAATCCCTTGCAGAAGTAGGAATCCATGGGTGTGGAACACCATACATAATTTCAGATTATTTTAATATATAAATTGATTTTGCTGATTTTTTCTCTTCTTTTTTTATTAAATTCTTTGTTCATTAATTTTTTTGCTAATTCTCTGTCTCTCTGAGTGGGGGAGATGGACGAGGTAGGATACAAGGGAAAATGTAAGTAATGTAAAAACAGAAGCTATTAAGATCTATTTTTCCTTTAAAGCATTCCACAATGGAGTATCTTTGTAAGAGAAAAGGAAATAAAATTAATTATTCCCCTCTGGAATAAATGAAAGGTAATAAGGTAGGATTTGAAGAGTTTGAGATACTTTGTATAAGAGTAATGTTACATATTATGATTTCATGATGAACCATAAACAACATCTTACTTTAAAGCACAAATATGTTCTCTATAAAAATCAAAAGTCCTTGAGGTCATTCAGCACAGTCTCCTGACAATCATCCATTCTATCCTGAACACTTCCAGGAACAAAGTTTACCATTTTGAAAGGAAGATTATTCCAATTCTGACAGCTCTTTTTAGGAAGTGCTTTCTTCTGATATGCCCAAACCCGCCACCCACCCAACTGGTCCCAGTTTGGCTCCATATATAATGTCTACTCTCACCTTTTCAAGTATTTGAAGACTAAGTCTTCTCTTCTGCACATTATAGCTTTAGCTTTTTGTTCGTTTTGTTTGCTTTTCGTTGTGGTTTTTTTTCTTATTCCTCATATGATGTGGTTTCTAAACCTCTTAATATCCAGCTTATTCCTCTTCTGGATTTGCTCATTTATCAATTTCCCTCTTAAGATATGAGATATAGAATAGAACACAGTATTATAAACATATTTTAACCAGAAAAGAGGGAATTCTCCCCTTGATATAGATATTATAACTCTATTAATCTAGTCTAAATTTAATAGCCTTTTAACATTCACATTACACTATTCACTCCTACTGGGTTAATGAGTCAAATACTACCAAGCCAGGCCTCTTTCCAATCTGTAATCATGCAACTAATTTTTAAAATGAAATCCAAGATTGTGTGCTCTTCTCTGAGGATTTTCTTTTATCTTTTTTGTTTCAGGCCATCAAAATTATGTACCAAATCATGATTGTCATCCTATCTATCCCTACCAAATTTTTATCGCCTGCTTATTAGAAAAGACAAAGGCTTTCACTTTTCTTCACTCTTCTTTTTAATTAATACCCATCCACTTCCTCCAACTCCCCATGTAAGTTAAAATCAATACTTAAATCAAAAAATCCCCGAGTACAATTTGTTTGACCAGTCACAACTCTTGGAATCCACATCTTCCTTTAAGACTCAGATAAAACATAACTTCCAGAAGGCTCTTCCCAGTCTGTTCCTCCTCCCATTCCCCAGCTATTGGTGCCATTCTCTCTAAAGTTACCTTTTATCTATGTGTAACGTGCATAAAGCAATTTATGTACATACTGTCTCCTCCATTAGAACTTAAGTCTCTTGAAAGCTAAGGTTTTTTTTTCTTTTCCTTTGTATCCCTAGCACTTAGCATTATGCCTGTTACAAAGTAAGAACTTAATGAAAGCTTTTTGATTAAATATACCATCATCTAACTCATAATTCTCCATTTTGTCACTAAGAATGACTTGAAAGACTATCAAAGGCTTTGTCACAAGCAAAATATATTTTGTCTATGTCAATGTCTTAGTTACCAGTCTAGTAACCCTATCAAACAAAGACATGCTTGATCTGGCACAACAAAGCAAGCTTCTAGGAATCACCTCTTTCTTTTCTAAGGCTTTCCCTATCTTTCCAGTACTCAGCATTTACTTTTTTTTTCTTTTTGAAATAATTATAAGACATCTGCTTCATAATTTTCTTTATGAAAATAGACACAATTGTCTATCTCCAGTTTTCTGTCACCTCTCCTGTTCTCTGATTTCTTAAAGGTCACTGACAGTAGTTCCACAATCAAGTTCTCAAGTCCTTTTTAGTGCCCTAAGATACAGTTTGTCTGGGCCTGGAGAATATGACATTTAAAGTGACTATCATACTCGCTTATAGGATTATAGGAATTAGAGCTGAAAGGTACCTTGGAGATCATCTCTAGTCCAGCTCCTTTTCTTTTTCCAATTCTTTTTCCTTCCCTCACTTATTGAGAAGGCAAGAAAAACAAAGCCTACTACAAATATGTACAATCATGCGAAATAAATCCTTGCATAGCCATGTATACCTCCCCCCTTAAAAAAAGAGAGAAAGAGGAGGAGAAGAAAAGGAGGAAAAGGAGGAGGAAGAGGAGGAGAAAAAGGAGAAGAAGGAGGAGGAGGAGGAGTATAAACTTAGTAGTAGTATCATTCAGTCAAAGGGTATAGCTTTGGAGGCATATTTCCAACTTCTTCTTTTAACAGATGAGGAAACTGAAGACCAAAGCAGTTAAGTAAGTCAGTTAGTGAATCAAAACTTGAACTCAAACCCCAGTTGTAAATTATGTCCTCTTTCCATTTCATTACCATATAATTCTTTCTTAGGGATGTTTATTCTTTCCAGTTTCCATAGAATAGAAATGTGCTCTAAAATCTCTCCAATAATTTTCATGTTTCTGAATTTAAAAAACTGTCATATATATGCAACCCTTCCAGGGCACTTGAGCCACAGTTTTAAAAACTCTAACTGAAGTTAATTATAGTGTTGCTTTAGCAATACTACAGTTAATGTTAGCAGTTCAGAAAAAATCCCCTTGAGGCTGAAACTTGGCATATAAATGCTCGTCCCAGGTTTTAAAGGAGGGGGGGAGGTAATGGGGAGTTTGCAAACCTTTAAGAGAAACTCCTAAACTTGTGCCAATGCCATGAGTAAGAGATGAGAGCAGAGAATAAAACTCAAGTTTTGTTTCCTGAATGTTAGTGCTCAATCATTACCAGCATTATGAAAGTAATTTTAAGCTAACAAATCATGTCATCTTTTGTACATTTGTGACACACTCTTTTTGGGAGGCTTGGGCAGGGTAGAATGGGAAAGGGAGAGCAAAGGCTGAAAGGCTCACTAAAACTATCATTTTTGAGTGGCTGAGATTCATCTCTTTCACTGCTGCAACTTGGTTTGGATTCTCCATCAAGAAAGGTCTTCTTGACAGTCATGACATCATAGTGGATAAACTATGGAGTCTGAAAGACGTGAGTTTAAATTCTACTCTGCTCCTTACTAGCTATGTGACCATCATTCAACTTCTTCCAGCCTCAGTTTCCTCATCTGTAAAATGAGGATAATGATAGAATCTACTTCATAGGGTTGTTGTGAAGATCAAATAAGATAATCTCCATGAAGTTTTACAAACCTTTTGCAAACTTTATAGTTCTGAGTAACTATTATCCCCACTTAACACTTCTGAGCCTCAGTTTCCTCATCTTTAAAATGACAGGGTTGGACTACATGGCTTTAGAATTGCCTCTCAGCTCTAAATCAGTGATCTCATAACTTCTATAGAACAACATAACTTATATTTCAATATTTCAAAGACCTGGAATTTCATTAATGAAATCATTGGCACCAATCATGATCCTTCTACGTTTTTTAGAAAGTCTCTGTCAGTTGCTGTTACCATCATTCTCCCAATCAACCTGAAGTTCTTCTTATCAAACTTACATCCATTGCTAGGCAAGAGAAAGACCAGAAAATCTTTCCAACTTCTTAAGGCTTTCCAGAGCTTAAGCTTGGCTTGCAGAGCCTGCAGGAAACAAGGAGTTACCTCTCCCCCTTATGAGACAACTGTATGCAAAAAGTAGAGAGATTGCAAAAACTGCCTCTTTAACTGATGAAAAAAATGAAAAATAAATGCAATAGATATTCAAGGCCAAAGGTGCATTACAGAAAGAAAGGAACAAAGTTTTAGTTGGCCTTGGAACAACACTCTCCAGAGAACTATCAGAGAGTGAAAAATCTTGGTTTCAGTTCTTGGCAAAGATCCTAGAGTGGTTTGCCATTTCCTTCTCCAGTTCATTTTACAGATGAGCAAACCGAAACAAACAGGGTTAAAAGACTTGCCCAGGGTCACGTAGCTAATAAGTATCTCAGGCTGGATTTGAACTTAGGTCCTCCTGATCCCATGGCTGGCACTCCATCCACTGCACAACCTAGCTGCTCCAGGAAAAATATAAATACCTTCTAATGTATATGCATTTGGTGTCTCAAACACATAGACTTCGTCAATTGGATCATGATATCTCTAATTTTTTTTTAAGGGCAATGAGGGTTAAGTGACTTGCCCGGGGTTCCACAGCTAGTAAGTGTCGAGTGTTTGGTCTGAGGCAGGATTTGAACCAGGTCCTCTTGACTTTATGGCTCTATCTACTGCACCACCTAGCTGCCCTATGATATCTCTAATTTTAAGAACAGAGTTTAATAGCTAGCAAGAACCCTATTCTATTTCTTCTTCTTGAGCAGAGACTCTTAACCTTTTTTGTGTCATGGACCCCTTTAGCAGACTGATAAAGCCCATTGATTCCTCTCAAAATAATCATTTTAAATACATAAGGGAAATAAGGGAAAGGAATAAGGGAATAAACATTCATTTATTAAGTATCTACTATGTGTCAGGCACTGTGCTAGGCACTTTACAAATATCTCATTTGATCCTCTCAACAACTTTGGGAGGTAGGTGCTATTATTACCTCCATTTTACAGTTCAGGAAACTGAGGTAGGCAGTGGTTAAGTGACTTGATCAAGATCACACAGTAAGTGTCTGAGACCAGATTTGAACTCTGGTCTTCCTGACTCCAGGCCCATTACTCTATCTAGTTTTCCACTTAGCTGCCCTGTAAAATAAGCTATAAAGGAAATCAATTATATTAAAATAAAAGGTGTGATTTTCCCCATCCAAATTAATGAACTCCTAAAATCTCCATGGATCCCAAGTTAAGAACCCCCATTCTAGAATAAGGTTATTAGGTCATAGATCTACAGAAAGAAGTTTCCTCAGAAGTCATCTAGAGCAACCCCTTCTTTTTACAGATGAGGAAATGTTCAGGGTCTTGCCCACAATCACACAAATATTAAGTAACAGAACTAGATTTTGAACTCAGGGGTCTTGTGGCTCCAAGTTTCCCCATTCATTCCATCACACCAAGCTGATCAAAAGTAGATAAAATTTTAGGCCAGGTGGTCATCCACAGAACTTCTCATCAAAAAGGTAAAAGTAGTTATAGTCCAAGTTATGAAATACACAAAAGGTTCAAAAAAACTATATTTTAAGATATAGTTAAAGGAAACTAGATTTTAACTGAAGTTAGTAAGTCGAGTACTATAACTCCTTTTTCAAACTAATGGATATCTTAGTAGTGGGAAACCTCTCAAATTGTACACCTTTATTCAGAAAAAAAAACACTTTAGTCTCACCTGACTTCTGTGAGAACAATAAGGTTAGCAGATTAGTAAAGTGAGAATCAGTTAAATTCTACTGTTTTGAGGGATGTACACACATAATTTAAATGGTTCAACTATCAATTCCTTCCTTTGTGTGTCAATACACATTCTTCTAATGTAAGCATGAGACTCCAAAGAAACAGCATTATATATGCCTTTAGCATACCTCTACCCCCTAGACATTCTGTTTAAGATTGGCAAAAGTAAACAAAGTTTAGGTCTTTAGATTTCAATCCAAGTGATTTCTGGAATCCAAAGACGTTCTTTTACTTTTGTTCTGTTGAAAAAGGGTAAGTACTTATGAAACTTACCCAACAAGAAGGATGGATAGAGAAAGGAGAAAAAAACATAAGTTCAGTTTGCTAATTTTGTAAACATTCCATTCACATTCAAAGTTATAATTACTATTTGTGAATTTCCCTCCACCTTATTTTTACTCACTATTTTCTTTCTTAGCCTCTCTAACTTTATAAAATATATTCAAATTTGATGGCAGTGTCCACTACCTTAATATAATCTACAGATAAACAAGAAAATTGAGCAAAGAAACTCAAAACCAAAATAAACTACTATTTAACAACAATAATTACACCAAAATATGGTACAATAGAAAGAACACTGACCTTGAATTCAAAAGATCTGAGTTTTAATCATAGCTATGCCAACGCTGTATAAACTTAGGTCAAGTCACATAATGTCAGTAGGCCTCAGTTTCCTTATCTGGAAAATGAAAGTACTTGAATATATAGCCCCTAAAATTCCTTCAATCTTTAGAGCTATGATTCTATGAATTAAAGACTATAGGAAATGACTTAGAAATAAAGAGTTTTCAACTCTGCCTATATTCTACTTAGGTAGGTCTTTCTGGATTAAAAAAATTATCCTAAAAACTAAGCAACGGAGTCATAAATAAGTATTTTGATACCCAGGGAAATTTAAATGGGAGAATGGCAAGGAAGATGACTGCTCTGTTTGGATGCGGTCCTACTAGGTTAAGAGGGAATTGATTACATGCTTATGTTACAAACATTGATTCGTCCTGTCCGCAACCCCACAAGGAGAAGGGGAGAATCATGGAAGAAGGTAGTATGAGAAATGTCCAGTTAGGGGAGAACCCTATGGGCACAAGTGCTATGGGTATGGCAACCCAAAGAATTGAGAGCAGAGAAGGAGTATGCCTTCTGGACATCAGCTATCCAAACAACCAGATGCTTCTATTTCCTGAAAGAGTATGAGGGCTGCCACTGTCAAAATGTCAGTGCCCTGGGTTAAAGCCATAATTATGCTACAAGTTATGACTTTAAAAGAATATTTCCTAAGCCTTTATGCCATCCTATATACCACATTTAGAGACTGTTAAATTAAGGAATATCCTATGTTTGTACATTCAATTTACAATATATATACAAGTCTAGGCAAATAATATTAACGTTATGGAAATGGAAGGAAATAAAGGTATGCAGTCCAATCTCACTTGAAATGAAATATAAATATTATATACTAAAAAACCACCTCTGCTCCCTCTCAGACCATTACTACAAATTAAGAGAAGTAACTGAGAAAATCAAGCAACTGGATAAGCTTGAATAAAAAAGATTTTAAAATCTGTTGAAGGGAAAGGGTGTGGTAACTACATTCCTTTTCTGCTGATTTCTTTCAAGATCATCAAATTAGTTCTGAGAATCCACAGCAGCACAGATGATTTAACAAATCTCATGCTCTGAACAAAAGTCAAACCTAAAAGATGTTTCTAAACTTCAAGAGGGTTGAGGTACAGGGACAATAAAGTACAAGTGACTTAAAGCCACGCCACTGTAAGGTTCTTTTAAGGAACCAGGGATGTTTACTTTAAAGAAGTCAAGAAGACTTAGCATGGATGTGATAGCCTTCAATAGCTGCAGGGCTGGCAACTGAAAATGGAATTTAATTTCTTTTTGCTTAGAGGGTTGAGCTAAGAGCAGAAGTTACATGGAGGCAAAATTGGGGCTTAGCATTTTAAAAAAATACATATTTCTTAGCATTGCCCCAAAGTAGAATGGGCTGCCTCCTGAAATAGTGAGTTGTCCACATCTGGAGGTTTTCCATCACAGGAGAGATGAGCAATGTACAAGGATTTCTGTTTCAAATATAATTAGATTAGAACAATGTAGATTCTATACATCTATGAAACCATAGATGGATAATATAAAGGGGGATATATACAAATAAGTTCCCAATGAACTATTTTAAGGACCTATTCAGTGACAAGTCTATAAAATCATGAGTAATAATAGCATTGAGTGAGAGGCAGCATAATGTAGTAGGAGACCTGACTTTGAGATATATGTATATAAGCTATGTGATCCTGGGCAAGCTGACTAATCTTTCAGTGTTTTAGGCAATTCTCTAAAACTTTAAGTTGTAGGCAAGTAGCCAGGGTGCACTGGGCAGCTAGATGGATAGAAAACCAGGCCTGAAGACAGGAATCCCTGAGTTCAAATCCAGACTCAGACATTTGCTAGCTGTTGTGTGACCCTGAATAAGTCAATTAACCCTGTTTGCCTCAGTTTCCTCATCTGTAAAATGAGCTGGAGAGGGAAATGGCAAACCACTCCAGTATCTTTGCCAAAAGAACCCCAGAAAGGGTCACGAGGAGTTGGACATGATTGAAATGAATGAACAACAACAAAAGCCAGGGTGCATTGGAGAAGGGAGTTGCTCTAGAGGAGTTCTCTATACTCACGAAATTATAGGTCCACACCAAAGATAGCCCACACCTTAAAACAGTGATGCACGTTCCTAATATTACATTTTTATAGCAACACTAACTCAATTTGTAAAAGCTATCAGTATTAGTACCAGATCCAGGTCTACTCCAACAGCCACACAGACTACAAGTATTCATTTTCATCACTACCAACCACCAAAAAAGATGAAGTTTTCTCTGAAACAAACATCCAGGGTTTGATCTAAGGAGCCTCCTTTCAAAAGAGTATAGCACACATTTGTTTGCTCATCATGGAAACTCAAGGCCCTCAGAACTCCTGAATATAGCCAGAACCATAAAAGTGTAATTGGGAAATGTATAACAAAATATAACACAACATAGAAAATGTCAATTTGTGGTTTTCTAAGTCTGTAAACCACAGATATCCATTTGTATTTGAGTTTGACACCACCAGCTAACAGATACTCAGTTACTCACTGAAAAGCTTCCCTTTGGCCTAAACTCCGCAACATTTCTGCTATTCACTACCCCAGAGATGGACGCTCCCAGGTAAGAAAGCAGGCATTTACACCTGTGCTTGTTTTACTATCCCAGGGAGGAGGGAAGAAGATAGAAGAAGCATATTAGCTCTTAGAAATGCTGGGGGAAGGATTGACATCACAGTCAAGTTCTAGCCTTTTCTAAAGTGATATTCCAACTGCTTACCACACTCCTCCCAAAAGATGGCATAAATATATGACAGTATTCTGGGAAAATAGATTTTACATGTAAATGGTAGATTCTTTAGGTGAATTTAATTTTTTATTGCCAACAGAAGTGCAAGAACCAAATGTCAACATAGGGCCTGGTACATATTAAGTACTCTGATATCTATTCATGAGTTTGTTATCAGTATATGGGTGGAGAGTGAGTAGGAAAGCAAGATAGAAAATAATGTAGCAATAGGAGTGTTAACCACAGAAATAATCTTGAAAAACAGTAATTTAACAGTGGCAGATGGGATAGTGGCATTTTGTTCATTCCTTAAGTAGTAATAATATGCAGATAAAGAAAACCAATGCTTTTAAACAGATTAAGTTAGTTGGCATCTTTTCACATTTCCTGAATTCTACAACATACCTGAATAGGGAGATACCTTCCCAGCCTCACCTCCCACATTCCACATCTATGATAGTAATCTTAAATAGAGATTAACCCTTTTATACAGTAAACACATAAACAGGACACTACACCATCTTATTTTATGAAAAAACAAAACAAAACATGTCTTGTGATAATGTAATCCAGTGGGAAATGTTAAGATTTGTTATCCAATAAATCACTCTGTATGTACTTTGTATTTACTTTTATATATGGACATGTTATCCTCCCATATTCTCTCCCCCAAGAATATAAGCTCCTTGAGGGAAGGAATTTGTTTCATTATTGTTTTTATTCCTAGCACAGAGCCTGGCACATTGCAAACACTAAATAATGCTTGCTGAATTAAAATGAATTAGTAAACAATATGGGAAGTACGGAAGAGTTCTAACTCATGGTCAGAAATGGATACAAATTCCAATTCTGATGCTTGTGTGAATCACTTAATCTCTGCAGGTCTCAGTTTTCTCATCTGTAAAATGGTGGATTGGACAAAATGGTGTTTTAGGTCCTTTCCAGCTCTAGATTATGACCTTGTGAATTTTTGTTGATGTTATTATTAGAACAGGTAGGTTCCAAAACAGAACTACAAATAGGGGATGAACAAAACCAGTTTGAACCATCATCTTCAAAAGAATACCCCTGCCCAAACATTAAGAAATTTCAAATATAAAAGAACAATTATGATTAAATAAAATAAATCCAGAGGATGTAGGGTCATTTTTGTGATCTTCTGGCTAATTAAAAAAATTATTAGGTTTTTTTTCTTACACCTTCCCTTAGAGTTTATGCCCCTATACCATTCAGAGTTCTCAAATTCAACATTTCCAAAATACAGCTTTCTCTTTGACCTATCAATACTGCTACTAGGTCTGGACCCAAAAGAGATTCAAAATAAAAGGAAAAAGATTGATATGTACAACTCTTTTTGTGGTGGCAAAGAATTGGAAACTGAGGGGATACCTGTCAATTGTAAAATGACTAAACAAGTTATGGCATATGAATGTTATGGAATACTATTGCGCTGTAAGAAATGATGAAGGGGATGATTAAAAAAAAAACTGGGAAAACATACAAACTGATGCAAAGTGAAGTAAGCAGAACCAGAGGAACAAACAGCAATATTGTAAAGATAAGCAACTGTGAAAACCATTAACTCTGATCAACACAATGACCCACCACAGTTCCAAAAGACTCACGATGAAAAATACTGTCCACTTCTAGATAGAGAACTAATGGACTCAGAGTGTAGGCTGAAGCACATTTTTTTTTTTGTTTCTGTCTCTTGCTTTTTTTTAGGAGGGGGACGAACATGGCTAATGTGGAAATTTGTTTTTCGTGACTTCAAATTTGTAATGGTTTTTGTATTTCTTGCCTTCTCCATGGGGAGGGGAGGAGAGGGAAAGAATCTGGAAATGAAAATAAAATAAAATTGAATGAAAACAACAGAATAGAACTTTCTCCAGCAAAACCCACTCCTTTTTCTATTTTTCCTTTTTCTCTTGGGGGTACAACCATTCTTCTAGTTACTCAAGTTCACAATCTTAGTCATTTATGACTCTAAACTTCCCCTCCCTCCCCATATCCGATCAACTGCCAGGTGTTGTCAAGTCTGCCTCCACAATATGTCATAATCATCTCTCTCTTTTTCTCTACCCCCTCATTCAGGACCTTATCACCTGCCTAGACTATTATAATAGCCTAACAGATACTTTTGTGCCAAATTGCCTCTCCAATCCACCCTCCATGAAAGTATTTTCCTAAAGCAGACGTGAGCGTATCATTTCTACACTCAAGAAGAACCACTGACGCCCCAGGATCAAAAACAAAATAATCTATTAGGCTTTTAAAATCATTCATAATCTGGCTCAAGCCTACCTTTCCAGACTTTTTAAGTCACGCATTCTATAATCCAGCTAACATGCCTACTTGCTGTTCCTCATAGAAGACATTCCATTTCTTGCCCCCGGCCTTTGAACAGGTTATCCTTCCTGCCTGGAATGCACTCCTTCCTCACCTCCATCTAGCTTTCTTCAACTTCATCTAGATCAACACAGGTGCCACATCCTACCTTAGACCTTTCCTGATCCCTCCAGCTGCTAGTACCTACTCCTGTCCTGAACATTACTTTGTATTTGTTTTATAAAGAGGACCTATGGCTTAGTGGATAAAGAACCGACCTCTGGGCCAAATTCAAGACTCTCTGCTGACACATTGGCTCTGTGACACCTCCAACCAAGTGACATAAGTCACAAATCACATTGCCTTTCTCAATAAGAGCTGAACTCACGGACTTTCTCTTCTCTCTAATTCCTACCTTCATACACGGAACTACAACATACACACGGAGGATCCCTCAAAGATGCCAATTTTTGAGCTCCTCAGTTTACTCAATTCCCGCGAACTACTCCTGCACTTCACCTTAGCCATTCACAGAAACGATCATACCCTTGATCTCGCCATCAATCACAAGTACTCCACTTACATCTTCACAAACTCCTAAATCCCTTTATCTGATCATAGTATTTTATTATTCCATCTTTCCCTATGCCTTATAACCCTAACCGTGTTCTTCATTGTCACTGTGACCTCCATGACCACTGCCCCTCAAATCTTTCCCAGGTCATCTCCCCTGCTCTGGCTACACTATTCAGCCTTCCCTAACTCAAACCCTTGGTCAACCAACTCAATTCTATATGATCTTCTCCTCTCAAATCTTTTGCCTCTGTCCTACCACTGATCACACCTCTGCCAAACTAAAGCAGTCTCCAATAAATAAGCTATCCAAGGTTATGAATGCAGATTTCTCCAAAAATATGTAAATTAATACCCATAAGAAAGAAAGCTCTAATAAAACTCACATCACTAAGAAGAGAAACGCAAGTCTAAACAACTCTGAGATTTTACCTCTGACCCAGAAAAAATGGCAAAGATGGCAAACAATAGAATAGTCAATGTGGAGGGATGGTAGAAAGATGGAACACTAATAAATTGTTGATGGCTTGGTGAATTAGTTCAAACCATTCTGCACTATGCAAGTAGTGAGTAAAATGTCTATATCATGTGACCCAGAGATTCCACTGGTAGGCATAAATTCCAAAGAGGTCAATAATAAAAATCACATATCCCCCAAAATATTGATAGTAGCACTTTTTGTGATAGCAAAGAACTGGAAACAAAGTGGATGCCCATTGATTGAATGGTATAGGCTAATTGACATGGTAAATAGGGTAAGACAGGGGAAAAGAAAGGAAAAGAAAAGCAATCTCTTTGAAATAAAAAAGGAAGCCTAATTATATAATCTATATCAACTTGCTTACTACATCAGGGAGGGGCAAAGGGAAGGAGGGAAAGATAGTATTTGGAACTCAAAACTTTAAAAAAAATGTTAAAAATTGTTTTTACATGTAATTGAGAGGAAAACATTAAACTTGCTTTTTAAAGCAGAAGCCTGATTTCAATCCACTATATAAATTAACCAACTTATTTTTTTTCCACAAATGGCTTGTGCCACATTATAGATTCTTTCTTCAGTCAGTCCTCAGAAAGCAAGAACTTGTCAAATTGTTCATCTTTGTTATTTGCTATCAACTAGCCCACCCTGGCACTCCTCAGAGGCCTCCCACAACTATTTATGCTGGCAAAAGGTTAAAGGGAGTTGCTGGACTTCTCTTTTGCATACTAACCTCAGAACCAATGCTTTATTTAATTTTCTAAAGAAAGCATATAAATTATAGAGGCACTACTAAGTAAATTACAGGAAGTAAGAACTATTCCTACTCAGTTACATTCAGCTTATTATTCTTATTAAGTTTCTATTCAGACAAAAAAGCATCATAATCGATAGTCAAATAGAAATTCATTTGTACCCAAAATAATTTCAAGGTAGGTAAAAAAAGTTTCCATTCTTTCAAATTAAGGAAAATTGCCAAATTTAAAAAAATCTATTTCATAGCTTTCCATGGAAAACTAATAATCCTGAAGCATGAATTTTTAGTTTCCCCTTCAGGCTAACCATTTTTTTTTTTAAATAACTAAGTTTTTACTGTTTTCATTGGAGTTATAAATCAATGGGTGAGTTAGCAACAGTCTGAGAATTTGAACCATCTGGACCTTTCACTCTCCCCACCTGTAGACATCCACAACAATTCAATAAATATACCCAATTCTGCCCAGGCTAACGTTATCACTAGATAAAGTCATGGAAATCAAGCTAATTTCACAAACTCAGTTGGATTCATCTTTGACACTACCCAACAATCCACTCTATTCTTATTTACTCCCTTACAGAGCAAACTCTCCTTCTCTCCCATCTCAGAGGGAGAGAGAGGTATTCCTGTTCCTTGGCTAAGCCTAATACTTCTATCTCAACTGAACAAGTATTTATTAATATTCCAAACACTGCACTATTCAAAGACAAAAACAAAATCATATCTATCCTCAAGGAACTTGCATTTTACTGGAAAAAAATCAACAGGTATACAATAAGAATATAATAAATAAAACAAAACAACAATGCCGCTGCGCTAGCACAGAAGTCTCAGGACTTGTAGGACATGTAGGAGACAACCCTTGAGCTGAGGCATGAAGTAGCATATAAGATGGAACAAAATTTGGAACCATGCCCCAAAAGTCAGTAAACCTTGCCTACCTTTTGACCCAGGGATACTGGTAGGCCTATACCCTGAAAGAGGTTTAAAAAAAAAGGAAAGAACTCAAACGTACAAAAAAAAAAAAATCAGTGATTTATAGCAAAGAAGTGGGTGCCCATAAACTGTGGAACGGCTGAACAAAGGAGAGTACATGAATGCAATGGAATATTATAGTGTGTTAAGAAATGATAAAAAAAGACAGATGCAGAGAAACCTAGGAAGATAAGTATAAACTGATGCAGAATGAAGTAGAACCAGGAAAAAATTCTACAATAACAACATTGAAAAGAAAAAACAACCCTGAAAGATTTAAGAACTCTGATCAATGAATATTACTGAATATTACTCTAAAGACTGCCCTACCCTTTGACAGAACAGTGATGGACTCAAGGTGCAGAATGAAACAGACACTTTGGGATGTGGCAAATGTCACTTTTTCTTACTTGTCTACGCTTATTTGTTGCAAAGGTTTTGCTATTCTCTTATTTTTCTTTTTTTTTTTGTGGAGGGATTTAGAAGAACTGACAATAATGTAAACAAAGATTTGCCTGGGGTCACTCAGCTAGTAAGTATCAAATGTCTGGTCTGAGGCCGGATCTGAACTCAGGTCTACCTGACTCCAGGGCCGATGCTCTACCCACTGTGCCACCTAGCTGCCCAAGAGAATTTTTTAAAAAAGCATTTTTTAACCAGTCTAGTAGAATGAAAGTGAGAACTAGGAGAATAATTTACACAATAACAACAAAATTATAAAGATAATTTTGAAAGACATAGGAAATTTGATCATGCAGTGACCAATCACAATTCCTGAAGACTCTCAAACATTTTACCTACCTGACAGGTTCAGAATGCAGAGTGAGATACATATTTTTGTGGACATGGTCAATGCTGTAATTTGTTTTGCTTGATTATGCATATTTGTAACAGAGTTTGTTTTCCTTTCTTTCTTGGGGGAATAAAAAAGGGGGAGGGAAAGAGGGTGAATTTTCACCCACTGAAAAAAATAAAATTTAATTTTTAAAAAGTAGTCTATACCCTTTGCCTCTACTTTCTCACCATCTGTACTCTCTCTTCAATCATCTGTAAAGAAATTTGGTTTGAATCCTACCACTACCATTTACTGCCTGTATGACATTAGGGAAGTCAACGTATATCTCTAGGCCTTAGAATAAATGGCCTTAATGATCTCTTCCAGTACTAGAACCATAATCCGGTGAATCCATAATTTGGCTTCCAGCCCTACCATTCTTTGTAGGGATGTAACCTTGATATTCCCAAATCCAAAGGCATTTGGGTTTGAGGGGACTCATAATCCTTGATCTTTCTGCAGCTTTGTCCCTCTCCAGTTTACTCTCTCATTCCTTGACTTAGAAACACCATACTATTAGTTCCCCTAAAACAGAGTACCTGCCCTCAAGAAGCTCACATTCTAATGGGGGGGGTGCACATAAGGCACTATGTTTAAAACTCTTCAGTATCTTTCCATAGAATAAGAAGAAAGAGAAGGAACAAGAGGAAGAAGAAAGAGCAGAAAGAAAGAAGGAGAAAGAGAAAGAGAAAGCAGGAAGATGAAGGAGAAGAAGGAAAAAGAAGAGCTGGCATTTATATAGTGCTTTAAAATTTGCAAAGCACTTTTACAAACATTATCTCATTTTATCCTCATACAATCCTGATACAGGTTAAGTGACATTCCCATGGTCAAATTGCCCAAAAGTGTCTGAGACTGGATTTGAACTCAGGTCTTCCTGATGGCAGGAAGTATGTAATGACAATTTCCTCCCTGAATTAAAAAAATTTTAAAAAACCACTTCATTTTCATGTGTCAACATAGGGCAACTCAGCAGCGCAGTGGATAGAGTGTAAGGCTTGGAGTCGGGAAGAAATGAGTTCAAATCTGGCCTCAGATACTTATTAGCTGTGTGACCCAGGACAAGCCATTTACCTCTGCCTGCCTTAGTTTTTGAAACTGTAAGATGGGAATGATAATAGCACCTACCTCCCAATGTTGTTGTAAGAATCAAATGAGATAATAATTGTAAAGTGCTTAGTGTAATACCTGGCACATAGTAAGCACTATAAAAATGTTAGCTATCATTGTCATTATTATTATTATTATCATCATCATTATTATATGCCATACATCATTTTTAGATTATAGTAATTTGTCTCTTGTCATATCCTCCTAGTAGGATGTCCCATGAAAGAAAGGACTGTCTCACCTCAATTGGCCATCTTCTGAAACACTTGAGTGGTAGACGCTAGTTGCCATGCAGTATATGCCAATATATTGTGAATGAGAATCTCATATAACTCCTCTAAAAGTGTCAAGAGATAACAAAAAAAAACTCTTTCTTTTTTTTAAAGGGCTATAAGAAGGTAACTAAAGATTACAGCCGAGGGCAACTACTAAATGGTGGCGTATGGGCCAAAAGGACGTCAGAGCTCTGAATCATTTCAGTGAGGATACTCTCTAGGAAGTCAGATTGTCTTATCTTCTCTTACACAAATATACATCAGGAAGGGAAGGAAGTTAGAACTGCTCTCCCTAATCCCAAAGTTATATCTCCATCAAGCCATTCCTTTAAGCAACAATTCAGGCTCCTTACCCACCATGATGGAATACAGAATAAATCAGATTAAAATAAATAACAAGGACCAGCCTTGAAGGAGAAAGAGTGGAAAGGTGGTAGAGAGAATGAGCAAATACAAAAGGGAAGCCTATGGCAGGGGGGGAACAGCTAGATGGTGCAGTGGATAGAGTGGTGGGCCTGGAGTCAGGAAGACCTGAGTTCAAATCCAGCCTCAGACACTTACTAGCTATGTGATCCTAGGCAAGTCACTTAACCCTGTTTGCCTCAGTTCCTCATTTGAAAAATGAGCCGAAAAAGGAAATGGCAAACCAAAGAGTTGGCACAACTAAAACATCTGAACAACAACAATGAGGAATAAGAAAGAGAAGGGATGAAAAGGGAGTAAAGAGAATGATAAAACCCCCAAATCCTTGCCTTTGTGGAAGATGTATAGACTGATGGTACCTCTATGAACCTGTTCTTTCACAGCACCAGTTCCTAAGCAAACTTATCTTTCTCTAATCAAATTTTCAGGAGACACAATACTAGGAGAAAGAGCCAACACACTGAATGATTAAGTTAGGATCCAAAAAAGAGACTGGCAGGCTGAAATGGTGGATCAAACCTCATAAGAGGACACTTAATAGGCTTAAATGTAAAGTCTCATACTTGGGTTCAAAAAATCAATGTCACATGCATAAAGATGAGGGAAAGATGGCAAAGACACAGTTAATGTGAAAAAACACGGAGGTTTTAACTGACCACAAACTCAATATGGATCAAAAACATGACAAAAGAGCCAAAAACGGTGCACTAAGAAAGGCACAGGGTCCTGAATCAGAGAAGTGACAATCCTGCTATCCGCTCTGGCAAAACCACATTTAGAATTCACCTTGGGTGGGTGAGGATAAATTACGGAAGCCTTCCTAGGGGAGATAGCATTTGAGCTGTACCTTAAAGACTGGGCTTCTAAAAGCCGACCTCCTAAGAACTTCATAGTTCTTTACATGCATTCTTCTGACTGTCTAGTTCAGGGGAATCTGCAGCCTCAAAGCCACATGTGGCCCTCTACATCCTCAAGTATGGCCTTTTGACTGAATCCAAACTTCACAGAACAAATCCCCTGAATAAAAAGATTTGTTCTATAAACCTTGGACTCGGGCAAAAGGCTGCAGGACCTAAAAGGCTACGTGTGGTCTTGAGGCCGCCGGTTCCCAACCCCTGTTTAAAATGTTCTGTATTGCGGCAGCCAGGTGGCGGAGTGGATAGAGTACCGGCCCTGAAGTCAGGAGGACCTGAGTTCAAATCCAGCCTCAGACCAAACGCTTGACACTTACTAGCTGTGTGACCCTGGGCGAGTCACTTAACCCCAATTGCCTAAAAATAAAAAATATTAAAAATAAATAAATAAATAAAATGTTCTGTATCATGAACTCTAGAGAACATTCATTGTTGATGGATGCTTAGTAAGTTAAAATATTTAAGAAAACATTTCTTCTAAGTTTCTAGATAGAAAACAAGATTTAGATAGCATTTTCAGTACACAGTTCCAAATATGAACACTTAATATCTTATTTTTATAATCTAAACATTTCCCAATGTTATGCTTCCATCTGATCAGAGAATGGTAAGATTATATAACTTAAACCTCTAGTGGCCAAAAACAATAAATTACCCAAACTTGCAGTTGTCCTAAAATCTGTAAGATGTTTCCCCTAACAGTCTGCATTCTGAAGAAATAGCAAAGGTTGGGGTCAGAGACTAATTTTATCAAAATGCATGCAATTCATGCATGAAATTACTAAGTATCATACCATAATTCAAAATATAGGAAATGAATTCAGTTATAAAAAGTGATTCACCTATTTGAGGGATTGTAAATAAAATTTAGATTGTCATTCCTTCATGGCAAGGAAGGTTCCCTAATCCAAACTTCAAGTTCTTTTAACTTAGCTAATCAAGTTAATATTATTCTGCATAGTGATTTTAAAAATGATTTTAAAAACTACACACAACTAACTCACTTAGGTTCTGTCAATTTTTAAACATCAAAATGTTTAGCTTTAATTGGAACTTGACAACATACTATTTGGGTTGAGTTTTCTCATATAAAGGAAACTAGTATCCATGAAACAGCTCAGTTACCCAGGTTAAAAGAAATGGTGCTGTGTTTAATGTGTAGCATTTATTTCTAGGTTCTTTTTAGCAAAGAATATTAAAACTTAGCAGCATCAGGATAGCCAAGGCCAGAATAGAAGCAGACTTATTAAACCTCCTCAAGGAGACATGTGGAATCCCAAGGCTGCCGACTCCATTTCTACTGTATTAAGCAAAGTTCTCCCCAGTAACAGGCACCTTGAGCCAAACTAACTCCTGACCACAATGTTAAGATGAGGTTTCCAAGACCACCTGTGAGCTTCAGTAGCATTGACACTTATACCTATAAAGGAGCCTGCACTTAGCATCTGTAAGTACTTTGACAGTGAAGTGTAAGATGCCTGAATTTTATTTCAAGTTACCTGGATTTTCCAAAAGGGGGCACAAAAAAGTTCGGAGTTTTCTAATCCATTTTATTAGCTTAAACAGTAATATTTTGGTAAGCTGATTTTTTAACTTCTCTCCCACCCAAACCCTTGATGCCTGATTTTTTTTTTGTATACACTGTCTTTGGACGACAGATCCTTCCAAAGAAACATTAAATCCAACTCCCTACAGGGGACATTCCTTGAAAATGGTTAAGCAAAACAGTGGTTCAACATGATACTACTTATTACTTTCCATTATTGCAATTCACCATTTGGTAACAGAAATAAAAGAGGTTGACATCTTGTTCTTAAAGGATTCATGGCTTATTGAAACTTGTCAGCTTTCTATCTTTAATTATAAATTTTCTTTCATTTACAAATACACTATTGACTGTATTAATATCCTCTTGGCAAGAATGTACCCTGAAAAGAGTTTGTGTTGAATCATTCACACGTACAACTTGAAATTTAAAACAGGAAAAACATCATCAATCCCAGGGATTCTTAATCTTTTTTATGTCATAGACCCCTTTGGAAGTCTGGGGAGGCCTAAGCAGAATACATAGAATTCCAAGGAAACCAATTTTATTGAAATGTTGTTGTTGTTCTTCAGTCATTTCAGTCATGTTCAACTCTTCATGGCACATTTTGGAAAAGATACTGAACTGGTTTGCATTTCCTTCTCCACTTTATTTAAAGATGAGGCAAACAGGGTTAAGTGGCTTGCCTACGGTCACACAGTTACTAAGTGTCTAGGGCTGCATTGGAACTCAGGAAAATTAATATTCTTGACTCTAGGCCTGGCACTCTATCTACTGCACCACCTAGCACTGTACTGAAATACAGTGGAATAAGTGTTGTTTTTCTTTTTTTGTCCAAATAAGTTCACTGACCTTTGCCTAAGAACCTCTTATTTTAGTCAAATTCCTTCATTCCACAGATAAGGAATCAAGGCTCTGAAAGGAGGAGTTATTAAAGATTACAGCTAGAACATGTCGGAAGTTATCTAAAGAGCCCTGTAACACAAAAAAAAAAAAAACCCAGCAGCTCCTATGATACTCTCTGCCACTTCAGGGTTATCTCTGCATGTCTTCTATAGTACTAATACTTAATATCTATTAACCATAGGCAAGTCATTTAAATTCAATGAATCTTAGTTTCCTCATCTGTAAAATGGTAAGAAAATTATATGTTCTATCAGAATTAACAAACAAGGGTTGTTACAAGAAAAGCATTTGAGCAACCTCAAAAAACAACATAAATATGGATTATTATTGTTACGATTATTTGGTATTATATAGGAACTAAGCAGCATATAATGGTGCCAGACTTCTGGGGCCAACAAGCACCAAGGCTGCAAATGTCACTTCAGATAAAATGTGTTAAAAGTAAAAATATGAACAGATAAAGATAGTGAGATATAATGACTTGGTCAGCTTTGGGAATCAAGAAGACCTGAGTTCAAGTCTTATACCTCTGATACATATGAACAAATCAATGTCCAAAGCAACTTTCTGGGACTTTAAGTTAAAGTGAGTCACCCGTACCTATCAGTTGGAAAAAATTTCCCAGTCAGGGAGTTTCCCACTCTGATGAAATCTCAGATCCCACGCAAACAATAACAACAAAGAAAAGAATTAAAGAGAGCAATGAAACTAAAAGATGAGAAATCAAAAGAAAAGGAAGAACTCCCAGAAAAGAGGGAGGAAAAGGTAAAAGACAGGTACTCAAGAAAAAAAATAAAAATTCCAGAGATATATCCTTAAAGCCTTGTTTGTGTGATAGATTCAGACACAAGAGCCTGCCTATTACAGACTTGCATTTCAGATACGAAAAAAGCTAGGTCTGAAAACAATTTACTTACCAAACCTGCTATTGGTGTAGCCAAACGATTGATCTTCCTAATGATTCCAGGCTTAAGCTTATTAATCAAACTGAAAGAGAATGCAGAAAAAGTGTATTAAATTACAAGTTGTCAACATCTGCTCAAAGTTCTTTAATAAAGTAACTAAAACAAGGAGAAAGGAAATTCTAGAAAGGTTTACTCACAAGACATTCTCATTTAAGAATATAATACTCTGCCGTCCAGACCCAATTTTCTCATAAAAAGGAAACAACTATGTAAGAAAAATTATTTATTGACCAAATTAAGAGAAACAATGTTATGATTAATATTTAGCATTCACTTCTAGGTTCCCCACAAAGAGAATCCTTGAAAGAGATGAAAACTTCTACTCGCAGTAAATTGTATAGCTGTCTTTTAGTTTCAAATTTATTAGGGAATGGTTAAAATTAGCTCCATTTGAAACAGCCAGGAAATGACTTCAGGATCATTTCAACTTAGGTCAATCCAATTGGTACTTGTCCAAAGCACAAGAAAAGAAAATTAAATGATGATGTAAAAAATAATGATATAATTTATGTTTCCCTTGGTACGTTCTATGCATACTAATGATACTGTTTCTCAATGGGAACCTCATTAAGTGGAATGCTACTCCCCAAACTGTGCTGAAAAGTTTAAAAGATACAATATAAGGCGACACAGCTCCCCCCTCCCCCCACTATTAACTCATTCAAGCCTGGGCTTGAAAACTCTGATACTATAGTCTGAATGCAATTTTCAGCTTCAGATCCTAAAACTCCTCCACATGGGGCCAGAAGGCCTAACATAATTACAGTAGAGTCTATTATTATACTAAGGTTCTTGTTACTTTGACACATGATGAAAATGTATTTTAACACTACAGAGAGTACTAAACACTTTTCAGCACTGATAGAAGCCTATAAACTTCTAGAAAATAGAAACTATACTTTGTTTCCTGGCCTAGCAAATACTAGATGTTGGTTATAATGGTAAGGGGGAAGACAAAATAGGATATTAGGCTGAAATTATTAGTAAACTATACCTTACCTCATAGGAAAAATCTATGTTATAGTGCAGGAGAAAAAAAATTGACTCATTCAATCAGAGGACCTGCGTTCAAATCCTTACTCTAACTCTTATTTTCACTTAACCTCCCTAGCCTCGGTTTCCTCACCTATAAAATGGGGGAGTTATATTTGACTTCCTCTAAGGTCCCTTACAGAACTAAATCTATGATAATACTAACACTAGAATTTATTAAGTACAATTTAACACCTACCAAAAGAGTGTCCTGAAATAATGACTTGAAGACTTCACAAGGAGTATTTCCTTAGCTCCAAAGAGGAAGAAAAGAGGAAAGAAAAGAAATCAAATATTTTTAAAATCACTGGAATGTTCAGCACAAGAAAAAAGCATCAGGGAAAAAAAAGGACTGGAACCATGAGTAAGAATGTGTTTAAAATTTCTTTCAATCAGACATGCCTTTAATGTCCAGAAATTACAAGACAGACTGCCTCAGAGTCAGGACAACCTGGGTTCAAGTATCAATATATACTGGCTATGTGACATTACGTAAATTACTTAACCTGTCGACCAATCCCAATGAGTATGCACTGGAGAGAGGGAGAGAGGGAGAGGGAGACAGAGGGAGCCAGAGAGAGAGAGAGAGAGAGAGAGAGAGAGAGAGAGAGAGAGAGAGAGAGAGAGCTATTATAAGTGGAAAAATTAACAGGACTTTCTTAAATGAAGATTTTCAAAGTATTTTCACACCTAAATATATTTAGAGAACACAGTAATTCAAATGATAACACATCTACCCTCATTAACTTAAGCACATTCTATGCCTGCTATGACAAGCTTGATCCTTTGACATGTATGCTTAAAGACTAAGTCTCCATAAATCCAAGCTAGGAAGGCCTTGGCTCCAAAAGACATGTTGTCACCTTCCAAAGTGACAAGGAAAGATGATCGTTTGGAAAAAAAAAGGCACCAATTGCAAAGTATGACACTGTTCACTAGATTTAATTCTAGAAAACAAAGCACTTTCTCTACAATGCATAGAAAAAAAACAAAATTAGGGAAGAACTACTTCAATAGAAAACAGTATCAAGTACCACAGAGAATAGAAAAATTAGTTAGCATCCCTGTCTGGTATCTTGTGAGTGACTCTTTTAGGTTGACTTATGCCCTAGAAGAGCAATATTTCAGTGGCACACCAGTCAGGATCAGAAGTCAAAAGCCAGGGCAATATCTTGGATTTCAAGGAAGTGTGCCTCCATTTTTAACCTTGCTAGAGGAAGAGAGAGTTATATAAATTCAGTTCCACCCACTTGAGTCACGGTTGACCTTAGACAAGTTATTTAATTTACCCATGTGCTTCAGTTATCTCATTTGTATTGTAGGCTTAGTAATGCTAGGAGAATTTTTCATAGCGTCACTTCTGAAAATAGATATTAGTATAGCTAACTTTCAATTACCAGCCTAAGAGAAGGTACATATGAGGGCTTGAAGTAGGGAAAAGAAAGATAGAAGTAATATAAACAAAGTCTTAGATAACAAAAAGTTAAGGTGTTTGTTTTGCTTTGGTTTGGTTTTGTTTTATCCTTCCTTGACACAACTTGACCAGACTAGTCCTAAGGTAGCAGCAACCTAAGGGAGAATAGCACTTCCCTTGCTTTCCCTCATGAATCCTCTAGTATAAGAGCTTATAGTGACCAGCAGATCAGCAAAAAAGAAGAAGATAGAAACAAGAGTCAAAACATTCCTGAAATTACTCCTTAAAAAAATGGTGTTAAGGAAATTGAGAAAAACTCTGCATTATTTCATTATATAGTCAGTGTTTAGTTATCAATTCTGGGCACTGAACTTTGGAGAAAATGCCAACACAACTTTGGCAAACAAAGCATAACTCGTCAAGTTGGGCATTGTGAGTGGAATACATATCATTATGGGAAGAGTCCTCGGGCTATTTCTCCTAGGAATTGATAAGGGTAAACAGAACTGTTTCCAAATTTAAGGATCTAAGTGAACTTGTTGGCAATAGTTCTTTTTGTAGGTCAGAATCACAGGATCTTATATTTGACTTTAGAACTGGATGAAATCTAAGAATTCCCTAGTTCTAACACTTCATTCATCATGGGAAGAAACTGAGGACTAGGAAACTGAAGTGACTTGCCTAGGATCCCAGGGTACTAAATATAATAGGACCATCAAATTAAAGCTTAAAAGGACCTCAAGGGCAATATGGTCCAATCCCCTCTTTATACAGATGAGAAAACCGAGATGGCGATGGATTAAGTGACAAGTTCACTCCTCTCTGCATCTGCTGCTCTGCCTGGTTTCAACTCCAGAAACAAGATTCCTCTCCTTGATTGACACTACTTCCCTCCCCCTCTCCCTTTTGATTGCAGCTCTAGAGGGTGGAGTACCAAACCACTGCCAATGCTTTCCTTTATAGAGGGCAGAAACTGTACTTTCAGTTTACTCTGCTGTGCATCATCTGCTCTGCCTGGTTTCAACTGTAAGATGTCCCTGCACCAGCTACTCCTGGCTTTCCCTTCCCTGCTTTCCTGATTCCCTTTTGTGGTGTTATGTTGTGCGTTGTCTTGCTCTTTAGATTGTAAGTCCCTTAAGGTCAGGGACTATCATTTTATTAATTGGCACTTAACACAGTGCCTGGCAAGCAGCTGTAGGTGCTTAATATATGTTTATTGGAATGGAAAGTATCGGATGCAGAATTCTAACCAAGGTCCTCAGACTACAGATACGTGTGCTTTCAACTATACAATACTACTGATTTCCGTCCAAATCCAGGGATCTTCAATTTGTACCATTAGAGAGGCAGGGAACACAAAATTCCTAAACCTAAGATTCCTAAAGTATAAGGTTTCTATAGAGATAACATATGCTACCATTATTCTGTTGCTTTATGATTTTATAGATGTAACAACATACAAGACATATCAGCATATACGCTGGATCTTGATTGGTGCAAATAGCGAATCCTGTGAAGTGCTTGCATGTTTCAAATTCACACTGTTCAAAGTTATAAGTATGTAAAATAGTCTTTGGTTCCAGCCCAACATAACGATGACATGCAAATTCAAATCACATAACCCTTTACGAGGACTCATTATTTCACTAACTGAAATCTAGCTGTACATCAAATATTGTCAGTTTTTTTAATTAAATTTTAGTTCCTACAATGGACAATATGCTGTAATAGGGAAATCAGAAAGATTCTTCAGTTCAAGTAGCATCTCCACCATTAACTAGCTGTAGGACTTTTCACAAATTATAACTTTTCTCTAAGACTCAATTTGCTCACCTCTAAAGAGGAAAAATAATACTTGGACTATGTACCTCACAGGGCAGCTAGGTGGCTCAGAATCTCAGAGAGATTCATCTTCCTGAGTTCAAATCCAGCCTCAAACACTTAGTAGCTGTGTGACCCTTGGCAAGTTACTTAAGCCTGTTTGCCTCAGTTTCCTCATCCATAAAATAATCCAGAGAAGGAAATGGCAAACCACTAGTATCTTTGCCAAGAAAACTCCAAATGAGGTCAAAAAAGTCAGACACAACTGAAACCATTCACAACAACAAAAACCTGCCTCATGAAGTTCTTGCTAGGATATAGGGAGATCAGGTATGTCAAGTGATTGGTAAAGCATAAAAGACATTTTCTATGTAATTATTATCCCATTAAGAAAAAGTTGAGGTCACAGAAGGAGTCAGCATAGCATAAATAAGAAAACAGGCTCTAGAGACAGAAGATCTGGTTCTACCTTTGCCAAGTCACTTAACCAGGCTTCAGTTTGCTCATCTTTAAAATGGGATGCTAGACTAGATGGACTCTGAAGTCCGCTAAGACCTAGTTCTATGGTCCTATTATGACTTGAAATGATAAACACTTAAGTTAGCAGAAGAGAGGGATACCTCGCTGTTTTAAACGTTTACTGGATTTCTGACTACACACAGGTCAGCTACCAGTGTATTCATCTATAAGATAGGGATAACACTGTAGCCTACCCCATAGGGTTGTTTTAAGGCTCAAGTGAGATTATATATATAGATATATATAGATATATATATAGATATATATAAAGTGCTTTATAAACCTTAAGATACAATGTAAGCATTATCATTATTTTCCAAATCCTTATTTCCAGTGGAAAATAAAATCAGTCAATGGAACCATTTATCCCAATGTGGTCCATTGGGTATTCCCATTCACATAATATTGGTAAGAATATTGAGCACAGATTTGGATCTACAAAGGACTATAAAGATCATCTAGTATAATGTCTTTTTGAGAAAATCCAGCTCAAGAGTTATATCCAGCAACATCATCGTCATCATCACCATCCCTAACATTTATATAGCACTTACTATGTGCTAGGCAACATGCTAAGCACTTTACAAATATCTCATTTGAGCCTTACAACAACTGAAGGAGTCAGGTGAAATTATTAACTCCATTATACAGACAAGGAAACTGAGGTAAAGCTAAGTGAATTGCCCAGGCTCACACGGCTAGTAAATGTGTTTGGCTGGATTTGAACTCAGGTCTTCCTGATTCCAGGCCTACTATCTACTACACCACCGACATGTGACCTTTCCAAATCCCATAATTGTTAGTGATCTTCCCTCATCGCCTCCTCAAAAAGGAAAAAAAAATTATTTGGTATCAAATGTGGTACATACTCATCTATGTAAATGTTCTTTTCCTCCAGCAAAACGTAAGCTTCTTGAGGGTAGATACTATTTTGTCTTTGTCTTTGTAATTTCCAGTACCTAGCATACCTACAGCAGTCACTTAATAAATGATTTCTGAAATGAAATGAAGTGATTTATCTGAGGTCACATGGGTAGTAAGTGGCAAAGTTGGGCCTGAAGTCTATGTTCCATACCCCAGAGTCGATAATCTTTCAACTATGCTTCCCACCGTCCCCACTAACTCATCCTGCTCCAGCCTCCTCAAAGCTTCTCCTAGGCTACACTCCAATTCTAGATCTACAAATTATATTATGTATCATTGGTCCAATTAAAGTCACAACAAAAAAGCAACTAATCACTCAGTACAATTCATGATCTTTCACACTACTAATCAGTCCTTGAGTTTTACACCTACGTATTTCTGCCCCAGGTGCTTTTTTTCTCTTTTTTTAAACCTACTTCTCAGCCAATGGACCTGACCATTCTAATAGATCTGTTTTGCTATTCATAAAGCTATGCCCTAGGAAAGTCACCTTTTTGGAATCATGGATTCCTTTCACAATCTGGTAAAAGATTTGGAATCTCTTCTCAGAATAATATTTTTAAATGAATAAAATAAAATGCATATGGTTATGAAGGAAACCAATCATATTGAAAAGGCATATTCTGCCATCCCATGTCATCTGTAGGATCAATGTAGATCCATAGTTGAGACCATTGAACAAAATAATGACTTATCCAAGATCACACAGGTAAAAAGTGGCATAGTCCAGAGTTGATCCTATGAACAAACACTATTCCCCACTTCTACTACTCTGCTTTTCTCTTTTCTTTTCTACATGGACCTTTTCCATTTATTGTATGAGTGAGTTATACAAGTCCAACCCCTCCCCACCCAATGGATACATTAAGTAAGCTATGAGATTTTTTCAATATATGACAAAGCGCAGAAAGAGGTTTTTGGTTTTTTTTTTACTCATTACTCACTGGTGGACCACACTCAGTCTTACCTCATCTAGGAACTCATATATGTACTTGAGTGAGTCACACTACAGCTAAATTATTTCTCCACATCCTAGATGTTCCATTACCATACCATTGGCAAGCAAATTCTTTCTTCAATGCCTTCACTAGTTTCTCTTTATCATAATCGTCATCAATACACTGGATAGTAGTGAGTTTCTCTGTTGAATACAGACAGTTCTCACCTTATGTAAATTCACATTACACAATCTCAACTTTATGTAAAGAATTCTGAAAGTTATGGGAAGGTGCAACAGAAACATGTATGAAGAGAGTCTGGAGTAAATTGTGTCCACAATTTGTTCCCAGTCTTCATGATTTCAAAAAGAAGAAACATTCAAAGAAGGGAGTAACAAGATTGTAAAATTAGCACAAGAACTGGAGCTAGGAGTGGATGAGAATGATGTGAAGGAGATGACTGGGGCTCACGGAGAAGAACTGTCAGAGGAAGATCTGATTGAGTTGTGTGCTGCAAAGACTGCAGAAAAAGAAAGGGAAGCTTCAGAAACCAAGGCTGAACCAAAAGGCTTGGAATCACTACATATAAATTGACTAGATTAGTTAAGAAAAACTAATCAGAGACACATATTCAAGAAGGGCATACAAAGCTGACTTCAGAGTCAGGAAGACCAGGTTTTAGGAAGGAAGACCCACCGATGGTACATACTGCCTATATATCCCAGGACAAGTTATTTAAGGTCTCAATGACCGAGACAACTATCATATTATAGAAAAGTGCTGACTCACAATGATGAAGTTCCTTACCCAGAACTCCCCTACAGCAGTGAAATTAAAAGTCCAATTAAAAAAAAAAGTTAATAAGCAGACATCTCTTAAAGAAAAGAGGCTATTGCCATACAGTCGTGTCCAACTCTTCATGACTCCATTTGGGGCTTTCTTGGCAAAGATACTGGAATGGTTTGCCATTTCCTTCTCCAGCTTATTTTATAGATGAGAAACTGAGGCAAACAGGGTTAAGTGACTTGCCCAGGATCACAGAGCTAGTAAGTATCTGAAGCTAGATTAAAATTCTTCCTGACTTTAAGCCTGGCATTCTACTCACACTTAGCTGCTCAAATAAGAGAGGTTAGGATGAAATATATATAAATTCCATTTTGCCCATAATTTAAAAGCTCTGACCTACAAAATTTTCCCTAATAATAGAATGACTATGACATTTGCCATCATATTCTAAATTTAGTTGAGTAAATCTATTATAGAACTGCTTTCCTCTGAGTCATTACAATTTTGTTTATTAAAAACAAATTAGGCAAATCAAACTATCAGAGGGACACCATACAGAACTCAATAAAATAATACAATTCATTTGGAGGAACATAAGATCTAGAGTATAAAGGGAAATAATTGGGGGGGGGGAGGTAGGAACGAAAGGGATTGGTATTTCCAGACCTCAAACTATATTAAAAAGCAGCAGGGATGAAAACATTTTGATATTGGTTAAAAATAATAGAGCAATCAATCAATGGAACAGTCTAGATAAGGGAGAGTGAAAAGCAATGGAATTCAATAACAATGTTCATTAAACCCAAAAATACAAATTATTTAGAAAAGAACTTCTTATTTGATTAAAAAAACTGCTGGAAAACTGGAAAGCAGTCTGGCAAAAACTAGACTTAGACCAACATCTTACTCGATGTTGCACAATAAACTTAAAAGAGCTACATAACCTTAATATTAAAGACCATATCATTAAAGAATTCAAAGAGAAACAGATCAAACACCTTTCATGGCTATAGGTAGAAGATGAATTCTTAACCACTCAAGGGTAGAGGAAATTACAAAAGATATAATATCTCATTATGATTAAATGGAATTGAAAAGTATTCACAGAAACAAAACTAATGGGTCTAGGTTAATAAGGGAAGCAGTTAGACAGGAAAAAAGTCTTTGTAACAAATATCTCAGACAATGGTTTGGTAGCCAATGGAAAATATCTTCCTATCTATCTGAATGTATGTATATGTGTATATATACATTCATAAATACATATATATCCAAAAGCCATTCCCCAGGAGATAAGTGGTCAAAGGATTTGAACATTTCTCAGAAGGCAAACTATCAACAAATATATGAAAGAATGTTCCAATCATTAATAAAAAGAGAAATTCAAATCAAAACAATGTTTCACCTCACATACAGCAAATTAGAAAAAAAATGACAAAAAACAAGAAAATAGTCAAAGTTGGAGGGGCTGTGGAAAGATAGGCACCCTAGTGCACTGTTGGTTGAGTTGTGAATCAATATAATCATTCTGGAAAGCAAGCTGGAATTATGCAAATAAAATCACTAAAATTTCCGTGTCTTTTGATGCAGAGATTCTACACTAGGTTTATATACTCCAAGGTGGTTATTATTAAGAAGAAATAACCCATCTACACCAAAATATTTGTATCAATACTTTTCTTCTGCTTTGCAAAGAACTGGAAACAAAGTAAATGCCCATCTATTGTGGAATGGCTAAACAAACTGCAGTACATAAATGTAATGCAATATTTCAACATTGTGAGAAATAATGAATTTGAAGAATACAGAGAAGCATGGAAAGGTTCTGATGTAAAGTGAACTTCTCCCCTACTCCAATCTATTCTTTATACAGATGCCAAAGTGATTTTCCTAAAGCAGAAGTCTGACCTATTTCACCCCCTCTACTTGGTATGTTCCAAAGGCTCCCTATCACCTCTAGATTAAAATAAAAACTACATCACTTGGCATGTAGAGTTCTTCACAAGTTAGCCCCCTACCTAACTTTACAGATTTATTACATATTAATTCCACTCCCAAAACTCTATGCTTCTGCCAAAAAGGATTTTTGCTGCTCTACTACAATGCTCTTTCTCCCATCTCCATGCCTTTGCACAAACTATATAGTTTAATGCACTCACTCCTCACCTCCACCTTTCAATCCCTGGTTTTCTTTGAACCTTAATGAATCAGTTCAAGCACTACCTTCTGCAAAAGGGTTTTCTTTGTTGTCCTAGATGTCACTGTCTACTCCTCAGAAAAGTTGACTTGTGTAACCCCAGCTTTCATAAACTCTCTCACACTGTAGATATGGTTACAATACCTTTTGGAGAAAAAGAAAAGAAATGTGGGGACTGACAGCTAACTGGAATGGGCCAGAAAGAGTTTCTTTGAGGCACTTAAGAGTATATTACTTAGCTGCTCTTCTTGAGAACAAGTTTACTGACTATGGAGAGGATAATGTATAGGAAATATGTTCTTTGGAGAAGACATGCTAAGAAAAATCCATGAGGAAAACTGAGTTTAGCTGTCTTTCATTCTTGACAAGAACTGAATTAAGTTTTGCCTTATTATATGGAGAAAATCAGTTAACTGATATTTTTGAGGCAAAGTGAGCAAAATATTATATTGAGAGCACCTGAGCTATCTACATTCTGAAGAAAGCCACTTTATTGAACTGTGATGATATTCAAGGAATTGAGAGGTGACAGTGGGTATGAGGAATTCTAGTCGGCAACTTCTTCTTTCCCATGTTTTCCCAAAGAGCTTGGAGTTAATTCACTGATTAATGGGGAAACAATTTGTTTTTAGTAACTTATGGAGTAATATGAGAATATACCCCTATGCCTTTTAACCCAATGGCAAAAAAAAAATTAATGATATAACAGTCAGTAGCAGACTGAGGGGAGCATGTATGTTTGGCTTCTAAGAGGACCCTTCAGAGGTAGAGCTCATACCCTGTATCATGATATCTAACCTTATCCCCCATGAGATTGCTACATGTTGGGTTAGCATCACCCTCCTACATTTTTGCCTGTTTTCCATATATTTATATATGCCTACATATATGCCTACTTTCTCCTCCATTAGAATGTGAACTTTTTGAGGGCAGGCAGTTTTGCTTTGGTCTTTGTATGGCCATCACCTGGCATATAAGGTGCTTGAAAAATATTTGGAGATTGAATAACTTATTAAGAAAAATGAGAATTCCTATTGGTTCTAATTCTTACTTACAACATCACTAATGTGAAAATATATTTAATAGGAATGTATATGTATGTGTGATATATATGTGCAGATTGTACACTGTCTTGGGGAGGGAGGTAAGAAGGGAGGGGGAGAAAAATTTAAAACTAAAAAGTTTATGGAAGTGATTGTTGATAAAACAAAATAAATTCATAAAAAAGGGAAAACGGGAATTAAAAGCACTAAAAACAGCATCTATATTCAGTCATTTTTAGAATGGGTAATAAATACAGTGTGTTGGTATAGAAGGAATGGTGGTGGTAGAGGAGACACTGGTACAGGTAACTCCTAATGAAAAAACTCCCTCTACAAATGAAGGTTTGAACATGCTTAGCAACTAATAGTCTTAGGGAATTGCTTGTCATACTAGCTGTTTGACCCTAGGTGAGCCACTTAACCTTAGCACCCCAAGCAAATCTCTAAGGGTAATATTGTGGTACATAAAAACAACAAATATGAGACATAAAAGCAAATGTGGAAGGACCTGTACAAAGTCATAGAAAGGGAAATCTGTAAAACAAGAACCATATGAACAATGATTGTAATTATAAAAGAAAAGAAGAAAAAAAAAAAGCAAATAGAGCCAAAGATGCCAGAACTCCGATAAGACCTCAAAGGGGATTCAGAACAAAAGCATTTTCTTTGCTTGTTTGTTGTTTTGGTTGAGATTAAACGTTTGTCCATTTTGCTTGTTTGTCATTTTTTACTATTAAATTTACAATAAAATACATACAATACATAATACAAATTTACAATAAAATACATACAATAAAATACAATTTTAAACTTAAAGTAGCTGCCCACCCAGCAAACAGCAATGCCTTGTTATTCACTGTATGTTCCATCCAACTAAGCCTTCCCAAGCTTTAATAAGGGTACATAGATTAGCATACAATCTAAATACCTGTGTTTTCTTCTAAAAAAAAAAAGTAACTATTAAAGGAGCTATTAACGTGGTACCTGTAAAGTTGGGGGGGGGGGTTATATTTTAATAACTAGATAGCAATATATTTGGTTTCCTTTATAATCCTGCAGATTTTATTTTATACATTTAAAAACATTCAGAGAAGGGATCCACAGGTTTCACCAGACTGCCAAAGGAATCTAAGATACAAAAAAGGTTAAGGATCCCTGCTCTATTAAAACATTATGAATTATCAATTAGACCTAAAGTGATAGAAACTTAAATAAAGTATTGTTCAAAGTAGTAAACTAGGCAGACTCTAGTCTAGTACCTTCCCACACTAAAATACAACTGCAATTAACAGAACTTTGGCTTTTCATAAACTATGGTAAGAATACCTTTTAAATTCTAGTTGCTGTAACTTTGGCTACTGAAAACCTCTGACTCTTCTACCCCCAGTCATTACTCCATTTTCTCTGAATAGATCTTGCATGTACCTGTTTACAAGTTCTTTGCCCTTTAGACTGTCAGCACCCTGAGGCCAGGGGCTGTGTTTGCCTTTCTTGGTAACCCCACCATTTAGCTTTGTTTTTGGCACATAGTAGGCTCTTAATAAGATCTTGTTGACTGAATGACTGTATAGTTTGACAATGCCTTTCATTCCAACTACAGCCCACTCCAGTTTCCAAAGAGACTTTTTTAATCAAAAGAGTTTTTAAGGACCAGTTCTCCTAGAGAAGTGTTCATTTGTCCACATAACACTCTAGCTTAACAGAGAATTCCTTTCTCTCCACAGTCACACAAATGGACACTGCTTCTCTCCTTCCCTTCAAAGTTCAGCTCAAAAACCAACTTCTACATAAAGCTTTTTCTTATTCCTATACTCACCCTACTCCCAGTTGCTAGAATATTTTCCTCAAAAAATTGTTTTCATCTATTTCTGTATAGATTTATAAATGAATATTTTATACATACTTATAAAAGTACATGTTGTTTCCCCATATAGAATGCAAGCTTCTTGAGGGCAGGGGCTGTTTCATTTTCATCTTTCTATCCCCAGAGCCTATTATAGTGCCAAGGACATGGTAGGCACTTAACGAATCCTCATTAATTGATTCCCCATCAGAAAATAAAAGAAAGACCAAGATTAACTTCTCAGGTCCACATAAAAACTTCTCTATTGTCTCTAGGATAAAATATTAACTTTCACAGTATTTGTGAGCAAAGTGCAGTAAACCTAAAAAGGTAGCTAGGAGTCTAACTCTGACATCTTTAAAAGTCAGTCAAATCCTAAAGTCAACTAGGATTCAGTGGAACTTCTTGAATAAAGGAATAATATGATCACCTGTGTTTTAGAAATATCATTTTGGCAGCTGTGAAGGATGGATTACAGAGGAGAAAGGCTGGGACAAAAGGATTCCAACGATGCTGCAAATGTTTCCAACCATGTTCAAAATATCTTTGGGATTCTTTTTAAATTATTCTCAAACAATGTGGCATATCTTTAATAACCTCTAGTGGTGATATATATTTATCTTTTTTAGAGTAAATACTCAAAGTCATTCACAAAAGTCAGTAAAGATGATCAAGTTCAATCATAACATTTTGAGTGAAAATTAAGCCACAAAAAGTATAATTATACAGTTTTAAGATAATTTTTCTGTCCCATAAGCTGAATCTTAAAAAAAAAAATTCCCAAAAGGAGTTCCAAATGTATTTTGAGCAATGGAGCCACTGATGCATCATTCCAATAAGGTAAACATTTTGAAAAATAATCATTTTAAGTATGTTTGTTTTTATTGGATTTTTTTAAAAAACTACATCCACCTGTCTCATTACTTTATAGGCACATCACTCATTTCTGCCTAGAATTAAAGCTTACATTTTGTTTAGAACTTGTTTTGCAATGAATCATTGAAAACTGTATATTAAACCTCTTTGGACTACTTTCACCCCCTACATCTTTAAAAGGATTCTCTCCTTTTCCCCCCTTAGAACATGCTTAAATATAATTGAACAGAATAGTTAAGCAGAAAAATACTGTAACCTGCCGGTGACCAATTGAACTGATACCTACAAGGATTAAACATTCTAAACTTATCACAAAGGGTATTTCAAATAAATGACAACTGTATTAGGATGATAGCGAAGGACAAACACCATCACTCTTTGTCCTTGCTCACCTTGTCCTTTCTACGGGTATCTGTTCTATATTCCTAAAAGAAAGACTCCAAATACCTTACCACTTGCTATAGTATCATAATGTTCTGTGAGATTGTACGACATTGAAGTATCTACAAAGTGAGGTGACAATAAGAACACAGAGTATTTCCTAGAGTCCCTTTTCATTTTCCTCCAGCAACTCTAAGGTCTGGACATCTCTGCCTCTGTCAGCCCACAGACAGCCCCAAACTTCGTGGTGGCGCACAGCACATCTCTGTCCACATCTCTGGTGGCTGAACCTGAATACATTCCACTCATACCTGTGTGGCAACTTTAAATAATTAAACGCTCCTAAAGTTTGGGTGTGCTAGAGTTCAATTTACTGCTCACTTATTATAGGATCATAGGATTTAGAACTGAAATGGACCTCAAAGATCATTTAGTCCAATCCCTTCCTTATACATATGAAGAAATGGACTCAGACCTAAGTCCTTTGCTTCTAAACCTTTTCACCAATAGAACCAGGATGATGAAGGGCTTTGAGATAGTGGCATATGAAAATAAGTGGAAGAAAACGACTATTGAGTCTAGAGAAGAGAAGACCTGGTGGTGAGGGGAAGGAGACACACGACAGCCCTTAAAATCCTTGAAAAGAGTTATCATGAAGAAAAGAGACTAGACTGACTGTTTAATTCTAGAGGGAAAGACCAGGAATGCTGGTGGGAGTTCAAATGAGACCAACTTAAATTTGATGTCAGGGAAAACCTCCCAGCAATTAGAGCTATCCGCAAGAGGAATGGACTAGCTAGGAAGCAGCTGGTTCCTCTCCACTGGACATCTTCAAGCAGAATCTATATTCACGCATATTGTAACGGGATTCTATTTTCACATACGAGGTGGAGTGGATGGGCCTCCCAATGATAAAATTGGGTGATTCTAATTCTGTAGCTAATAATAACAGCTAGCATTTATATAGTACTTTAAGGTTTGTAAAGCGCTCTATTATTTACCTCAGTTTAACCTCACTACAACCCCAGGAGGCAGGTACCATTATTACCCCCATTTTACAGATGAAGAAACTGAGGCAGACAGATTAAATGACTTGCCAGGGTCACACAGCTAGTAAGTTTCTGAAGCAAGATTTGAACTCATCTTCCTGACTCCAGGTCCAAGACCCCATCCAATAAGTTACATACATCCCTCACCTACACCATCATGTCACATCCTTTCTTCTGGACTTCTGCTGACTCTCTCATCAGCTAAAGTCATAATGCACAAGCCATATTTACTAACTGTGACCCCAAAAAAGATAACACCTATAAGAAGCACAAAGTATCTACTGCACTAGGCAAACTCATTCAGGGGCGTCACGATTCTGGAGCTGGTATGTTATTATATTTTTGCTACCAAAAACAGAGGAACAGTTTTGCACATAGTAGGGCTTCAATAAACATTTGTTTAAAATAAATGGACAATGCATCAGAAAGATTTTGTTAGATCTATCTCATGATCACCACGTGGAATCCTCAAGAAAAAATTATGTTGCTTCCAATTATAATTTAGTTTTCTAAATTGCTCTATTTAGTGTTGGAGATTTACACCAAGATGTATTTGCTGATATTAATTACAATATGCAGATAATGAAATATCCACAATAAGATACACTGGACAGCAAAATAAAGATTGCAATTCCCTTCTCAACACTATTTTTAAAACATAAACACTTGCACCCTTTGGAAGCAGGACACCAATAGAAAATGTAGTACGACACTGATTTGTAGTACAACAGCGTAAAGAAATAATGCTTGGGTGATATATAATACCAATAGCATTGGCTAAGCAATACTAGGGCTATTAATTAGATTGCTATTAATAATATTAAAATGATAACTTTGTATGCAGATTAGATTATTGTTAATAATAACATTAAAATAATAACTGCATATAAATTATATTACTATTAATAACATTAAAATGATAGCTTTGCATACAAAAGATGACAGAATCGGCCTGTAGTGTGTTGTTTGATTGTTTTTCTAGTAAAAGTGCTGAGATATACTCACCGAGTCACAGAATCACAGCATCTCAGAGTTGAAAGTGCCTTCAGATACTCTCAAGTCCAATCTGTCTCTCTACACATCCCCAACAAGTAATTATTAAGCCTCCACTTAAAGATTCTCTAAGGAGAAGAAAGCTACCGCACATACCAAGGTAGGCCATTCTATTCCTGAACCACTATAATTAGTAGAAAGTTGCCTTACATCATCGAGAAACATACACATTTTTGCAACTATAACTCATTGTTCCTGGGTCTTTTCTACAATCAAGACAAATTCATTCCCTCTTCTAAGGAACTGTGCTTCAAATACTTGAAATTATCATGTCTTCCCAGAGATTTCTCTTCTCCAAGTTAAATATGTCCAGTTCCTTACGCCAACCCTCAGAGAGGATAATCTGTCTCACCACCCCACTAACCTTCTTTTGGAGGCTCTCCAGTCCAGTAACGCTCTTCCCAGAATGTGATCCCCAGAACTGAACATACTACTTAAGATGTGGTCTGACCAAGATAGAGTACAGTGAAGCTAACAACTCCCTAGTCCTGGACACTATGCCTGTCAATGCAGCCAAAGATCACATTCACTTTTCTGGCTGCAACTTTGCACTATTGATTCACACTGGGCTTGTGAGCCACTAAAACCCACAGATCTTTTTCATAATTATCTAGCCATGCCTCCCCCATACTTGGGTTAAAAAAACTCAGCTTCACAAGTATGGAATTTCCTGTTTCTTTCTACTAAAATTCATCTGATTCATCACATTACATTCAACCTATCAAAATCTTGTGAGGTATTCACTATCAGCCAATGCATTAGTGAAGCCTCTCAACTTTATGTCATCTCTACTCTCCCACAGATTTTCATTAAGGATTACTTGGTAAGTCCAGTCCTATCAAATTGCTACTAGGTGTGCCTATGGGACCAACAAAGATAAACCAATTCCTTCTTCCAAGGGACAAGAGAATTTGGTAAATCTACCTAAGAGTGTTAAATTCAGTGCACATCTCTCCATTTTGTCCACCAAGAGAGCATAAAATGTTTTGGCAAATGCTTTGCTGAAATCTATCTTTATATGTGTGTGTGTGTGTGTGTGTGTACATATATATGTGTAAATATAGATATATACGTATGTGCATATATATATATATATATATATATATGTACACACAGCATATTTATCTATGAGGCTAGCTTGTTAAGAAGGAAAATAAGACAGTTCATCCTAACCCTCTTTTTGGCTAATAGCACACATTTGTAAGAAAGCAGACTGGAGTTCAGGTTACAGTCTGGGGCCCCAGAAGAAAACAAAGCTAATTCCCTAAGAAAAAATTAAAACTTTTTAATAATTAAAAACAAACAGCTCACATACTTACTCACACAACAGGACACCATTTTCTAGAGATGCTCGAAAATCCTTGTTTTCAAAGTTTTTCTCAGTAACTGCCTAAAAGAAAGATTTCAGTGTTAACTTTATTTTATTCAGGACTAGCAACAAGTTGAATAAAAATGTCTCAGGACTGAATATTAGACTGTATAATTTGCATCTAATACTGTACTTGGAAAGTTTTTCACTACCATCAACAAATGCTTTCCCAGGAGAAGAAATTGAGCTCTGTTCTTCATGCTTCATGAAGAGGTTAACTATTTCAGTATGAGCAACTACGCCTAGAGGAAAAAAAATTACCATCTTCTGCACCACAGACTTTTATTAAATACATAAAATGAGATGTTAAGTAGCTGTTAGGAAGTAGGGGTAGCAAGTTCCTAAGAATGGATAGAGAGCCGGGCCTAGAGTCAGAAAGACCTGAGTTCAAATTCAGCCTCAGACACTTACTAGCTTTGTGACCCTGAGCAAGTCATCTAACCTCTGTTTGCCTCAGTCTCCTCATCTATAAAATCAGGGTAATATTAGCCCCTACTTCTCAAGGCTGTTGTGAAACTCAAGTGAGATAATAATCATAAAGCACTTATCACAGTGCCTGGTACATAGAAGGTGCTATATAAACATTACCTATTATTATCTAAAAATTACATGTATATTACCAACTTTCCAAAGGCAATGCATATTTAATATGTCATGAGAAGCATTCTACTTCTTTAAAAAAATTAAAAACAGGAAGTGGATGGACTTCACTCACAGTAGCAACCTTCAGTATAAGGTTGTAATAGAAGATTCATTGTCATATCGAAAGGCTATAGCTTACAAGTTCCCAATCAGTGCAGAGATACTCCTCTTTTCTATGGATTCTACTTGTATACATCCTCAAAATAAATGGTTCATAAATACTGAAGGACTAAAATTATGATCATTTTATTTTGTTATGAGAAGGGATTAAGAGTTACTTTCCCATTAGTTTCTTAACTAGGACAAAAAGGTGAGGTAGGGGATACTGCTCTTACAACAATAAAGGTGAGCAATGCTCCTTGAGTAGTTAGAAGCCCAGGATGTGACCTACCTAGGATTCCTCCACAACCTCTAGAATTGCTATCATGTTCCTTCGTATAACTAAATGCAAACAGGTTACTTGTGCAACTTAGACTGGCTTCAATCTTCTCCCAGAGGAGTTGAACTCCTTCCCTTAGTTCTCATGTGTAATTATAATGATACCTTCCTTCCTCCTTACTTCCACTACCACCCTAGTGTAGAATGACATTATTGTCTATCTGGATTATTGGACAGATCCCTAATAGCTGTTTCTGCCTCCCCTACCACCACTTCCCACTCCTCAACTCCATCCTGTACACCACTATCAAACTAATCTTCATTGTACATAGATCAGACTGTCACTCTTCTCAAAAATATTTACTGACCTTCTATTGGCTATCAAACAAAAATCACAACCTCCATAATCTGGTACAAACCTGTCTTTCCTCATACTATGTATTCCAGTTCAAATAGGATTATTTACTTTTCCTCAACACACAACCTGGGATTTATCTCCTCTGTCTTTTCCTTTGATTGTGCTGTTTCCTACTTCTTAAATGTTCTCCAGACCAACCTTCACCTATTCAATCCTACTAATCCTCCGAAGTCCAAAACAACTGCCACCAAGCCCATGAAAAACTCAAAGTTCAAATGATCATCAGTGTCATTGTGCCAGTGTGGGGTTGTGGAAGTGTGGGAGGGGAGACAACGGAGATGACAAAATATGGGAATCTCAGCTAGGCTGATGTCAAAATCTCATGTAGAATGAATAAACACAAAATTATTAATATACACCAAGGAAAGAGAAAGCTGGAAAAGATTTCCAGCTTAAATCTAGAGGTCACACTGAACCAGTGGTTGAAGGAGATACTTACAAATATTTAGGTGTTGTCCAGGTAAGACACATTAAGCATAAAGAAATAAAGGAAAAGACTGGGGTTGAATATAGTAAGAGAATTACAAGATATTAGAATAAAAGCTTAATTGGAAGAACACATTTAAAATAATAACACCTATGCAATGACAATCATAATGTGCACTTTTGGAATTTTAATATGACCAAAGATGATCTATGAATTTCTCTAATAAAAATCTGTACAATATTAACAAAACATTGAGCACATCACTCTAAGGCAGTTATAGGAAGACTAATGATTCCAAGTGAAAAAAAAAAAAAAGGAAAAAGACAGTTAATAAAAATTCTTAGGACACATGATCAAGAGGTCAAAAACCAATAGAAATACTTTTGGAATAAGCTAGCATCACCTCACTAAGCAATAATAAAGACTGGTTACAGGTGTATGTCATTGGATTTGTCAAACATAGGCAAAAGTGGCTTACCTCTAGAGAAGGCCCATGAAATAACTAAATCCCCTTTATGGGTGGATAGCCACATGAACTCTGTTGATGGAAAAGCACTGAAAGTTGAATCATGAAAATGTATTTGTGGAGGGGCGGAGCCAAGATGGCAGAGTAAAAGCAGTGACTTGCTTGAGCTCTCCCCCAAAACCCTCCAAATACCTGTAAAAAAAAATAGCTCTAAACAAATTCTAAAGCAGCAGAAACCACAAAAAGAGGGAGTGAAACATATTTTCAGCCCAAGACAACCAGGATAGTTGATCAGAAAGGTATATCACGCCAGACGTGGAGAGGAACACAGTTAGACTTGGGTGCGCAGGCTGCAGCGAACCTGGAGCAGGCCTCAGAGGGTTGAATCTTGGGCAGCTGTGGTAGTTTCTAGACTTCTCAACCCATGAACACCAAAGACAACTTAGAAGGTCAGTGGAAAAAGTCTGTGACCGCGGTGAGAGTCAGAAGCTAGGTCTCAGTCATAAGTTGGGAGCGCGGGCCACAGTTGCCTCCTGAGCTTCCAGACCACAGACTGAGGGGGAATCCAGTGGCTGATCAGAGGGGGATTGCAGGGATCTCTTTGCTAGTGCTGAGACAGGAATCTCTTGCTTTGCCCATACTTGGATCTGGGTCACAGTTCTGAGGGGTAGTCCTGGGGCAAGGAGAAGCACTGGCCTGGTGGAGCTTGTAGTGGTGGTGGACAGGAAACACCTCGCTCCTTATCATAGCACCATGGAAGAACTGAAAATTTACAGGTCCCTAGAAGCATCTCTGAAAACAGCTGTACAAACTCCTGAAGCTTGGGACAGTACATTCTCCATATTGGAAGCAGACTCTTACCTTAACAAAGAGTTTATAACTCAAGTAACTGACTGGGATTATGAGTAAGCAGCGCAAAAAGAGTCAGACTATATTATCTTACTTTGGTGACAAAGAAGATCAAAACATACAACCAGAAGAAGAAAACAAAGCCAAAGCTGCTACATCCAAAGCCTCCAAGAAGAATATGAATCAGTCACAGGCCTTGGAAGAGTTCAGAAGGGATTTTGAGAAGCAAATAAGAGAAGAAGAGCAAAAACTAGGAAGAGAAATGAGAGTGATGCAAGAAAATCATAAAAAACAAGTCAACAGCTTGCTAAAGGAGACCCAAAAAAACACTGAAGAAAATAACACCTTAAAAAATAGCCTAACCCAAATGGCAAAAGAGGTCCAAAAAGCCAATGAGGAGAAGAATGCCCTAAAAAGCAAAATTGGTCAAATGGAAAAGGAAGTCCAAAAGAGTACTGAAGAAAATACTTCCTTAAAAATTAGAATAGAGCAATTGGAAGCTAGTGACTTTATGAGAAATCAAGACACTGTCAAATAAATCCAAAAGAATGAAAAATTAGAAAACAATGTGAAATATCTCATTGGAAAAACAACTGACCTGGAAAATAGATCCAGGAGAGAGAATTTAAAAATTATTGGACTATCTGAAAATCGTGATAAAAAAAAAAGCCTAGACACCATCTTTCAAGAAATTATCAAGGAAAACTGCCCTGGTATTTTAGAACCATAGGGCAAAATAGAAATGGAAAGAATCCACCGATCTCCTCCTGAAAGAGATCCCCAAAGGAAAACTCCTAGGAATATTGTAGCCAAATTCCAGAGGTCCCAGGTCAAGGAGAAAATATTACAAGCAGCCAGAAAGAAACAACTCAAGTATTGTGGAAACACAATCAGGATAACACAAGACTTAGCAGCTTCTACATTAAAGAACCACAGGACATGAAATATAATATTCCAGAGGGAAAAAGAGATAGGATTACAACCAAGAATCACTTACCCAGCAAAATTAAGTATAATCCTTCAGGGGAAAAAATGGTCATTCAGTGAAATAGAGGATTTTCAGGCATTCTTGATGAAAAGACCAGAGCTGATTAGAAAATTTGACTTTCAAATACAAAACTCAAGTGGAACATGAGGAGGTAAACAGGAAAGGGAAATCATAACAGACTTATTAAGGTTGAACTGTTTACATTCCTGCATGGAAAGATGATATTTGTAACTCATGAGACCTTTGTCAGTATTAGGGTAGTTGGAGAGAAAAAAATTTTATGTATGTATATAGATAGGTAGATAGATAAATAGATAGGTAGGTAGATAGATAGATAGATAGATAGATAGATAGATAGATAGATAGATAGATAGATAGATAGAT
>NW_020954720.1:6719874-6900915 GCF_900497805.2 Vombatus ursinus
GATAGATAGATAGATAGATAGATAGATAGATAGATAGATAGATAGATTAGATAGATAGATAGATAGATAGAGGGCACAGGGTGAGTTGAAGATGAAGGGGTCATATCTGGATAATAAAATTAAGGGGTGAGAGAGGATTATACCAGGAAAAGGAGAAAGGGAGAGGTAGAATGGGGTAAATTATCTTACAAAAAAAACAGAAAAGAAAAGGCTCTGACAGTGGAGGGAAATGGGGAAAGGTGAGAGGGAATGAGTGAATCTTATTCTCATAGGATTTTACTTAAGGAGGGAATAACATACACACTTAATTGGGTATGGAAATCTGTCTTGCCCTACAGGAAAATAGGGGGTGAAGGGGACAAGATAGTAGAGGGATGATAGAGAGGAGGGCAGATTGGGAAAAGGGGCAATCAGAAGCAAATACTTCTGAGGAGGAACAGAGTCAAAAGAAAGAATAGAATAAATGAGGGGGCAGTATAGGATTAAGGTAAATAGAGTTAGTTTTTCACAGCATGTCTATTATGGAAGTGTTTGGCATAACTGCACATGTATAGCCTATATTGAGTAGCTTGCCTTTTCAGTGAGGGTGGGTGGGGAGGGAAGAAGGGAGAAAATTTGGAACCCAAAGTTTTAAAAACACATGTTTAAAAAAATGTTTTCACATGCAACTGGGAAATAAGAAATACAGGAAATGGGTACAGAAATCTATCCTGCCCTACAGGAAAATAGAAGGGAAAGGGGATAAGAGAAGGGGTGGGAGAGATAGAAGGGAAGGCAGACTAGGGGAAGGGGTATTCAAAATGCATGCCATCTTGGGGTGTGGAAAGGGCGAGATGGGGTGAAAATTTGGAACTCAAAATCTTATGGAAGTAAATGTTGAAAACTAAAAATAAATAATTTTTTTAAAAAAGAAACAATTAGGGTGGGAGAAAGAACAAAAAAAGAACAAAAAAAAAGAAATGATGAGCAGACAGACTTCAGAAAAACTTGGAAAGACTTGTATGAACTGATGCTGAGTGATGTGAGCAGAACCAGGAGAACATTGTACACAGTAACAGCCATGTTGTGAGATAACTAACTTTGATAGACTTAGTTCTTCTCAGCAATGCAAGGATATAAGACATCTCCAAAAGTCTCATGATAGAAAATGCTATACACATCCAGAGAAAGAACTGTGGAGTTTGAATGCAGATCAAAGCATACTATTTGCTCTTCTTTTTCTTCTGTTTTATTTTATTTACTCTTTCTTGTGGTTCCTCCTATTGGTTCTAATTCTTCCTTACAACATGACTAACGTGAAAATTAAAAAAAAATGTATTTGTGAAAACAGAAGGATTTACAAGAGCAATTCAGGACCAAGGCACTGCCACCAGAAACTACAGTAGGGTTATTATTTAGGAAGCAAGACTTAGTGATCAACATAGATTATGCAATGAAATGGTAGTGAATCTGCAGCATATCACTGCAGGCTATAAAAATTTGGCACCTACCAAATACTAGCAAGACATAACCTAGTGACTAGACTTATACCTTACAAATTTACTGTCTCTCATGGCCTGACAAATCCTCATTCTATCAGTACAAACATGAAAATAGCTGGAAACTCAACCAGCAAACTACCGGAACTGGAACATTCTCACAGATCAAGCTTTTGCTCCTAATCCACCAGACATAACACTGACTCAGAAAAATTTAAGAACACCATATTAATAGATGTCACCACATCTATTAATAATGCAGCAATCTACATACTCCTAATCTATAAGCTACATAGACAAAAAGCTCTTAAATTACATATACCTTGTAAGGAGGTGGAAATCATGTGGGAACAGAATGAAATACATAACATCCCTATTCTCCTACCTGTAACAGGAGTTATAAGGAGATGTTCTCCATTGAGCCTACAAAGGGTGAGCTTAGATTCTAATATTTTTCTTCAATTGCAAAAATCAATTACTTTATCCACCTTTACAGCAGTAAAACACTGAATAAAAGGGATAATATCAGGATATAACGCATCTCAGGACTCTTACTGCCAGAACCCTATTGAAAAAGATGAGAACAAGATAACCAAAAAAACAACAAAACTAAAAAGAACAAGATTGTGATAATAAATAGTAATAAAAGAGAGAGAATGTGGGGTAGTGGATGGAGAGATGATGGCAAAATCAGGAAGACCTGGGTTCAAATCCTGACTCTGACCCATTCTGGCTGTGTGACAATGAACTTAACCTTTCATAGTCCCAGGTATCTCTCTAAGACTTTAAGTTGAAGAACAGGTGCCTATCTGTATTAATAGAGAATTTTTCCTGACTAAAAGTTCCCTCTACCAGTGAAATTGCAATTTCCAGACCAAAAACAAAAATTAACATTAGCATTTTAAAGTCTACAAAGCAATTTACATACATTATATCATTTGAGCCACACAATATTTGGGCCTGTGAAGTAGATATTATTGTCCAGTCATTCTTCAGTCATGTCCAATTTTCCATGATCTATTTGGGGTTTTCTTGGCAAAGATACTAAAGTGGTTTGCCACTTCCTTCTTTAGCTCATTTTACAGATGAAGAACTGAGGCAAACAGGGTTAAATGACTTGTCCAGGGTCACACAGTTTGTAAGTGTCTGAGGCTGGATTTGAACTCAGGAAGATGAGTCTTTCTGACTCCAGGCCCAGCGGTCTATCCACTGTGCCACCTAGCTATCCTAAGTGATAGCTAGAAGTAGATATTAGAAGTATTATTATCCTCATTTTACAGATGAAGAAACTGAGGCTATGAGAAGTTAAATGACCTGTCTATGATCACGTAACTGGCAAGTATTAGATTTAGGATTTGATCTCAGATCTTCCTGCTTTCAAGTATAGCATCCCGACTCTCCAGACTACTTTTCCATCTCTTTCCCAGTGACTTTCTCATGCTAGAATCATCTCCATCCCTGCTGTTTCCCTTTTCTTACCCACAAGCTCCTCCCCAAAGCCTCCATTTGAGGAAGTGCCCATGACAGCCACTTAACTGGCTTAGCTCCTGCCTCTATGGACTACTTTTCTACTTCACTCTCAGATTTACTACAGATTTCTAAGCACTCTGAGGGCAAGGACTGGGGATTCTCTTTCTTCTTGCTGTTATTTATATTCCCAGCACAGCGCTTCATACATAGTATCACTTAATAAATCTAATCTAGTCTATTACCCCATAGGACCTCTCCTGTAGTTATTCTAGACCCTCTTAGTAATGATGCTTCCTCTTTAAAAAAAAATTCATATAGCCCTTCACTTATGCCTTACTTACCATGTAATATTTTATGTTATAGAACCTCTGCACGTGTGTTATCTCCTGATTAAATTCAAAGCTAAAAGACGGTATTATTATGCTTTATATGTTGCTCAGCAGTTAGAGCAGTGTTCTGCACACTGTAGGTCCCTAATATACTTTCCCAATCACAAATGTTTCATGAATTGCAATGAAAGCTGATGAAAATTTTTGAAAGCACAATAAAACCTCATGCATCTAGAACTCAGTTTGTACTATATGAGTATAATACACTCAGCTAAAGAAAACTGCTGTAAAGACGAAAAAAGAAAGGAAAAAAAAAGCTGCTGAATCCCACAAACTACACCCACAAAAGGTGTCCTACGGGTTGTCCCAAGAGTTTAAGCTATTAAAACTTAAGCCTGCACTAAGACTTTTGGAACACTGTATAATACATTTTGTAAATCTTCCCATTGCAAATGTTAACTAAGAAAAGTATTGGTGCTTGAAAGTTCATAAATCTTCAGGTATCCAGAAAAAGCTCCATGATGATTTATTCCCTGGGGGATCCTAATTGCCTTGGTTTGCTTACATTTTGGTGGTCTGTATTTGATGTATTTTGAATAATTGGAAGGAGCTAAAAGATGGTACTAATATGCTAATGGGTAGAAAAGAAATGTGTCCTTTAATAACTTCAAAGGGCATTGAGGGAGTTAAATAATAACACAGGAATGTTGGAAAATTGGAACACTAATGCACTGTTGGTAGAGTTGTGAACTGCTCCAACCATTCTGGAGAGCAATTTGGAACTATGTCTAAAGGGCAACCAAACTATGTATATCCTTTGATCCAGAAATACCACTACTAGGTCTGTATCCCAAAGAGATCATAAAAAAGGGGAAAGTCCCCACATATACAAAAATATTTGTAGCAGCTCTTTTGTGGTAGCAAAGAATTAGAAATTAAGGGGATGCCTATCAATTAAGGAATGGTTTGACAAGTTGTAGGAATGTAATGGAATACTATTGTTCTATAAGAATGAGGAGCGGGTGGATTTCAGAAAACCTGGAATGACTTACATGAACATCATGATGCTGAGAGAAGTAAATAGAACCAGAAGAATGTTGTACACAGTAACAGCAATATTGCACAATGATTAACTAGATTAGCTATGATAGATTTAGCTCTTCTCAGCAATACAATGATCCAAGACAATTCCAAAAGACTTGCAATAGAAAATGATAACCACATCCACAGGAAAAAACTATGGAGTCTAAATGCAGATCAAAGCATACTATTTTCACTTTTTTTTGTTTGTTTTTTCTTTCTTGTGGTTTTTCCCTTTTGTTGTGATTCTTCTTTCACAACATGACTGATGTGGAAATATGTTTAACATGATTGTACATGTATAACCTATATCAGATTGCTTGCTGTCTTGGGGAGGGAATGGAAGAAGGGAGAAAAATTTGGAACTCAAAATTTTACAAATATGAATGTTGAAAACTATCTTTACATGTAATTGAAAAAAATTATTAAGAAAAAAGGCAGGAACTAAATTCTGAGGGTTTGAAGAAAAGAAAAAAGAGAGTAACAGGAATACATTATTTTTAAAAGGAAGAATGAGGGGATATAACTTACTATTTCTCATAATTAGAGTGTGTGACAAGTATATACAAACATAGAGGAAAGGGTATTGGGGTGGAAAGTTCAAAAGGGGAAGGGGGAAGGGGGGAAAAGAAGAAAGAAGAAAAAATTTGGGAAGGAAAGGAAAACATATTTTCTGATTCTAAAAGGGGAATTACAATAAAAAAAAAAGAAAAGAAAATACAATCTAAGCAGGTGTCCACCAATAGGGAAATGGATGAATGGATTTCTATATGAGCATAATTATTATGTCACAAGAAAAAACAAAAAAGACAATTGTAGATATTAGGTTATATGAACTGACGCAGAGTGAAGAGAGCAGAACCAGGAGAACAATTTATGTGAGGACAACAACATTGTAAAGAAAAACTACTTTGAAAAGCTTAAGTACACTGAACAGTGCAATAACCAACTATATCTCCATATGACATATGAAGAATATTGCCTGCCTTCTGACAATAGAGGTGATAGAGTAAAGGTGTAAAAAGAGACATACATTTTTGGGTATGACCACTGTGTGAACTTGTTTTGTTCAACTGTGCTTATTTGTTAAGAGGATTTTTTTTCTCAGTTCTTTAACTGGAAGAGGAGGGTGGGGCAGAAGAGGGATTAGTAATACTGATGACCCCCTCAGCAAAAAAAAAAAGGTTCATTGAAACATTTTAAAAGTCCAGAAGAAAACAGATTGTTCAACGAAAGTACAGGCAAGCAGGACAATTTTGAAAGTAATGTATAGAATTTATTATATGCTTTTTAAAAGAGTGGTATGAAATAGAGATTCATGGTTTCCTGCAAATTTTTTTGCACTCTATTGCATATACAGAAATGCATTTTGCTGTTATTGTTGTTGTTGTTTAAATTCAAACTTTAAGAAAAAAAAAAAAAACTACTTATCACTATACTCCAAATGGTGGCGACATGTCATATGCTATTTTAAGATTGTAGTAAGTGCTCTACTATTATTACGTAGAATGACCAGAGGGGAAGTTGTATCCAAACAGACTTATATGTCTTTGCCAAAAAGGACAACCTTTAATCAAGGAATGAAATTAGGCTATGACATCATGGAGGGAGTATCTTCTATATTGAAGTAATTTAACTGGATATACCCTTGTCAGTTTGAAATTACAACTGGAGATAGAGTTTATGGGTAATTCTTAAAAATACACGAAAGCTATGACATATGTAAAAAGAATTCCCCATCTTTTCAGTGGTTTCAAACATTGTGAGAGAGTTCTTAAAGGATTAGAAGCACAAACACATACATAGTCATTTCAACTTAAATATGACTCAAATAGTCTTTCAATTGTTGGGAACCTTACTCATTAGCAAATTATTCAAGGTGTGATGTATTTATGTAATGAGACTACATGATTCATAGCAATTAAGTATTAAAACTTCCCTCTTAAATGTAAAGGCTTTAAAAAAAAGTATCACAGTGACAGAACATTGGCACCTTGCCTTCTCAAACATCACTGTTTTTCTCTCCTCTTTTCACGTTTTTGTGTGCCAGTTCAACAAAATTGTCGCTGTCCCTCCCCTTGCTAGTCTCTCCAATGAGCCCATTAAACAGTCTAGTAGAAAGTGCTAGATTCTAATTCAGGCTCCACCTCTAACTGAACAATTCTCTCACAAGTCATTTTATTGCTCAGTTCTCCCCATATATAACAAGGGAAAAAAATCAACCCCTCCCCCATCTACTTCCCTAAAGAAAAAATATTGTGTGAAAACACTTAGAATAAGTACGAGTTACTACAAGTACATCGTATTTCATTAAATTTCTTAGAAGGCAGTCTGTTCGAAAGGATCTCTCTCTGGTAGTAGGTAGGAGTAGGAGTAGAAGCTGAGAAATTCAAGTTTCACAGACTAAGCTATAACCAGTCTACCAAAGCAAATCAAGGGTGGAGCTATGGGTTCAGCTACCCTATTCTAAGCAAACACTATCACCAAACCTGTCTTACCACCTCCAAGGAATCACTGGCTGGCTGAAAAGCAAGCAAACAGCAGATCTTTCTTTGGGGGAAAAGCTGCTTTCAGCTACTAGTACTGCTCTGACAAACAGTGAGAGAGAAATTACCATCCAAGTCAGGAGAAAGAGAAGATAAAGGCCTCAAAGTTTTTGTTCGCTTTTCTGATGGATGTCTTTGTATTCCTTTTACTTTGGTCGTTTCCATTTAAGAACCTGATGGGATGTATTGCTCAACGACATGAACAGCAGGCCAGAGCAATAAGGAATTTTCTTTAAACTCCCTTGGCCCCAACGCTGACTTGAGAGTTTACCACATAATCTACCAGACTTAAATCCCAAGCATGCTAAGAGCTCCTCAGAGACCACTTCATACCAAAGGGGTGGGAAAATCAACAAAGCTACTCAAGAGACTAAAACAACCAATTCCTTTCATTTTCAGAGCTTGTCGTCAATTCCTTTCCTAATACTTGTGATAACAACAGGTTTAAAAACTCCAAAAGCATTCTTTTGTTATAACTATTTTTTTATTTTATTTTTAATTTATTGAATAAAACAAGCATTTCCATAACATACTACAATAAAAAAAGATGATTGCACATGAAACTGCAAATCTACTATGCACAACTTGCTACGCCTTTCAAATATACAACAAAATTATCATGTAAATTTCTTTTTTTCTTCCCTCCCCCACTCTCCCCCTACCCAGGAGAGAGCTACCATTAGACACAAATATGTGTATATGTGTGTATACATATACATGTGCATATGAAATTATTCTATACATACTTCAGAAAAACATTCTTTTCCATACATTGTTATACTTCAGAAAATAAGTCATCAAATCTAGTTCATCAAAGAGGGACACATTTATCTTCCAATCAGCTTTAACTGGGAATTGTACATGATTCCAAACTGGGTGGCCTGCTATGCTTGCCTTACGGTCAGTTGAAAGAGAAATTATTTTTCTAATACATACCAAATTATTTCAATATGTCAAAATATATACATGTTTATAGTAGTTCCTTATTCATATGGAATACCAACAAGAAGTGCTTACATGAGGAAACAACGAGAAATCCATTTTAGGCAGCCTTTATTCGCACCAGAAAAGAAAACAGTATTTATCCTACAAGGATCACAGAATTTGAGAGTTGGAATGAAGCTAAGTAGCCACGTAGTCCAGAGGTGGTACAGGATCACACACATGTGGCCCCCAGTGCTCCCAAGTGCAGCCAGAACCAGATTAAAATGTAACTGGGAAATGATTAGCAAAATAAATAAAAATACAACAAAACATAAATAACATTTCATTTTTTCAAATTAACTCAATATTCAGCCCCTAGAGACCCTTATGCACCAATTAGTGGCCCCTGTTTTCATTTGAGTTTGACACCACTGAGCTAGTCTAACCCAAACACAAAAGGAATCCCTACACTGTAGCATACCCAGCGTCTGCTTGAAGACCTCCAAGGAGGGGGTATTCACCATATCCCAAGGCATTTTCATTCTACTTTTAAACAGCTCTAATTGCTGGAGTTTTTCCCAACATCAAGTCTAAATTGACTTCTTTGTAATTTCCACCCAATGTTCCTAGTCCTGCTCTCTGGAGCCAAATGTAACAACTCTAATCTTTCCTTCCAATGACAGCTCTTCAAATATTTTATTATTTTTAATAAATTTATTTATTTTTAGTTTTCAACATTTACTTCCACAAGATTTTGAGTTCCAAATTTTCACCCCACCTCACCCCTCCCCCCACCCCAAGATAGCATGCATTCTGAATACCCCTTTCCCTAATCTGCTTTCTCTGCTGTCTCTCCCCCTCTTTTCTAATCCCCTTCCCCTTCTATTTTCCTGTAGGGCAGGATAGATTTCTGTACCCATTTCCTGTATTTCTTATTTCCCAGTTGCATGTGAAAACATTTTTTTTAAACACGTGTTTTTAAAACTTTGGGTTCCAAATTTTCTCCCTTCCTACCTCCCCACCCACCCTCATTGAAAAGGCAAGCAACTCAATATAGGTTATACATGTGCAGTTATGCAAAACACTTCCATAGTAGACATGCTATAAAAAACTAACTCTATTTACCTTAATCCTATACTGCCCCCTCATTTATTCTATTCTTTCTTTTGACTCTGTTCCTCCTCAGAAGTATTTGCTTCTGATTACCCCCTTTCCCAATCTGCCCTCCTCTCTATCATTCACCTACTCTTTTGTTCCCTTCCCCCCCTATTTTCATGTAGGGTAAGACAGATTTCCCTACCCAATTGAGTGTGTATGTTATTCCCTCCTTAAGTCAAATCCTATGAGAATAAGATTCACTCATTCCCTCTCACCTTCCCCATTTCCCCTCCACTATAAGAGCCTTTTCTTTTCTGGTTTTGTTTTGTTTTTGTGAGATAATTTACCCCGTTCTACCTCTCCCTTTCTCCTTCTCCTAGTATAATCCTCTCTCACCCCTTAACTTTATTCTCCAGATATGACCCCTTCATCTTCAACTCACCCTGTGTCCTCTATCTATTCATCTATCTATATCTATATCTATATCTATATCTATATCTATCTATATCTATTTACATATGCATATATATACATATACATAAATATAATTTTTTCCCACCAACTACCCTAATACTGACAAAGGTCTTATGAGTTACAAATATCATCTTTCCATACAGGAATGTAAACTGTTCAACCTTAATAAGTCTCTTATGATTTCTCTTTCCTGTTTACCTCTTCATGTTCCACTTAAGTCTTGTATTGGAAAGTCAAATTTTCTATTCAGCTCTGGTCTTTTCATCAAGAATGCTTGAAAGACCTCTGATTCACTGAATGATCATTTTTTCCCCTGAAGGATTATACTCAGTTTTGCTGGGTAGGTGATTCTTGGTTGTAATCCTATCTCCTTTTCCCTCTGGAATATTATATTCCATGCCCTGCGGTCCCTCAATGTAGAAGCTGCTAAATCTTGTGTTATCCTGATTGTGTTTCCACAATACTTGAATTGTTTCTTTCTGGCTGCTTGTAATATTTTTTCCTTGACCTGGGACCTCTGGAATTTGACTACAATATTCCTAGGAGTTTTCCTTTGGGGATCTCTTTCAAGAGGAGATCGGTGGATTTTTTAAATTTCTCTTTTGCCCTCTGGTTCTAGAATACCAGGGCAGTTTTCCTTGATAATTTCTTGAAAGATGGTGTCTAGGCTTTTTTTTTATCACGATTTTCAGATAGTCCAATAATTTTTAAATTCTCTCTCCTGGATCTATTTTCCAGGTCAGTTGTCTTTCCAATGAGATATTTCACATTGTTTTCTAATTTTTCATTCTTTTGGATTTGTTTGACAGTGTCTTGATTTCTCATAAAGTCACTAGCTTCCAATTGCTCTATTCTAATTTTTAAGGAAGTATTTTCTTCAGTAATCTTTTGGACTTCCTTTTCCATTTGACCAATTTTGCTTTTTAGGGCATTCTTCTCCTCATTGGCTTTTTGGACCTCTTTTGCCATTTGGGTTAGGCTATTTTTTAAGGTGTTATTTTCTTCAGTATTTTTTTGGATCTCCTTTAGCAAGCTGTTGACTTGTTTTTCATGATTTTCTTGCATCATTCTCATTTCTCTTCCCAGTTTTTCCTCTACTTCTCTTACTTGCTTCTCAAAATCCCTTTTGAGTTCTTCCAAGGCCTGGGACTGATTCATATTCTTCTTGGAGGCTCTGGATGTAGGAGCTTTGGCTTTGTTGTCTTCTTCTGGTTGTATGTTTTGATCTTCTTTGTCACCAAAGTAAGATAATATAGTCTGACTCTTTTTATGCTGCTTGCTCATGATCCCAACCAATTACTGAAGTTTTAAACTCTTTGTTAAGGTAAGAGTCTGCTTCCAATGTGGAGAATGTACTGTCCCAAGCTTCAGGGGTTCGTACAGCTGTTTTCAGAGGTACTTCTAGGGACCTGTAAATTTTCAGTTCTTCCAAGGTGGTATGATAAGGGGCAAGGTGTTTCCTCTCCACTGCCACAACAAGTTCCACCAGGCCAGCACTCCTCCTCGCCCCAAGACTGCCCCTCAGAACTGTGACCCAGATCCAAGCACGGGCAAAGCAAGAGATTCCTGCCTCAGCACTGGCAGAGAGATCTCTGCAATCCCCCTCTGATCAGCCACTGGATTCCCCCTCAGTCTGTGGGCCAGGAGCTCAGGAGGCAGCCTCTGCCCTGCTCAGGACTTGCACCTGAGACCTAGCTCCTTCTCTCACCGCAGTCACAGACTTTTCCCACTAACCTTCAAAGTTTTCTTTGGTGTTCGTGGGTTGAGAAGTCTGGAAACTCCCACAGATTCCCGCGATTCAGTCCTCTGAGGCCTGCTCCAGGGTTGCTGTGGCCTGCGTGCCCATGCCGAACTGTGCTCCTCTCCCCGCCCGGTGCGATACACCTTTCTGATCAACCATCCAGGTTGTCTTGGGCTGGAAACTTGTTTCACTCTGCCTTTTTGTGGGTTCTGCTGCTTTAGAATTTGTTTAGAGCCATTTTTTATAGATATTTGGAAGGGTTTGGGGGAGAGCTCAAGACATTCACTGCTTTCCCTCCACCATCTTGGCTCCCCCTTCAAATATTTTAGGGATAAAATGTGGAGCCTCAAGCATCTTTCTCTTGGTATCTCTACCCTTCTACCTCTGCTTCCTTCATCTGCTTTTTAAGGAGCCTCCTTTCCCATTTGGTAACCTAATACTCTTTAATGTTTGAGGGAAAATATCTGATAAAACTTCTCATACTAAAGAGTTATGGACCTTAAGATGTTTCACCAGATGTTTACATTTTGAAAAAGGACCATAACAGAAAAGCTAAAAATTAACAAAAAGGAAACCATCCCAGGTGGTACAATTTCAGCTATCAGACATCGTATGCTTTGTGGAAAGGGGAGGACCTGCAACCCTCAAAAAACATAACTTATATTTCTGAGTCAAGGCGGCCCCAGGCATATCTTTTATGTACACAATCCTATGCTGGAATTATTAAGGTTTTTTGTTCTTACTTCAAATGTCTTTAGAAACAGGGTTGGATTACTTTGGTTTTATTTTTTGAGGAAAGAAAAAGGGGATAGCATTTTTAGAAGAGAGCCTACCAAGTTGTGAGTTGATGATAATTAACCAAAACTTCAATTTGCCTGTCAAGTGTTTACAGACTAAACTGATATTTAGATTTTATAAATTTCAAATATGACTCCATGAAAGCATGGAAATTTCCACTAAAAAATCCTAGCCCTGTTCTGAAATGAGTGGTCAGAATAGCATGTTAAGCTAAGCATCTTTTCAAAATGTGGTTCAACCACTGAATTATAGCAGATTGCTTGGTTAACTAACATTGTATATTCAGCAAGTCATGTTAACAAAACATTGCTCTAACAATATAACAATATTCTGCATAAACATCAGGCTACATCATGTTTCATAACATTTAAGACCATACCTGAGCTACTTTTGACAGTACTAGTATTATTGACTCTAATCTCAATCAACAAGAGTTTATTAAGATGTCATTATATGCCAGGCAATGGGCTAGGTAGTTGGGACACAAAGTCAGAAACAGGATCAGCACTGCCCTCAAGAAGCTTATATCATATGGGGGAAACGACAGATACACATATAAGTATACACATACACATATATGGATGTATGTATATAATAGACAAAGTTAATACAAGATAATTGAAAGGATTACACTACCATTGCAGGGAGAGGTGGGGAGCAGAAAGGAGAGTGGGAAAGGCCTCACATCAGAGGTGGCATTTGAGACCAACTTGAAAGGAGCCTAGGGAGTGTAAAAATTGGGACACAGAAAAAAGTACATTCCAGGCATGGGGGTCAGCCGGACCACTGAAATAAAAGATAATTGTTTTAACTCAAAACCACACAGTAGTCATTAGTTGACATTTTCCCCCTCAAAGTTTTAAAAAGTAAAAAGAAAAAAAGAATTGCTTGTAAGTATCCAAAAAGCATTGATTTAAATTACCCCTCCCTTCCTTCTCTTAGGAGATATACCTTCTTTTAAGAGAAGCTAACAAACTGTGAAATGGATAGATAGCAAGTTAAGAGTAGCAGAGGGCCTAGAATAGCCACAAAATAGTTAACTCTCAATTATTTATTCAAGAATTGAATACCTATCTTAAAATATACCAATTGGGAATTGCAGCAACATCTGTGTTATATAGCAAGGCTTAGCTGGTGGAAAAATGAAACTGTAAAAATCTACAATTTGAAAATAAAGGGGGGGAAATGGCCCACTTCCCCATAACCTCACCAATATTTGACTCCATCTTAAATTCCTATTTTTGTCAAACCACAATAATTGACAAGTGAAACACAGGATGTAACAAAGGGATAAGTCGCTCCAGGGTTGGTAACAGGTTGCTTGCCTGCCAAGTTTCAGCAAAAAGCAAAACCAAACTAATTCCTGAAACCTATTCGATGCAGCTAAGCTCACCTATGATGACGCTACCCAAAACATTTGCATATTTAAAGTCATGTCTATCCAGTCCCCAGCTTATGAATGAGTTATGTGCCAAAGGTTTATTTCTGCCTTGGTTAAATGGAATTCATTGTTCCCCACAGAAACAACATTAAACACAGTAGTTGAGTTGCTTGAGCCAACCCACAAAACCTATTTAACTCAAACTATACCTGACATTTTAGTACTAAACCAAAAACACAGCCACTATGTATGACAATGTTTCAATGGGAATAGTCATTGAGAATATCAACATCAAGGATACAACTGTCATAACTTCCCCAGCACTGGCTCAGACTCCTCCTCCCTTCACCTTCACCAACCTCCTGAGCAACAGGGAATCCCTCAGCTGCAAAATATGAGTGCTATGCTCCTACGTCCTCAGCTTACAGAAGGGTAGGAACTTGGGAAATGAAACAATATGGCTCCGCAAGGTCTAAAATAAGGAACTTCTTGGGGTGGGCGAGAGATGTCTTCTACTTGTCAACTCCAATTTTCTTTTTACCCACATACTTCTTGCCAGGAACATTCTCTTCCTTGGCCATTTGTAGTAAAGAATTATAGTTGCACAACTTCTCAGCAATTCAATTCAATAAACATTTATTTTGACTACTAGGTTCCAGGCTCTCTGTTTAGGCACTGGGGATAAAAAAGATAGGGTGAAAAAAGCTGTCTCTGCTCAAAAAAACCTTACAATTCAGTAGGAAGATGAGACACAAATGCAAATAATGAACAGTTTAAAAAAAGTATTAAGTACATAGAAGTGAAGAAAAGTGACCTAGCAGAATGAAGGGAAGGATAACTTTCAAATAAGGGTAAGGAAAAAGAGTATCAGCAAAGAGCTCATGGGGAGGATAGTACTTGAGCTGGACCTTAAAAGAAGAAGTGAATTTCAATAGATAAAGTTGTATTCCATGCTAGAAGGGGACAGAGGAAGAGGAAAAGACAATATGACAAAAAAGAAATTTTTAAAAGGTTAGGCTGTTAATGAAGCAAGCACAGAGTCACTTTGAGTTTCTCAAAGGCTTCCAGTACTACTCAGAAAAGGGAAAAATGAGGAGTAAAGAAAAGACTCCTTCCTATACTTATGACAGTACAGGTCACTTTATCTTTACAGCCATCATTTTAGCAGGAAGTATGTGTGCTTTAAATTTAATAATATGGAACTGACATTGCCCATTCTATGTGTCCTAAGTTTTGCTTCCATGTTGGTTATAGTTATTGTGTATATTGCTGTTTTGCTTCTGCTTTTTTTTTCACATCACATCATTTCATCTAAGCCTTCCCTTGTTTTTCTAAATTATTCATTTCCAACATTATTTACAACAAAATTATATTCCCTTGCCTTCGTCTATCACAATTTCTTCAGCCATACCACAGTCATTAGGCAAATATTTCTCTAGCTTTGCTGCTATTATAAACAGTGTTGTGAATATTTTGATATATATTGGTCCTTTCTTTCTGACACTAACTTCCTTAAAATATACATATCCAATAATGGGATCTCTGGGTAAAAGGGAATAAACACTTACGTAACTTGTTTCACATGTATTCTAAATTGCTTTCCAACATGGCTGGATCCAGCAGCAATCAGCTGGTCTCTCTTCCTATAAGACCTCCAATACTGGCTTTTTCCATCATTTACCATCTTTGTAAATTTGATTAGAGGAAAATGATACCTTGAAGTTGTTCAAATCTGCATTTTTCTGATTATTAGTGATTGTGAACATTTCAAATATTCTTTCAGGGTTTTCATCTCTTCTTTTGAAAATCTTTTTTGATCACATATCTGATGAAATGGCTTTTACATACTCTTTAGGAATCAAGTGCTCTAGTCCATTGACTAGAAATATAGATACAGAAATTAAACTCTCAACTTATATTGTAAAAGAAATGAGGAAGGTAGTCTACCAACACAAAATAAGGTCATTAGTGTCATGAACACGTAAATTGATTTACATAAAATTTAAGAAACAAGTAATTAAAATGCTTTCTTGACTATAATCATGAGTTCAGAAAACTAACCAAGTGATGTTTTTCAGAAACAATCTTACAAGGACCAACAAGTCTCAGCAATTCTTTGCTTATCTTGTCCAGTAAGTTGCAATGATAGCCATCACTGTGGGAAATGTCATTTACTTGGGGAGACAGAATGTGTCTTATGGATCAGAGTTACTGATCTATATTTAAGACCTTCAAATTGGTGGTTAAAACCCTGTAGAAATGATACACTATGCCACCACTAGGAGTTCTGTAATAAATTGTATTTAAAGTCTTACATAGCATTAAGGTTACTAAAGTAGTTCTGGAAGTTATCTTAATATTCCTATTTCAAGACAATGTAATGGTTGCCCTAATGCCCACTACTCAACTTTTGCCCAATTCAAAAGCATATTTCCACGTGGTAAGTACTCAACAAATGTTTGTAGAATGATTCCTTCAAAAAAATTAAAAATAGTTGCAATATAGTTTATTGCATCAGTCAGTCAATGTGCATTTACTAAGTGCCTCCTATCTGACAGGCACTGTGGCAAGTATAACATTTCTAGGTAGAAAGTAAGCTAAATATCTGTCTCTGTTTTCTTATACTGTCTGAAATTATCACATTTAAGATTATTCTTATGTCCTCAAATCCTCATCATAGTCAGAAACATTTTAAATAGCTTTATAGAATGAACAATTTCTATTTTCCAAATTTCTGACACTATTTGGAATTTCAAACACCTACCTAAGCCATTTAAGAAAAAACTTTATAATATGCAGAGATATTCCAGTGCTTAATATGTACAAAAAAATAATCTCTTCCTTGTCATTTTTTGTTTTCATACCTATCTTTCTAATGTCAATCAGATGGATTTATTATTTCTGGACAATTTCCCAATGCCAGACTCAACCTGGATTGAGTTATTTTTCCTGCCCTCCTGACAAGACATTTAGATGCACTGTCATATTGGTTACTTTTATTTCTTCCTATTATGACCGTTCTCAAAGAATGTTTTACATTTAAAGCTCTTGTGAAACTGTTCTATAAGAAGATCTCTGAAAGCAGAGGAAAAGTATCATCTGAAAACACGACTAAGGGAACTTGGGTATGTCTTCATTCTATTCACTAGAAAACTGTTTGAAGGACTCCATCAACCACAGAGTTCTAAGTATCTTTATCTTTGACCACATACAAGTGGTATCTGCTGTGATATTTTCTGTCAACTCTAACATTTGTTCCAGCTCACTTACCTAGAAATTAGCATACATAACTTTCCACAAATCTCATCCATTCCTTTACATAGTTTATTCTCTAAGAATTAAAATACCCACATAGAGGCAGCTAGGTGGCACAGTGGAAAGAACCGTGAGCCTGGAATCAGTTAAGGCATTAGTTAAAATCTAGCTTCTAACATTTACTAGCTATGCAACCCTGGGCAAGTTACTTAATCTCTGTTTGCCTCATTTCCCTCAATTATAAAATAAAGATATCAATAAATAAAATAAAGATATTAATAGAACCTATACCCCAGGGTTGTGGTAAGAGTTAAATGAAATATTTGTAAAGAGCTTGGTATAGTGCCTAGTACATAGTAGGCACTTAATAAATGTTTGGTTTCTTCCTTTCATCTGTAGTAGAACAAATATTTCAAAAATGGATCCTTGTAAAAGACAAAAAAGATAGCATTCTTGTCTGTAAAATCTTGTAATCCAGTAGTTCATAGGTTTATAGAAACTTGAGCTAGATGGCACCATAGAGATAATACAAATCCCTGATTTTTACAAATGAAGCAACTGAGGAGCGAATGACTTGTCCCAAATCCTATGGGTGGAATAAGAGCCAGGATGTGAGTCCAAGTCTCCAAATCCAGATCCATTGTACTTTATTAATATTCCATTTTCAGGATGATAATGAAGGGAAAGGATGAGAAACTTTGCTTATATTACTAGCAATTACCTGATGGACCTTATCAAAAGGCTGGCTGCCTTCAAAAGATCACTTATACCAACAAGGAAATGAAACTGCCATCAATCAATCAACAGGATTTGAGCTCAAGGTCTAAATAGTGAATAGTGAGCTAAGCAGAGACACCAAGGCCTTGGCAACATTTTACTAAGCAATGGATGAGGAAAGTAGATAAGGGAAAATCCCCATGGAGCTTCCACTGCCATCTGGTTTGGCACATTGAAACAAGTGCAATGTAAAGAGCACAGGAGATGCAAATTGCAGTCTGATTTTGTACCCAAAATAGTGGGAAAGTCCAACAAATGACCCTCTGGGCTTCATGAAGATGATCTCTCTCAGATCTCCTCCAGATTTAAAATTCTATAATTATGTATTCCATCAGGGCAGCAGGACAAAGTACAAACTCCAGCTTCCGTTCTCTGACACCACCTGCTGAAAAATCTCAGGTATAACAGCAAAGCTTGTTAGGATGTAACACTAAAGCTTGAAAGCCTCTGGGCTCCATCAAGATTTCTTTAATGCCATATCCAGGTGCGCCTAAAACACAGCAGAATCGTGTTTGGCATTCTTCTATCTAGTGACATTGTTTCAGAATGTCACATCAAATCATGTCCATTAAAAAAACCAACAATGACAGAAAATGGTTATTATTACATACCTTAATACCTAGTTATTAGTATAATTCCTGAGCACTAGCATAATAATAATGATGGTAACAATAATCTTTTTAATAATAATCATAATAATAGCTCACTTTTGTAGCCCTTTAACATTTACAAAGTACTTTATATATATTATCTTATTTGATCTTCACAAAAAATTTCATGAGGTAAAGATTATAGGTATTACTGTTCCCATTTTAAAGACAAGGAAAATGAGATTGAAAGGGCTTGAGTGACTCAACAGTCATCACAAAAGTCATACGTATTAGAAGTATACTGTAATTTGAACCCAGGCCTTCCCTACCTCCAGCTCTAGCTCTTACCACTTTTACCACTGTACAATATTTCTAAAGTAGTGAAGAAACTGACATACCACCTTTGGTAAGCCTTTACAAATTTTATAGGAAATTTTAAGTCAAAACCATATTATTGTCCCATTTAAGTCTACTATTTCTTAGTTGCAATTTTTTATACAATTTGCCTCAATATAATAAGGAAATTTCCTAACAATCTGACACTAACACATCATGAGGTTGCAGAAACCATTTAAACATATATAGATCTCAATCTGTACAACAGTAAAATGAAGAGATTGGATTTGAAATGATCTCTAAAGTCCCTATCAACTATGATTCTACGTCCACCAATTAGAATTCAGAGTCATAAACTCATTCAATTAGAAAATACCTCAGAGGTCATTTAGTCCATGCCTTATCCAAAACATAAATCCTCTTCTCCCCCACAACATTCCCAACACAATGTCTTCCAGCCTCTGACTCAATATGACCAGTAAGACAGGGAACTCATTAACCGCACAAGGCAGCCTATTATATCTTCAGGTAACTCTAATCACTGAGAAATATTGCCTTATATGTAGGCAAAATTTGCCTCCCTGTAACTTCCCCCCATTGTTCTTAGTTCTGCTTTGTTGAGCCAAACCAAATAATGTTAATCCTTTTTCCACAGACAGACCTTCGTAGATTTGAAAAGAGATATAAGGTCTGTCAATGAAGTTCTCTTTTCTCAAGAGGAAACATCCCCAACTCCTTCAACCACAGATATGACTGCAAGCTGCCCTCAGCTGGATATGTTCCAGTTTGTCAAAGACCTTCTTAAACTGTGTTGCTCAGAATTTAACACAATTCCCAAGATGTAGTCTAACTAGTGCAGCAGACAAAAGGATTATCACATTGGTTTGTCTGGACTCCATACTGTTAGAGCAATCTAAAAATCCCCTTACATTTTGGGGCAGCCACATTACATTGCTTGCAGCATACTAAAACCCTAAAATATTTTTCATTTAAGCTGCTTTTGAGCTATGAGTAACCCATCCCTCTACTTGCACAACTAATTGATGTTAAATCCTAAGTCCACCATTATATTTTATCTTGTTAGATTCTGCCTTTCGCTTCAAACTTTGTAGATTTTTTTGGATCCCAACTCTTTATACTACATTCTAGCTATCTTTCCCTGCTTCTTGTCATCATAAAATGTAATAAGTATGTCATTAGTGTCTTCACCCATGGCAGGAAGGCAAGCAACAAGCACATATTAAACACTTAGTATTGTGCTAAATTGTTGTTCATCCTTCATTTTGGAAGAGAACCAACAACATCAGAATGTGATGACTTATGCATGAATTAGATTTAAGTGAGGCAGAGTTACACAATCGTCAGCCTCATTCTCTCTTAGGGAGTCATCGAAGTCCAGTGGCAAAAAAAAGTGAGGACGACTGGCCCAGGATGCAGTAGATGACCTTGGTGTCTTGAATGTCTGACCAATGACCATTGGAAGAAATTGTTCTCATCTACCCATTCCACTAGGGGATGTCTTCACATGCTTGAGGCAGACATCCCCCTAGCTCACCACTGGGTTTAAGGCCTGTCAGTTACCCTTAACCTGGTTCAGCCCATTTATTACATACCTTAACACCTAGTTATTAGTATAATTCCTGAGCACTAGCATAATAATAGTGATGATAACAATAAGCTTTTTAATAATAATCATAATAATAGCTCACTTTTATAGCCCTTTAACATTTACAAAGTACTTTATATATATTATCTTATTTGATCTTCACAAAAAGTTTCGTGAGGTAAAAGCATGCTACAGCTTCTTGGAGCCACAGGTGAGAGTTAGGTATGTGGGGATTATGGGATATTCAGGGAGGACTACCACCTCTGGTATGAAGCCTTGCTGAGCCCTTTTCAGGACTCTTCATTCACTTAGGGTGCTCACCTTTCAACCTTCCTACGTCACACCACTTTGATTGTGTCACTCTCTTGTCCCCCCCAATAAAAAAACTGCAATGGCTTCCTACTCTCTACAGGACTGAGTCTAAACTCTTAAAAGTATATATAAGACTTTCCATAACATGTCCCCAGATTATCTATCCACTCATATCTCTAAATATTACTTCACCAAAACCCACAACTCTAAGCAAATCAGTCTATCAATCAAAAAGCATTAGTAAGTACAATGAATATCAGGTACCATTCTAGGCACTGGCTATATAATCTTAAAGAATTTCTATTATAATAAATGAAACAACAAATTCATATAAACATATACAGAAGAAATAGAATAAATACACAGAGAGAGAGGTCACTAGCAGTTGGGGCATCAGGAAAAACAACATGCAAAACAGTGCCTATTAAATATGTTATAAAGTTATCATGTAAATTTCTTTACTTTTCCTTTTTTCTTCCTTCCTTCCCTGCCCCCAGCCCTAGAGATGGCTATCATAGACACAAATATGTGCATGTATACATATGTATGTATATATACACACATATATGCATACACACACACACACACTTATGTAAAATCATACTTCTATTTATCCATTCTTTCTCTGGATATAGATCGCATCTTACTTCCTTTGTCCTTTGTAGTTAATTTGGTTATTTATAATAGTCAAAATGACTTATTCACTCAAAATTGTTCTTAAAATAATATTGCTGGGGGCAGCTAAGTGGCAGAGTGGATAGAGCTCCAGCCTTGGAGTCAGGAGGACCTGAGTTCAAATCTGGCCTCAGACACTTGACACTTACTTAGCTTTGTGATCCTGGGCAAGTCACTTAACCCTGATTGCCTCACCAAAAAAAAAAAAAAAGCAAAAAAAAAACTAATTGCTGTTACATTGTTATCTTGGTTCTGCTCATTTCATTCTTCATTATTTCAAGCAGGTCTATCCATGTTTTTCTAAGATCATTGAGCTCATCATTTCTTATAGCACAGCAGTATTCCATCACAATCACATATTGCATATATTACATATAAAAAGTTGTTCAACCATTCTCCAATTGATGGGTATCCCCTCACCTTGATTTTGCTCCTAAAGAGCATGGATATTGCTTTTTTTAAAAACCCTACACCCACTGCTAATCACACTCTTGGCAAAGCACTAGCATCACAGATGCTCAATAAATATTTGGTTTTAGTTGAAGCAAGATATTTTTAAGCTGAATTTTAAGAGGGTAGAAAATGACTAATGGTAGAGCTGAAAAGCAGGCAATAATGGGCATAGAGCTTAGCTTGAATAGCAGTTCAAAAGCAAAAGGAAGAGAGGGATAAACAAGAAAAAGAATGAAAACAAGGGTTTACTTGACTAGGAAACAGGTAGAGGAGAGCAAGGTGATATAGTGTCTAAAGATCCAAAGAAGACACACCCACATGAAGGGTAAAGAAGATGACACATAAAGATGACATAAAAAGGTCTTCCTTGCCTGCAACAATCCCCAGAGCACAATCTGGAGAACACCCACAAACCACACGCACAGCAAACACTCTGGAAAAAGCATTGTGTATGAACCTCTTACTTGCTTCCTCCCATTGGGGACAACAAATATCATTTTCATTAGCCATCCCAGGACAGAGGCAGGACTGAAGAGAGAGACAGGAGCTGGAGTTTGAAGACAATGATTCTGTGCAGGTAGCAATAAGGACAGCGGAAAGCTACATGAAATAATTATCAACACAGCCTGTGGGTGTACCAGATGGCCACCACCAACAATGGCAAGCCACAAAGATGGTATGAAATGTTGATGACTTTCTTGATGGCCACACAATGAAAGCCTATAATTTCGGAAACAAGCTAATAATAGAACAAAGGTGAATATGACATAAAAGAGTCAAAAACTGCTGCCTTTATTTACTCATCTGTATTTGCAGTGCTCCTAGCAACATCTCATCCATGTAGGTGTTGGTAATAAGTACTTTTGATTATGACGATGATCACCTTATGTCATGTAAGAGTGGTGCTTTGAGCACAAAGCTGATATTGCAGAATGTGGTACAGCCAACAATGAATGGCTTGTTCAGTGACTCCCATGTTAAAGCTACGCTTTTAGCCAAATGCATTGCATGTACAGGCCAGATACATCACTGTCCAATAGTCAAGATGCAGATTCTAGCCATGCTACTTTCACATTTCTGTCACAGCTGCTATGGCAGGATTTTGTTACAAACAAAACAGGACACACAAATCCTCAAAATAGCCCTTAGCAGATTCTATGTCGTTTTTCCAGATGTTTAAAATGCTCCTAACTTTGAGCTTCAGACTTCTTCTTGGAGCACCTTTAAAAAATATTTCATCATACCACTCATTGCAAACTACAGTGCTACAATATAAAAGTTTTTAATAATTTTATTGTTTTCCATTTATTAGATCAACATAGTATCCCATGTATTCCTCCCTTCTCTGTCCCCAAGAGTCATACCATATGACAAATAGTTTTTAATGAATTTCATGGTACATGCCAATTTTTCTAACAGAATATACATATAAAATCTTGTGGGATCCTCCCAGACAGAAGCAATCTATTCTTTCACTGAACTACCAAAGCCCTTTGTAAGACAAGGTAGACTATGAAAGTACAATAATGAAAATAGTGATTTACCTCCCCTCCAACTCAATGAAGGCATTTATCATGTCTTAATTTTCTTTGTATTATCACAGTCCCTACTACATAACATGTACACAAAGTAGGCATTAACTTAGTTAAATTAATACAAATCCTGAATTTTTCTATTCAAAAAAACTAAACAGAAGAAACATCCTGTACTTAATCAGCTAATATACACATCCATATGGTTATGAAAAAGTTTAACACTACAAACATTAGGTCATTCCTTTACATATGCTGCAATATTTCTATTATATTGATAATTCCTGGAGCAAAACAGAGAAAAAGAAAGAAAAAAATTTCTTTGGCTCTTTATATTTTCTTTATAGAAAATAACTCAGTTGGCCTTATCTACATAATCCATGAATTTATATATGCTAAAATCTTATCAGCCTTAATTATAATTTTAAATAAAATCTTATCTATGAATGCAAAAAATGGATAATCTCCATCTCTTTCCATCCTTCTCCTACCCACTCCCCATCTGCCAAGCGAAATAATTAGATTGATTTTATTCCTTTTTCAGTTGATCCTATTTACAATTAATTAATTTTGTCCTGTAATTGCCTAAGAACCCAAGTAATTCTTTGTCTCTGAACTTAGTTCAGAATTGAGCTGGCCCATAATGAGTTAAGTTTAGAAATCCAGTTCTCCTGCTAATCACTGTTGTCAAGGAAATCTGTTATCCTTGAAGAACATAAGTGGACACCAGGGAGTCTGGTCTAGTATCTTTACACCACCAAGTTATCCTTCAAGGTTGTCTGGTTTGCTATCCAAAGAAGTCTGGTTTACTATCTCTGTCCTCGAAGATTGCAACTAAACTCAAACAATGAACTTTTCTTAGATACGGGAGTGACTAGTCTCTCATTCCCCATTTCCAACCAATCATATTGTCCTCCATGCCTCAACTCTATAACCAATCATATTGATTTTACCATTCATGATATTGAGCTCTTTTAATCAATCAAAACTTGTTCACCACCTGCAACTTCCTGTTTTTCATTCTGTATTCTCCATTGTAAAAAAGAACTGTCCCCGTCATTAGCTTTGCTGAGGAATCTGAGATCCTGTTTGTTGGTAAATTTGTGCTTTACTAATAAATTGATTGTGCTCGGAACTTTATACCTCAGTCTACTTTGTTACACAAGAGAGCCAAGACTGTTCAGGGCCATCCAAGCCTTTCTCTGAAGGGATGGGAGAGGGTGATCTTCCCCCTCTGAATCTTTATTCTACCTGTCCTGTATTGTATCCAACCCCAGCAGCATGACGGCTGAGGACATGTAGTAGCTAAAGTATATGCCCTGCCTAGGCAAATCTGAGCACAGGCTTGACCTTGCTTTCTTTCCTAAGTGATCCTGAGAGATATCTTTCCAACAATTTATCATGTCCTAATCTTCTTTGGATTATCACAGTCCCTAATACACTAACATGTACATAGAGTAGGTATTTAACTTGGCTAAATTAATACAAATCCTGCATTTTTCTACTAAAAGAAACTAAAAAGAAGAGACATCCAGACTCCAGGACCAGCATCTATCCACTGTTTTGTTTTGTTTTTTTTTAGTTAAACTTATATGTTGGCGGGGGCAGGGGGAGGGAGAACAGGAGACAATTGTAGGGGGGGAGAACTAGGAGAATAGGGCAGTAACATAATTCCTATGTCATCCTAGCTAGTCTAGCATTCTTTCCACAATACTACACTGACTCCTGGTTGTTTCAGATTTTTCCATTCTGAGAAGAGAAGCAAATATTCATTCATCACAGCATTGCTACTATATACATAACACTATCCTAAAAACTGTAAGGCATAGAGAAGAAATCCTCATTCTCATTGCCATGCTTGAAAACTATTTAAAATATACTAGGAAAGCAGACCTCCCAAATAAGAGTCTCATTTCTGAGGTCCCCTTCCTAATCTTTCAACTCCTTTAATAAATCACCTCCAACAGTTTTGCAACTTGCTCTATTATTTTGAGCATACTCTTTTGTACTATACAGAGGTATCTTTCAACTCTAAACATATGATCCTGTAAGCACTATATGAACCTCTTAATCTCCTTTATTATCCCTCCCTCTTGTCATTTTCAGACGGCTACCTGAATTATGTTGTCATAATTCCCCTGCTTTATTATCTAACCTTATTCCATTTTTGTAATTTTATCATCTTCTACTTCCTATCTTCCTTCCCAAATACCTAGACTATGACTGGCTTTTTTACAATATCACCTTTTTTCACAGATCAGCAGGGGAGTTGTCAGCACAAGCATTATGGAACTACTTATTATACCTAAAAATACAAGTCCTTCATGAAACCATTTTGATATAAACAATGAACAGAGTCCTGTGACACTTTGCATAATGCAAATCCAAACAAAACTTACACATAGCCAGCAACTTCCTCTTTTTAACGTAGTCTAAAAGTCAATCACGAGACAGAGTAGATGAAAACGTATGGCCAAACTTTCATTTTTTTCATTAGCATCTTTCTTCAGCATTCTTTTAAACGCAAGAGAGATATGGTCTAGAATTTCAGTTTCCTTCCACTATACACAAACATGAGTCAACTCTAACCAGAGGGGTAAAGAACCCTCAAATATGTGGCATGTCAATTTTATCTCAAATGACCGACAAGGTTTGCAGAAACTATAAACCCAGGTTACTTCAAGTTCACGTCTGCCTACACAAGATGTTTACTGAGTCTCTGCTATGTGAAAAGAAACAAATGCAAATTCCGTTCAAAATCAAAGTTGACAATGAAGCAATCGGAACTCAAAAGGGCAAAACATTTTCTTCCTTACCTAATAACCTCTAAGGAAACTACCTGAACCACTTATAACTTTTCCCATTAATCTACCTTTCTATACTATATATAAAAATGGTTATTTTTACCACCAGCCACCCACATACAACTAATCAAATGCAACTAATTGTATGCTGTCCCAAACCTAAAGTAACCAGAGAATGCCTTACATATACAGAGAAGAAGAAATACACATTCAAGAAGTCCCTTTCACTTAAAGATAACCATCTTGTCTTTTGGTAAAATTTAAAACACTACATAAATGTGATCTATTATTTATATCTAATGACCAACTTATATACTTGGGAGGGAAGTTCTTAGTAAAATTATCTCATTTCATAGTTATTTTAAGCAACCTATTCAAAATGTGTCAACAGAAAAGGCTTAATACATATTATTCCTCTCCAAAGACAACTTTCTAAAAAATTAGAGAATTGTAACAAGAAAATATCATAACAGATCAGATAAAAAGGGTACCAGAAATTTTGAGATGGGGAAAAGAGGAAGGATAGGTTGCCAAGATATCTACTCCCATCAAATTTATGTTGTATGTCTAATTATAAATTCTTCTTCACTTCAGGAGAAAAAAGAACAAAATCACAGAATTGTGGAGCCAGATCAAAGGGATTTTTTTGAGGTCATCTAAAGCAACTGTACCATTTTACAGATAAAGAAACCAAATCCCAAAGAGATTCTGACTTACCCAGATTCACTCAATTAGTCAGTGGCAGAGCCAAGACTAGAACCCAGGTCTCCTGACTTTTAGGGCAACACTCTTTCCACTAAATGAAAAAGTGTCAGAGATGTTTGACCAGCAAGAGCACAATGGGGACTATGGAAGACTGGAGATCTCAAGAAACAAAGATTATGGAAGTATAGAGGCAAGGGTGAAGAATAAAAGCTGTCTGGGGGAAAAATGGGGATCAGAAAGATTATTTTATCAAAGATAGGAAAATTACAGTGGACAAACCCAAAATAATACATTGGCTGACTAAGCACCAGTCTGATTTTTTCTTTTTAAAGGCTTTGAAAGCAGAAAGAAGCTACCTGGGAAATTTATATAGGCGTGGGAAAAGGACCAAAGAATCCAGCAAAGGATGCATTACAGGATTCCACTGGATAGAGACCTTACAATTTTTTGCATAGTAGAGACCTGAAATGGAAGGGTCATATCTAAAGCCCAACACAAAGAATGGAGCCATCTTGAGGATAGAAGAAAGGTTGATCACTGTGGTTAAGCCATGAAAGTGGGACCTGTGTTCTATTAAACAGGTTAAATGAATACAGTTTTAACCTCAGGAGTTATTCAGACTGTAATAAAATAGTAGGAACCCAAAATGGCTGAGCATTTGTTGTGCAGATGACCCACTATTGAAAGGCAGAAAAGGAGAGTAAAAGTCCAAGTAAGGTAATTTTCAGAGGAACACTCTACTACCTTCATGCAGGAATAGTCTCTCACACACACACACACACACACACACACACACACACACACACACACAGAGTTTCCTTGGGAAGGAGGGAAAAATAGGCAGAACTGAATTACAGGGAACATTCTGTTTGGGAGTGACAAAAATTGTTTTGTCACATGGGAGAACAAAAGAGCTAAGGACCACAGAAACAAAGAATATCCATGTTAATCCCTAAACATCCAAGTTAGGATATTATACAATCTCAAAGCTGGAACATACTTCAGAATTTATCAACTTTAAGGAGTACCTGAAAAGGAATTCTGGCTATAACATCCCTGACAAGTGTTCATGCAGCCTTCATGAGAAAGTCTACATACAGGGAACTCACTATTTCCCAAGGCAGTTCAGGCCACTTTGAGACAGCTCAAATTTTGGGAAATTTTTCATTATCTTGAGCTGAAGCTTTTTGTCCTCTAAGTCCTGCCCAGTGTTCCCAGTACATACTATTCACTAGCGTCAAGCAAAACAAGACTTATTCCTCTTCCTGATGACAGCCCTTCAAATACTTAAGTATAGTTAGCATGACCCCAAGTCTTTTCTTGTCCAGGCTAAATGTCTGCAGTTCTTTCTGCCTATCATTATATTCTAGTTATATGTCACCTTTCCCCCATCCTGTACTTGGATTTCTTTTAATAAAAATGTAGGATTTTGCATTTGTTTCCATAAAACTTTATTAGTTTTGTCCCATCATCCTAGCCTGGCAATATTTTTTTGAGTCTTAATTCTTTCTTTCAACATGTTACCTATTCCTCCCAGTCTCATGCCTTGTGAAGATTTCATCATTTTTTAAATCACTGATTTCAAATGTTCGGCAGAGCAAGGGTGAAGGAAACAGCCTTGTGGTCGGTCCTCCATTAAAAATATCTGTTCGGACTAACATAAATCTAATGGACTCAAAGAGTTGGTGATCATTTAGCCCATTCAAAATTGACTTAACTATGCTATCATCTATCAATGTTTTCCACAAGGATATTAATAGAGCTTTGTCAAATGTCCAGTAGAAACCCAGGCACACTATAACCTCTAGTTTACCGCCCTGATAACTCCATCAAAAAAGATATGAAGTTAACCTAGCATGATTTGTTCTTGATGAAACTCAGCTGGCTCATAGTTTGACTTTTAAAGTATTTTATTACCTGTTGATTTCCTGTTTTTACTGTCTTTTTATACTTTATGTCCCTACACTCTATAATCCAGCTACAATGGCCTTTTGGCTGTCACATAGGACACTCTTATCTCCTGACCCCTTGCTTTTTAAATAACTTCATTCCAGGCTTAGAATGCTCTCTCTCCTCACTTCTGCCTACTGACTTCCCTGGTTTTCTTCAACATACCATTCGTATCCTATCTTCTACAGGAGGCCTGTCCTTCCCCTACTCCAACCCCTGCCCATTACCTTTCCTCTGAAATTACCTTCCATCTACTCTCTGCGTATAGCTTACAAATAGTTGTTTGGATGTTATCTCCGCAACTAGAATGTAAACTCTTTGAGGACAGGGACCAAGTTTTCCTTTTCTTTTTAATCTCAAGAATTTAGCACAGTATCTAATACATAATAGCACTGATACATAAATGCTTGCTAACCAGCCCAAAGTTGTGAACTGGGCTGGATGGGAGAGAGCTGTGGTGTTCTCAATATAAATCTACGTTTGTAGAAGGGAGTAGGTTTGGAAGGAGATAAAGAAGATATTGATTTCTGTGTGAGTTCAAGAGGCCAGGTGGAGACATCATGTAGGCAATTAGTGATACAGTACCCCTCAGAAGACAAAGTCTGAGACTTTCCACTTATCCTGGGATTTCAATTCTCTCTTAACCATTTTTGTTTAATGCCAGTCTGACAATCATTTACCTTGACGGAGAAAACATAAGCAAAATGAGGAGTGAATAGCTGTACCTTCTTTCTCTTATTACTATTATTCCATCTACCTCTACACCATTTTTGTTGTACTATACATTCCCAGAAAACTTCAGCTCATGCTGCACTTTTGTTTTGGTAATCTATTGTCCTTTTTTCATTAATTTATTTGTTTTTAGTTTTCAATATTCACTTCCATAAGATTTTGAGTTTTCAATTTTCTCCCTTTCCCTCCCCTCACCCCAAGACAGTATTCAATCTGATGTGGGCCTTACATATACATTCATATTAAACATATTTTCACATTAGTCATGTTGTAGAGAAGAATTAGAACCAATGGAAGAAACAAAGAGAGAGAGAGAGAAAGAGAGAGAGAGAGAGAGAGAGAGAGAGAGAGAGAGAGAGAGAGAGAGAGAGAGAGAGAGAGCGCTATAGTATGCTTCAATCTGCATTCAGACTCCACAGTTCTTTTTCTGGATGTGGATAGCATTTTCCATCATGAGTCTTTTGGAGTTGTCTTAGATCCTTTCATGGTGCACTTTAATGTTCCTGATAACCCTATATAGGACCATGCTGCCATTTTACATACATTCTTAGTTACCTGTTCTTGATTCTACTATCAGCACATTTTTTTTTTAGCTGGTTTATTAGTTCATGCTTTAGCTACATCTGACTCCTATTTTTCCCACATTGGAATTATTTGTGTCCATATAACTTTGCTCATGAGAATTCCCCTTTCCTGTTGAGCTGATTTCCACTGCAGAATGCCTCAGGAAATGGGATCCTATGTAACCTTTCTGTGAAATCTTCCCAGTCCATACTTTCAAAGTGTTAGGTTTAGGACAAGGTGTGCCCTGTTATGAATTCAAAGATGCAAGTCAATGTCTCCTCTAAGGTTTCCACCATTGTTATTTTATTATAAGTTTTTATTGATATTTTTTGTTTCTTACAGCACCATAATATCCCACATATTCCTCCCCTCCCCAGTCCTGAGAGCCATGCCGTACGACAATTAGTATTTTTTGGAAAGGAAAAAAAAAAGAAAGTCTGCCCAAGGGATGATGCATTGAAAAAGTCTGAAAACATGTGATACATATAGGACCTGCGGCCCTCCCACCTCCACAGAGTGGTAGGTTGGGGGTGTCTTCTCATCCCATTTGAGTCCCACTTAATCTTTATACTGTTATTTTGTCACCACTCCTCTTGATTATTGGTGCGTCATTGTTCCTTCCGTTCATAGTGTTGCGGTTGCTGTGGACATTGTTTTCTTGACTCTGCTTCCATGGCTCTTTATCAGTTCATATAGATCTTCGCATACTTCTATGCCTTCGTCACACACATAATTTCTTCCAGCACAGTAACATTCCATTACATTCATGTTCCACAATTTGTTTAGCCATTCCCCAATTGATGGGCTTCTATCATGTTTTCAATTAACTAATCACAAAAAAGTGCTACTACAAATATTTTGGATTATATAGAGACTTTTATCAATAAAATGTCCAAAGGGTATGGACATTTTAGTCATTTTGTTTGCATAATTCCAAATTGTTTCCCAACATGGTTGTACAATGTATTAGTGTACTTATTTTTCCACAACCTCTCCAACACTATTGCTATTTTTTGCCAATTTGCAGGGTATGTGATAAAACTTCAGGGTTGTTTTGATCTGCATTGTTTTGTTATTTATTACTGATTTGGAGCATTCTTTCATATGATTGTGAATATTTTGCAGTTCCTCTTTTGAAAAAAAGGATATCCTTTGTCCATCTGTTAGGGAACAGCTATCAGTGTGTGTGCAGGTGTATGTATATATGTATGTATGTATAGTTCATGTATGTTGGAAACCAAACTCTTATCAGAGAAATTTGATATAAAGATTTCGTTTCCATTGAACCGTTCCCCCTCTTATCCTAGATGCATTAATGCTGTCTGTGTAGAAGCTTTTTAGTTTCAAGTTCCCTCATCTGCTGCAGACACAGTATTATGTTCCTTCAGTAACTTTAATCTTTTTTTAAAGGTGGCCCTGTCCCCACTGGCCCTCCTCCCCTCACCCTTGATTCCCTCTTCTCATTTGATGTTCCCCCTTCCTCTCCTCCTCTTCAACTAGTCCTGTTCCTTAGTTTTAAATTTTCATTTTTTGTTGCCCTTTTCAAAAAGCATTTCTTTCACTGTTTTCATTATCCATCTTCTCTTTCTGTTTACTGTAGGCTCTATTCTCTGATTTATGACCACTATAATTATCTGTTTGCTCTCTCATTTCTCTGTAACCTTCATGCTGTCAGCTTCCAAGGAATTCATTCTAGGCTCTCCCCTCTAGGTGCTTTCAGCCACTGCCTTGTAGGGCATTCTCCTTTTCCATTATGCCTCACTTTCAGAATAATGCCAATTACTGCAGGTACAAGAGAGAACACAGCCTCATGGTAGGACCTCTCCCTCATCAAACCCCTTATTTGCAGTCCATCATTCATCTATATCCTCTCTTGTTAACCTTTTTTCTATATTTGCCTGGAAATTTCCTCCCTGTGTCCATGCTCTCCCACTCCTCCAGGTGCCAACTAACCCGCAAGGATACCAGCTCCTCCCCTCCCAGCACAAGCAGACTTTTCAAATACCAAATTATCCATACCTCATCAGGTTTGAGGTCCTCCCCCTCCACTGACTATCCCTCTTCACCCACAGGAGCATAGTAGAACCCTCTCTCACCCAAAGTAAGGAAGGCTTCTTACCTTCCTCACTTTTTCAAGCTTTCTCCCCTCTTCTTCACCTACTCCCCTGTAGGATAATAAGGTCATTAATGACCTAGAAAGTACAGTTTCAGCTGAGCAAAGGTCTTGTTGATAGAAAGTAGATGACATAAATTAAGGAGAGAGCACGTAATAAGGTGAGGTTTTAGAAATTTGGCCATGAAAGTAAAACCAAAATTATAGGATAGTAGCAGCTAGGTCAAACAAAGATCACAGAGATCCCTTCATTGCTAGCTTGGATTTAACCCAGGCACATCACTCACTCCTCTTTATCCCCATGCTTTCCTCCTTCTTTACATGTACCCTCCCATGTTGAAATGTAGTCCCACAAAAGAAGCATTCATTCACCTGCAGGCAGGGTATCACCATGTACTGTCCATAATGCCTCCTGTGATGGAGATGAACAAAGAAATTGACTTGTCCAGAGTCACAACAGGTAATAAGTAGCTGAGGTAGCACTTGAATTCAGGCCTTCCTTATTCCAAGTCACTGCACTACATAGCTGCCTTAATTATATTTTATACTAACTTTTAAGAAACAAACTATATAGCAGAAAGTCATGGCTTCATATGTAATCCTCTTTTTTGTTCATCCATGTATATTAGAATTTTGGTGTTTACGGTCATAATGAGAAAGAAATTTTAATTTTTAATGGCACCTTGGGAGCAGTCAAACCTGCACCTATGGCAACTGCCCCTTCAGCTTTTATACTGACCCAACCAATGGTGGTAGAGTCAAGCAACCACACAAGGATTAATACCTGAGATGGCACAAGGTGTGATCCAAAGATGACCTTCACAGACCTTCAAATTCGAAGCTTCAATTATGGATTTAAAAGATATAGGCTCAAGTTGCAATTAGAGATGCCTGGTAGGCAGATGTTTCTCAAAAAAAAAAGTCTGACGTAGTATCCTTACGACTGTTACCCTACTTTTGTGGAAATATGCTAGTGCTAAATACCAACCTAGAATTTTTTGCGGGGAAAAGGTATACCTTGAAAAAGTATACCAATTGTTTTCACATGCAGCTAGTTTTCTTCCATTTTCTACTCCAAAGCTTCACTCCTGAGGGGGGGTAGTAAAAGAATACAAAAGGGGGGCAGCTAGGTGGCACAGTGGATAGAGCATTGGCCCTGAAGTCAGGAGGACCTGAGTTCAAATCCAGCCTCAGACCAAACACTTGACACTTACTAGCTATGTGACCCTGGGCAAGTCACTTAACCCCAATTGCCTAAAAAAAATAAAAAATAAAAAAAGAATACAAAAGGGACCTGTGGTTTCACTGACATAGGGAAATTCCAAGCAAGGAAACATCCTCCACCAATGTAGGACAGCACCTTCTTTGCAATTTCTAGTCTTATATAGTTACCTACATCAGAGGTATCAAACATTCATGTGTCTACAACACTTGCTATTATGGCTGGAACCAAATTAAAATGTAATTGGGAAATATTTAACAAAATAAATAAAATACAATAAAACATAGAGATGTGGTTTTCTAAATCAATAAGCACCCACAGGGATCCTTATGTATGATTTAGTGGGCCCCATTCCTATTTGAGTTTGATACTACTGACCTAGATCACTAAGAGGACATGTCACTTGGCCAGGATCACTTGGCCAGTGCTTGTCAGAAACAGAACTTAAGCCCAGGTCTTTCTGGATCCAAGGCCAGCTCTCTACTCAATCCACCATGCCCTCTCAGCCATGTTAATAATGCAAAGGCTTCTCATCTGTTATCGGGGGAAAAAGGAGGTTTGAATTTCACATTCTACTGTTGAACTTGTGGAATGCATGAAATACGGGAAGTTTCCAGAAGAGAACAAACCTAATCTTCAGGTGTGGCCAAATTCTGGCTTAGAGTAATAGAAAGAGAAGGAGCAGACAAAAACAGACAACACGTACAAGGCAGGATCAACCTCTCCCAAAGCATCGTTCCCCTCCCTGGTGTTACATTTCACCACAGCCATTCAGAGGTTCCCTTTCTCTCTGCAGTCAGTCACACCTGACTCACAAGGGAGTAATTCTTATTGAATAAGCCCAGCAATTCTGGGGAGTTGTAGGTGTTGAGTGTAACTTTTTCTCAAAGGGGAAAGTTTAACAAAGACATAGGTATTATATTTGCAGGACAGAAAATATTCTTAATATTGAAAGCTATGGATTTACCCTAAGCAACCCTATCTAAGGAGGATGTCCAAAAAGTCTTCATGCAGATTTTTTTTAAATAGCTTAAAGTGCACTAAGACTTTTGGGACATCCTGTATAAATACATGCAGGCTAATATAGTATACTGGAGAGTGCCTTTTACTCATGAAGTGATTTTTTTCTAATTTTCTAGGTATTTAACTCAGTTACCATTATGTGTTCTTAAGAATAATTTTATTCTGTATATACAGTGAATATCACAAATGAGCTTCAGGGACACACTTGATATAAAAGTATTTTAAGCAATATTTTCAAGAACATCATTATTTATTAAAATGTTCACTGTCTTAGTGGAAATGTGTGCAAAATTTATAAAGCAACACTGTATAAATTATGCCCACTGGTCCCTTTATGGAAGTTCTCTCAACTTTGTGAATTGGAGGTAGCATCTCTCTTCTTGGATCCAAACTGGTAAAATATCTAAATTCTTTACCAATAAAATAGAGTGACAGAGTGTGTGAATGTACACATGCACACATACATACCTTATATGTGAGTTATTAAATTCCTCCACAAGTAGAGAAAAATTTTATCATTGAAATAAAATAAACCCACATTTAAAGAATTATACACGAAGATGCATAATTATACAAAATATATAAACTTAAAAGCATTGAAAATGAAAATTATTCACGTGGCACATAAGATGCAAACCTGCTAGCCTGGGAGGATAGTGTTGCCCTCTATAGTAACAGGGAAAGGAGTGGGAGAGGATTTAAGGGGAAAGCTAATGAGTTCTATTTTGGATATATTGAATTTAAGACGTCTACTGGGTATCCCGTTTGAGATGTCTGAAAGGCAGTTGGAGATGTAAGCCTGGAGATCAGCAGAGACATTGGGGCAGGAAAGGTAGAGTTGAGAATCATCAGCATAAAGATGATCATTAAATCCATGGGAGTTGATAAGATTAGCAAATGAAGTAGTATAGAGGGAGAAGAGAAGAGGACCCAGGACAGAACATCTAGGACACCAATGGTTAGAAAGTGTGATCTGGAGGAGGAGCCACCAAAGGAGGCAAAGGAGAGGTCAGATAGGTGGGAGGAAATCCAGGAGAAAGTAGTGTCCTGAGAACCTAGAAAAGAGAGTATCAAGGTGGAGAGAGTGATCATTATGTCAGAAGCTACAGAGAGGTCAAAGAGAATGAGGATTGAGAAAAGACCAGTGGATTTGGCTACTAAGATCATTAATAACTTTGGAGAGAGAAGTTTTGGTGGAATAAGGCTGGAAGACAGATTGTATAGGGTTAAAAAGAGAGTAAGAGGAAAGAAAGTGGAGCCCTTATTGTAGATAGCCTTTTTGAGGAGTTTAGCTACAAAGGGTGGAAGAAAAATAGGAAGATGCCTAGCAGAAATGGACGAATCAAGTGAGGTATTTTTCTAGTAAGGGAGACAAAGGGATGTTGGTAGGTAGTAGGAAATGAGCCAGTAGGGAGGCAGAAATTGAAAATAAGTGAAAGAGTTGGAGTGACAAAGGGCTCCAATAAGAATCATGATGCTTCACATAAAACAGACAAGAAAAGGCTTTTACAGTGGAGGGAAAGTGGGTGAAGGTAAGAAGGAATGAGTGAATCTTATTCTCATTGGATTTGACTTAAGAGGGAATACCATACACACTCAATTGGGTATGGAAATCTATCTTACCCTACAGGAAAATAGGGGAGAAGGGGATAAGAGAGTGGGGAGATAATAAAGGGGAGGGCAGATGGGGGGAGGGGGTAATAAGAAGCAAACACTTCTGAGGAGGGACAGGGTCAAAAGAGAGAATAGAATAAATGGGGGCTCGGGTTAGGATGAAGTGAAATATAGTTAGTTTTTCACAACATGACCACTAGAGAAGTGTTTTGCATGACTATACATGCATAACCTGCATTGAGTTACTTGCCTTCCCAATGAGGGTGGGTGGGGAGGGAGGAAGGAAGAAAATTTGGAACCCAAAGTTTTAAAAACAAATGTTAAAAATTGTTTAGAAGGAGGGCAGTTCAGGGGAAAGGGTATTCAGAATGCACGCCATCTTAGGGTAGGGGGAGGGTTGAGATGGGGAGAAAATTTGGAATTAAAAAATCTTGTGGAAGTAAATGGTAAGAACTAAAAATAAATAAATTAATAAGTACAAATAAAAAAATTTTTAAAAAGAATCATGATGCTTATTGTATTCAATTGTGAGAATTCAGTGTGAGTTTGAGAAATCAATACATAGATTATACTTCATAACTGTGCTTTAAGCAAATTAACTATTTCTTAAATTTCTTAAGAGACTCATGTAATCTATAAATGAAAACTAACTTTAGTTGATTGAACTTTATTGAACTTTAGTCTCCTTCATTGAAAATACTTGGCCCAAATGAAATTCTTTTGATTTATAAATCTTAACTTGCTTGTTGCAACTCAAATAAACTTTTAAAAACTTTACCTTCTCACCCAACTTTATTCAGCATCCAGTATTACAGGTTCATAGTTAACATATACATACAACTTTAAAGTCTGCAAGATGGTTTAGATATTATCTCATATATTCCTCATAATAATTCTAAAGGGTTATTTTCCAGAGAAAGAACTGATAAAATACGTATAGAATAATTTTACATACATATACATATATATGTGTATATATATATATATATATATATACACATGTACACACACACCTATTTTTGTCTAATGTTAGCCATCTCTAGGAAGGGGGGGAGAAAAAAGGGGAAAAAAGGAAATTTACATGATAATTTTGTTGTATATTTGAAAGGAATAGCAGGTTGTACATAGATTTGCAGTTTCATGTATAATCATCTATGTTATGGAAATGCTTGTTTTATCCCATAAATTTCAAATAAAATTTTAAAAATAACCCTGGAGGGTAGGTCTATTATCAGATGAGGAAACTTGTAGAATTGTAATTGTAGAATTGTAAGCTTAAGAATGATAACTTTCATGAATTCAATGCTTTGCTCTTAAATAAAATGTAGAGGTACTTATTATATGAGAACTTCATTTTAAATATACTGATAAATTTTTGCCGCTAAAAATCATTACAGAATCAGTGCGTCATTCTCCTCTGCCATTCTTCTCTTAACAAGAGCACTACATCATTTGGGCAGACAAAACAAGGGGCTGCTCCTCTCCTTGGATGTATGGTCGTTGCAACTTTTCACTTATAGAAATGTAGGACCTATTCACATTGTTAGGATAGTACTTTTTCATCACTTCTGTCAAGGGTCCATCTTTTTAAGTTCATAGTTCTTAAGAAGAATTTTGGTATTAAAAGTTTTGAAAATCAATTGACAGTTTGTGGACCATAGATTGGCAGTTGTGAAACAAAGCAAATGTCCTGCTACTTGGTCAGCCATAATAACTTTTCAGTAATGACAGTTGGATAATATTTATACAAAGTTGGTCATTTCATACACTACTTCTTATATAGAATTCTAAAAAACAAATCCTCTGTCTTTTGGGAATTGGCTTATTTTAAATTGTATTAGAAGAATGACTAAGTCAGAGAGGGCATAACTTATGATGTGCTTTCCAATTTACTCACTGAGCTACAAGAAAACAAGAATATACCAAGAAAGATGGAGGGGGTGGGTAAGGCCATCAGGTCCCAAAGTATACAAATTTATTTTTATTTTATTTTATAAAAATATTTTGTTGTACATTTTGAAAACATGCATATTGTCTTATAGACATTATTATTTTCAAAAGAGAAGTAGAGATAAAGAATTTAAGCCAGAGAGAGAGAAGAATCATGGGGGCGGAGGGAGGGGCAGAAACAAGTTTAATACCTTGTAGCTGGTACCTAACAATTATGAACTGAATTTCAAAATGCCATCATTTCCATTAAGTAGGAAAACAGGGTCAGGGAGTTGGACTGGAATGTTTAGTGATGCATGAGATTTCAAAGCTTTACCCCAGCAATTTTAAGCAGTCATTTTCTATCCTTCCATCAGCTCTATAAATGAATTTCCACTTTTAAAACTGAATGCAATTCACAACTCATTCCTCTATTAGTGTATGGATATTTTCTTAAAATTAGTATATGGACAATTTCAACACTTAGGTTGCTGGGTAGGTGTTTTTGTTGTTGTTCATCTTTCAAAGAACAAACCATTGCACTTGTTTTTGCCTGCTCAAGTCATTTATTTGGGGAAAATTTTTTTAAAGTCTGTTTCATTTAAGAAGTAGCAAGCCAGTCTCTGCATTTTAAAATATTTAAGTTAAGACACAAGGGAAGAAATGCATTATATTTGGATGACAGCATTTCAATTGTTTTTAACCTGCACCTACAACAAAAAGATCAGGTTGTAGTACATAAGCATAACTGGGGGGGGGGAATAAAAACATCATTACTACCATTTCATTGTTTTTATGGTATTACACTCTCAGCTCTAAGTGAACCAGTGTATTTCCAGAAGTATTCTGACCTCTGCTGCCAGAGCTGGGAACTTTTTACACAAGGGCTTTTCCCTTATCTCTATTTATCTCCAAGCCCTGGCTTCCAGGAGTAATGCTTGTTTCAAATTTGTCTTAGACAAAGAAAATGATAGATAAATACACAAGAGGATAGAGAAAAGTAGTGCATACAGTATTAAAGTGCTGACATTATTTTCCCAAATCCCCTGCTCATCTTAGTGTTCTGAGTTACCATTTTAAAAAATGTTCTTCAAGAACAAGGCAAAAATGAAATTCAGGTTCTTCTTTCAATTACTCCTGTATATGTTCTAACACTCATTTGCCATAAATAAAATCAACAAATCTAGACCTTTTATAGTGATCCAGTTATTAAAATGGTCTTATTTTTGAAGCCACAACTTCCTATAATCTATACATGAATGCTATTACAGCTATGCTCTTTTACACACACCTATCCCATTATTTTCAGGTTATTCTAACATTTTAAACTCGTTTTTAAATTAACATGGTTTAAAATGTTAGTCTAGGATATCTCCCCACTAACAACTTCAGTAAAAATAATTTACTATGAAAATTGGTTAATATTCTTATGGAAAAAAATGAGACATATTACACAACTAGGTGGATTTGGAACCAGTTGAATGACCAGACTTAGTCACCACAAAGATGTCAATGTCACCTTAGGAACATTCCGGTGGATTGTCCAAGGGAATCAGTTCTTGGTCTCATGCCGTTAGACATTTTTATCAATAATCTGAATAAAGGCAAAAATGACAAACTTCTCAAATTTGCAAATATCACAAAGCTAGGAAGGACAGCCAAAATACTAAGTGACAAAGCTAGGAACCAAAAAGATCTTGACAGGCGAAAACCCAGGGTTCAAGCTAATAAAATTATATTTAATGGACACACATATAAAGTCTTATACTTAGAGAGGTTGAGATTGGGCAATGTTAGTAGCCTAAAGTTCAACAAAAGTCAACGATGTAATATAACAGAAAAAAATAGCAAATTAATCCTCGGCAGCATCAAGATAAGCATAGCATCTAAGGATCTGATGGACACGGTCATTTTATACTCCATCCTCATCAAGTCACACCTGAAATACAATGTTCATTTCTGGATGCTATACTTTAGGAATGGTAGCAACAAATGGAAGATTATTCTAAGGAAGGCAATCAGAAGGGTTAAGGGCCTTAAGATCATGTCATTTGATAATCACTTGAAGAAATGGGGTGTTCATCCTGAAGAGAAGACTTACCAAGGATGTAATAGCTGTCTTCTAACATTTGAATATACAGACAGCTAGGTGGCACCATCAGGAAGATTCATCTTCCTAAATTCAAATCTGGTCTCAGATTGACCCTGGACAAGTCACTTAACCCTGTTTGCTTCAGTTTCCATCTGCAGAATCAAGTGGAGAAAAAAACAGCAAACCCTTCCAGTATCTTCGACAAGAAAACCCCAAAGGGGGTCACAAAACTGACTGAAAAATGACCGAACTGAATATCTAAAGAGCTATCACAACAAAAGAGGAAATAACCTTGTTCTCTTTGTCTCTAGGATGGGCTGAACAAGGAATAAAGGATGGAAAACACCACATTAAAAAAAGAAACAAATTTTGACTTCAGAGTAAGGAAACAATTCCAAAGAAGGAGACAAATCCAGAAGTAGAATACAGCCCCTGCTGGTACTCAATTCTCCATCACTGAAAACTTTTAAGCAATAACCAAGTGGTCAGGTGTGCTATAGGATTATTATCAAGGCATGGATCAGACAAGGTAGCCACTAAAGCCCCTTCCAATTCTGAGGCTCTGTGACTCAGAGAGTCCAATGACTTTTCAAAAGACAGAAATTCAACTAAACACTTGCTATAGAAAGGCACCATGCCAGGGACTAAGGAATTCAAAGGCAAAAGTGACATTGCTATCAGTTCCATGAAGCTTCAAGGTTTGTATATAAAGAGACTCAGAGGAGGTTTCATGGAAAGGGAGGCTGACCTACGCTGAGCCTTAAAGAGAAGTTTTTCCACAACAGAAAGAAGAGAGCAATGCGCTGCAGGCATGGGAAATGGTAAAAATTGACAGAATTAGGGCTTAGACCTAGCTCTTCTGATTGCCATTGCAGGATACTTTCCACTGTACTGTACTAACATCAGTGAAAATAAGGAATTGATTAAAAAAAGAAGGAAATGTTAGCTGGAATAATATGCTTTAAGTACTAAATAATGGTCTCTCCATGATGGATTAACTTCCAAAGATAAATCTGCTTATGATTATTTTTTTCCATTTCAGTAGAAACTAAATTAAGTAGAAATGTCAACACTAATATACAATACCAGAAACATGACTTGGTACATGAAATTTGAAGGTTGCCTTTTCCTTCAGCTAAAAGCTAGAAACCTTTAAGTATCTTCAGAGTGAACATTTTTAATGCAGTTATTCCAAATTGAGCTCCTAGAACAGATGTAAGGTGCCCTTTCCCTCGTATTCCCCCACAACCATCACCCCAGCCCAAATTCCACTTGGAGAGCACAGCAAGGTTAGGCCCTGAAGGAAGTCCTTCCCCCTAAACCTTCACTAATATTCCTTCTACCTTTCCTCCTCATGGCTGGATGCTGACTACTCAACCCTACCTCTGCTAAAAGGAACCCAGAGATGCCCATCGGTTGGCGAATGGCCGAGCAAGTTGTGGTATATGAATATAATGGAATACTATTGTGCTATAAGAAATGACGAGCAGACAGACTTCAGAAAAACCTGGAAAGACTTACATGAACTGATGTTGAGTGAAGTGAGCAGAACCAGGAGAACATTGTACACAGTAAAAACCACATTATGTGATAAGTAACTTTGATAGACTTATCTCTTCTTAGCAATGCAAGGATCTAAGACAATGCCAAAACACTCATGATAGAAAATGCTGTCCACATCCAGAAAAAGAACTATGGAGTCTGAATGCTGATTGAAGCATATTATTTGCGATCTCGCTCTCTGTCTCTCTCTCTTTTTTTTTTTTTAAGTTTCTTCTTTCTCATGTTTTCTCCCACTGGTTCTAATTCTTCTTTACAACATGACTAATGTGAAAATAGGTTTAATATGAATGTATATGTAGAGTCTATACAAAATTGCATGCCATCTTGGGGTGGGGGAGGGGAGAAAATCTACAACTCAAAATCTTACGGAAGTGAACGTTGAAAAGTAAAAATAAATAAATACTTTTTTAAAATAGGAAACCAGAGACTCCATTCTACTCCAAACAACAGGCACATTCTCTGCTTCCCAAGGCAGTAAATCAGGCCCCGCTCTTTTGCCCAACTACAACCTTTCCTATAAGATGGACGACCACAGGGTCTGACCATCTGTTCTTGCCAATACCTTCCAAGGTGAAAGGAGGAATTTCACAGAGTTGGGGGAAGGAAGGGAGGGAGAAGAAAGGAAGAAACAAGCATTATTAGTGCCTACTATGTACTAGGCATTGTTCTAAGTGCTTTACAAAGATTATCAAATTTGATCCTCACAATCACTCTGGGGAATAGGTGCTATTATTAACCCCATTTTACAGAAGAAAAAATTGAGGCAAACAGAAGTTAAACGATTTGGTCCAGGGTCACACAACTGGGAGATGCTGGATTTGAACACCAGGCCCCAAGACATTGTCATCTAACCTGTCAAAGTACTCTAAGGACTCCTGGACCTTGCCATCCAACCTGCAAGTGACCCCTCCTATATGTACTGTCTCCTCTAATTAGAATGTGAGCTCTTTGAGGGCAGAGACCGTCTCCTTCTTTTGTTTGTATCTCCAGTACTTAACACAATGTTTGGTACATAACCCTTAATCAATGCTTTTTCATTCATTTGTTCATCACTAAACATTTTGCAACCCTTTTTAAAAATGACCAATTGAAAAAATAAACACATTTGGTTGGATAACTAAACAGGCACTTAGAAACCATTTATTTTCTCACTTTGGCTACTGAACCCCTAACGTACAAATAAAGGGTGCAGAGCAAAAATTGTTGTTGAACTAGAATAAAGTTTGTTTTATATTCAACATATATTATGTGTGCCACAATGAGAAATGAACTGAGGTTTGAATAAGTGACTCATTTCTAACCCTTAAATTTCAAAATAAGAAGAATCCCAAAGTAGATCTATCAAAGTCTATAAATCTCTCACACACTACTAAAATATGTAAGAAACAGACTACAATATGGAAGAAGGAATATTGCTGGCTGGCAGCAATTTAAAAATAGAACACACTCAAAGCAGATGACACAAAGTTTTAAATCTATCTACCAGCTGTCTCCAGAAAGTAAAGTTTCTAAGCTAGTTCAGTCAAGAAATCAACAGCCAATCCCTACCAGGTTAGTTAAATTACCAAAAAAAAAAAAGGACATAAATCACTTCATGATTTTATAGAGTATTCAAGCTGAAGATAAAAGCATGAGCACTAGTGAAGACTGTGCAAGCAGCACAGAGTAAAGTGATGAGTGTTTATTTCATTTCCTCACAGCCATAAAAAAGCACTAAAAGCTTTGATTCAATACATGCACACAAGATGCTCAGATAGCTATATCAACTAAAGCTAAGCTTACAAAATATATTTTATAGGACTAAACTTACTCTAAACTTAAATGAATAAATAAGTATTATGTGGGGGAACTGACCAGAGCAAATTCCAGTACTGCTTATACTAACCTAATTTTCATATTTGTATTATTAATAAATTAGATTGCAGGAGAATATGGGATGTTGAGGAGGACTAGCGCCTCTGGTGTGAGGGCTTTCCAAGCCCTTTTCAGGGCTGCTTATCCACCTTTTGTGTCCACCTGATTCATCTAACTCTCAATTGCGCCTCCAAGAAGTTGTAGCACGCGCAGAGGCCATAACCCAGTAAGCCACCTCAGCAGACATGCTAAACCAGGTTGAGGGCAACCGGTAGGCCCCAAACTTGTCAGCTAATTAGAGGGATGTCTACCCCAAGCATGTGAAGACTCCTCCCAGGGGAATAGGCAGACAAGAACAGCTTGTTCCAACAAGGGCCGTGAAGGTGACTGAAGCAGGCACTGTAGAGCTCTTAGAGCTTAGTCAGATGTGGAAGATGCCAAGGTCATCCACTATCGCCCAGGCCATCACCGGTAGACTTGACTTTTGTCCTGCCACTGGACTTAAGTGACTCAGGAAGAGAGAGTGAGGCTGACGACTTTGTACAACTCTGCCTCACAAATATAATTTCACACGTAAGTCAAGACATCACCCTGTGATGTCACTTGGTCATCTTTGAAAGTAAAAGACAAGCAATAACAATATTAGACTGCAATAGAGGAAGGATACTTAATCTGGGGTCTGTGAATGTGGCTTTTAAATATGTATATTTTGATATCTGTATTTCAATAATTGGTTTCCATTATAATCCTATGTGTTTTATTTTATGTTTAAAAACATTATTCTGAGAAAGGGATCTGTAGGCTTCACCAGACCACCAAAAAAAACCACCCAAACACCCAGACACACCCAAAAAAAAAAGGTTCAGAACTGCTGCCACAGAGAAAGTAGTAAGTTCAGGAAAGGAATCCAAGAAAATATTTATTAACACATAAAAAATACTTTAGGCAAACCTAATACTGAATCTTCTCCTTGGGGTTCTAAAACATTATCACATACAGAAGACCTATGAAGATATGTTGTCTTCGAATTGTCTCACACTACCTGCTCTACTTTCTTTAGTACAGGAAGATTTTCAGATAAAACAATGATAGCAGTTTAAGTTCAAATAGCACTATAAGATTTATAAATACTGAGACTCCTAAGCTCACTTATTTATATTCTTTGAGGCACCAATGAAAGTCCATGTTCCTACATATTACCATCTTGAGGAGTGTGGTTCTCTCTCTTGCCTTAATGTTAGTAGATAAATTGAAAAGAGTTGAGACATTTTTCATCTCTTGAAAAACAAGTTTTCTGGATGCTTAAAAAGTAGATTTAGTAAGACCTAATAACATTTCTATCAATGCTGTTGTATACTTCTTTCTATCACTCATAGCACCTAGAACAGGAAATATTTGTTGAGTAATAGAAAGATATTTGGTAAATGTCCTGTAATCCAGCATTGTTGGGGAAAGGGACATTCTGATTAATCAAATACTATCTTCCACATAATTTTATTTAGCTAAATTTCATTCAATACTTGAAAATCTATTTAAGGATTAGAAAAATAAACAGTAATAAGAAATTTCAAATTACTCTTATGATGCAGTACCCCAAAAACATCATTATTATATTACAGACATGCATGGAAGTACTAACTGGTAAAGTGCTAGGTAACAATCTGCTTTTATCATTCTCCTGATTTGCTATGCAACAATGATGTAAAGAAATTGTGGGTCTGAATTTAAATTAAGTGCACATGAGATTCTAAAAACTATTCCCAATTTAATCTGAGAGAGTATAAATGACTTTTTCTTTCATTTCAATTCAACACAAAAATTTTATAAAGCACCAATTATTTGGTACAATTGTTCGGGGCATTGGGGATACACAGACAAAAAACAAAATCCATACTGCCCTCAAGAAGTTTTCATTCCACAAAGGTTCCCAAGGTGGTCAACACTGTCCCCTGGGGGCACTGGAATGATGAGGGGGTGGCAGTAGCCTCGGGTGCAATTGAGGTGGGCTTGAATAAAATTAAGGGGGGATTGAAAACATAAGGAAAGAAGAGAAGAAAATTTTGAAAAACTGCACTTTTCATCTGTTGTGTAACAGGGTTAAAGCTGTAGTGATTATATTATTTTCCAAATAAACATACAAAATACAAGCTATAACCAACCATGAGTGATGAAATTCGTGGACAGATCTTAACAAGCAAGTGTTGGCCCAGTCGTGCATTGTAGAGAAGTCCAGCTTGCATTGGCAGGATTATGTGCGTGTAAAGATTTGTTTACTATATGATACTATACAGTTACATGCCACAAAATTGTATCATCAAAATTTTAATGCAGGAAAAAAACACAAATTTATAATAAATTATTAAATTTAAGATGCATCATTTAAAAAAACATTTTTAAATGACACAAATTTCAAAAAAAAACTGTCAAAGGGTTAAAGAGAGTAGATTTCCAGGGGTGCACTGAGTAATTTTTTTTAAAGGAGGTGGTACACCAAATAAGTCTGAGAACCTCTATACTAGTGGTATAAAATATGCTAAGAGACAGTATATGCAAAGTAATACAAAGTAATTTCAAGAAAGCATGCTAGTTAGTAACAGCTAATAAGCCAGTTTAACTGGAACAGAGAGTTATAGAAACGGGAGTAATCAAAAGAAGCCTGAAAACTAAGTGGAAGTTAGGTTATGGAGATCTTTAAATACCAGGCTGAGGAGTTTGTATTTTATCTTACAGGCAAGAAGAAATCAATGAAGTCTCGTCAGTAGAGGAATAACAAAGTCAGATCTATATTTTAGGAATATCAATTTGGCAGCTGTACAGAGGATGGATTTGAAAAGGTAGAGCAGGAGGCAATTATAACAGCACAGTCAAGAAGTAATGAAGGTAAAGGCTGAATAGAGAGAAAGGGGACAAATTTGAGAGACTTGAAGAGATAGAATCAACAAAACTTGGCAACTGATTGGAAAGGAAGAGTTAAGGACAACCTCAAAAATAAAAGCCTTGCTTGAACACCAAAAAAGAGTTTCTCCCTCCAAGACCAAAGAATTTGAGAATTTTTCAAATTCTGAAAGGGATATATGCCACCAAATTCCCACACATCTACTCAAGCAAAATGCTAGAGGTCACATCAGATGGTCAAAAACTCCAGTGAGAAACTGTGGTGACTTCTTACAACCCAGAACTGCACAAAAAGTTAGTCGACAGGTGTCCTAACAGGAAAAACAACAGCAATGCAGTATAGCCTCCCAGAGTGACCAGAGAAACCCCCAGGGAACCCCAGGGAAACCCATGGCCCTAAACACTCTGTGTCTGAAGGCCATGCAAGAAGACGCCTGAGAAAACCCCAGAGCAGAAATCTTGAAAGCCAAAAAGAGAAGCAGCAACCAACCTGATGCTAACCAGACCAACCTGGTACCGTAACACATGGTTAGGGACATGGTCCCTAATATTCTATCCTGAAACATCAGAAAGGGCCCTGAAGATGTGGCCATTTGAAACTTAAAGATTCAAGAGGGCTAAACTCTGGAAAATGGAAGTCAGTGCAAGAACCTAGGGACCCAGGGCAAGACCGGGCACAGCCAAACAACCCTGGCAAACTACCATACCTAAAGACAAATCAGAGAGCAGAACCTGATCTGAATTCAAGAACTAAAGATGGGGAAATGAGTAATCAAAGAAAATATTGTCCAGTATTAAAAATTATTGCAAACTTAACTCTATAACAACTATAAGCTGAGACTGAAAGCTACAACTTAGAGATTACCTAAGGAGTCCACAAGATCTGCCTGGATACCTAGAAGACATAAAACAAGAGGAAAAAAATTAAATAAAAGTTCTGAAGAAAAGAATAGAAGGAGAATAAGTGGCTTAGAAGAGAAAGTAATAAATGTTACCTAAGAAATGGAATCTCAGTCATTTCAGTTGTGTCTATCTCTTTGGGATGCCATTTGGGGTTTTCTTGGCAAAGACACTGGAGTGGTTTGCCATCTCCTCAGCTCATTTTACAGATGAGGAAACTGAGGCAAACAGGGTCTTGCGCAAAGCCACACAGTTCGTAAGTGTCTGAGGTCACATTTGAATTCAGGTCTTCCTGACTCCAGGCCTGGCGCTTTATCCAATGTGCCTCTTAGCTGCCCTCCTCAAAAGTAGAATCTGCCAAACAAATCTGTAACTCTATCTTCTGAATACTGTCTCTTCCAATCAGTGGCTGTGATGACAACAAAACCTGTGCTCCTAAGTTCTAGTTTCCTCTCCATAAAATTCCTAGAAATGCTTTCTAGGTCCCTTTTTATGGTATTATTTATTGATCACAAGCATTACCCAAAGTGGTCAGTGGTTGTTTTTAGAGAACTCAAAATTATTCGACTTATTTTACTAATAAAACCCTTACCTCTAAGTAAAGAAAGGGTTCCATCCCAATTAATATGATAACAAAAGACCCAAAACCCTGAACTGAGTTAATCAATAGTTTCAAGTAGGTGTGAATAAGACTTAATAAATTTGTAAGGATTAGATGAAAGCAGTTGATACCATCCAGGGACTAGCTTAAAAGGCTGAAAAAATCAGATATCTCTCTGGATCTATGTATAAAAATCGTAGTTAATCCAATGCTAGCCAAGTCAAGGGATAAATCAGCCTCCTGGTAGAAGAATTCCAGTTCAGAAAATTCTAGCTGGAGGTGAGCCCTCAAGAGAAAAATCACTTTGTGGGGAGAGGAGAAGGGCCAAGTTTCTTCCCTTCCTTTCCTCATTCATTGACCATGTCATTGGAGGGACTGGACAAGAAAACAAAACACCTAAATTTTTAAGACAGTCCCCTGAACAGCTTCCAGGCCTATACCCTTCATGGGGAAGAGGATGTCTATGGATTCAATACATGGATTCCCAATAGGTGTGCTCTACTCCTTTTACATTTTAAGCTTATATACACTCTCCTCATGGACCACATGAATATTTGTAGGAGATCATATTCCAGATTTTGAGGGGAATGTTTCTGTAACTACTGTTTTTTGCTATACCATCTTGGCTAATGAAGTCTGGATGATTCTTAGCTGAAACTACATTGTTGGAAACTTATGAACCACAGCACCCAAAACTCATTCCCTCAGGGATATCCCTAGAATCCTGATAGCAGCAGTGAGACATCTTCTAGGGACTAACCAGTTTGAGTGGGAGTTGGGGAAATAGCCCCAGAGAGGGTGTTACAAATATAATTTTCAACAAGGAAGACAAAGAACAATGCAGAAGCAATTTATGGTTTCAATATTTAACTAAAAGAACAATCTAACCTGAAGACTTTAATACACAATAATTTATATCAAATGCTCCACACTAGTCCAATCATTAATACCAATAAAGAATCACAATTATAGATATGACCTTTAAATTAAAATGGGTATTTTAAGCTCATATAAAGTCACATTTTGTTCCTCAAAGCCAAAATATACCTGATTAATAAGTTTATAGCACCATAGTCAAAATTTCATCATGACCAGAGGGATTTTTTTTCCTTTTGTAAGACAGGAATGCCATTAATCTGTGCCCCTCAGATCAGTAATTTGTAAATGATTGGTTGAAAGGCAATGAAACCACAGGAATACTATGCACACTTCATTTGATTATGTACATCTAATTTCAGCACCTTTAATAATATTAGCCAAAACTCAGCATGTCTAAACGGGGGAAATGTTAATGCATTAGCATATAGTTTCAGTAAAGAAAAGATTCTTACATCTATTATTTTAAACTCAAGGTTATTGAAATTTTAAGAAACCCATTATTAATAACTACTTTAATTGCAATTCCTGAAAAACTTTTAATGCAACTTTGCACTAAAAAAAAATTAAAATAAAGAAACTTTTAAAACCTATATCTTTATATGAAAAGGGATAATAATAACAATAATCTTATAGTGACTGAAATGTATAGAGTACTTTTAAGGTTTACAAGTATTTTATATTATATTAACTAATATTACATATATTCCATTTTACAAATGAGGAAGTTGAGACTGAGGGGTTAAGTGGGTTGTCCATTGTCTCATAAACCCTAAGGGTCAGATTTAGGACATGAACCCAGGTCTCTGCATCTTCCAAGACCATGGTTCTTTCTACCATGCTGCCTTTCCAAAGGCAATCCAAGGGATAATAAAACACAAAAAAATTCAGAAGACCACACCTGGAAATAGCCATAAAAATAAAGAAAGAAAACATTAAATGGATGAAAAAAAATTTTAAGACCATAATGCAGAGGCATAGTCTCAGATGTCAAAGTCCATGATTTAAAATATACATATTCATATATATATATACATATATATCACAGGTGCTATGAAAAGTGTTAAATAAAGTAATTTTTACATAGTATATAAATCAAAGGTATTTTAATCCTGCCCTTTTCTGCCTTGTCTTCTATTGTCTTTTATAACTACAAGGATTACAAATTTTAAAAGACTTGTTTGTTAATCTTTTTAAAATAGCGGTATAGGAGTCCCTAACAATGCCTCAACTCCCTTGCCTCTTTGGGATGCCAGTGGGTGGGTAAGGATCTGTTATCTTCTGTTGTAGAGAGTAGATCCATTCACTCACGTGACCACATCTACTACTCAACCCTCTGTGCTGCCTTGGAAGCCAGTACTTCAGCCCTCTATTATGGCTAAGGGCCCAGAACATCCTATCAATTCTTAAGGGGAGAGAGAGACAGAGATGCAGAAACACAGAAGGGGAGGGGAGAGAAAAAACAGAGAGAAACAAAGACAGAGAGAGAAAAAAACAGAGACATAGAGAAACAGAGACAGAGAAAAAGACAGAGAGAGAGAGAGATGACTCTCTCAACCACATAATTGCCTAGGATTAGTGGCCTCCTTAACTTCACAACCTTCCTGACCACCAATACCATTTACTCTCCTCTATTCTGATCTGAGTGCCCCCATCAATTGACACTTCTATATTAAGTGTCAATACTCTTTACTTGAATAACAACCTTAAGGGTGGGAAAAGGAGGCATGCCAAGAAAATCCCTTTCTTTCCTAACTCCTCCATTCACGGATGTTGCAAAGATAAACAAAATAACACTATCTCTCAAGAATGTAAGGTAATTGAGACAGCTAAAAGCTGCTGCAAATTCCAAAGTCTATGTTGAATGATTCACATGTGAAAATTGCATGAAGGAAGTAAATGCTCTGCTAACTTTGCCATATATTAAAAATCTTTATGTAGTTTGTGCAGAGAAGAGGAAAATGTGAGTAGACTTAAGATAAACAGGTTTTTTTTTTATTTTAGAATTGTCTGTAAATATAAGTTACCATGTCAAAAAGCAGCAAAACCCTTACAGTCACAAACCACTGCTAGTGAGGACCTGTCAGTGAAAATTGAATTCCAAGCTGGTGGTGCAGTAGATAGAATGCTTGGCCTGGAATCAGAAAGACATGAGTTCAAATCTAGCCTACTTACTAGTAGTATAAGTAGTTAAGTTGTATAGTAGTATAAGTAGTTATATTGTAGTTATATAGTAGTATAAGTAGTTGTATAGTAGTATAAGTAGTTACATAGTAGTTGTATAGTAGTATAAGTAGTTACATAGTAGTTGTATAGTAGTATAAGTAGTTACATAGTAGTTGTATAGTAGTATAAGTAGTTACATAGTAGTTCAGTTGCTTAGCTTCTGTTTGCCTCAATTTCGTCAACTGTGTTGTTCTTGTTGCTGTTCGGTTGTTTCAGTCGTATCTGACTCTTCATGACTCCATTTGGGGTTTTCTTGGCAAAGATTCTGGAGTGGCTTGCCATTTCCTTCTCCAGATCACTTTTCAGATGACAGAACTGAGGCAAACAAAATTAAGTGACTTGACCAGGGTCACATAGCTAATTACTATCTGAGGCCAGATTTGAATTCAGAAATTCCTGATGCCAAGCCCGGCACTATATCCACTGTGCCACCTCACTGCCCCAACTATAAAACGGGGATAATCCTGCAGGGTCGTTTTAAGGACCAAATGAAATAATATTTGCAATATGTAATAGTACAGTGTCTGACACACAGTAGGCACCATATAAATGTTTATTCCCTTCATCCTCCCTTCCCTTTCCCAATACGTGACAAGAATGCAACCATCCAGAAAGGAGATAGGAAATGAATATGATTAAAAGACATTGTAATCAGTCACAGATCCAGGAGACATTCACCTGCTTCAAGGATCTTAGCCTTGACGAAAACCCAACCTTAGGCCAACCTGTGGAGTGTTGGCAAGAAAGCCATGCTGCTTTATCAACCTCCTCAATTCAGACTGTAGGTAGAATAGACACAGACCAGGTGGCAATGGCTGGAATATGTCTGGTTAGCCTCTAATCTTCCTGACTGTGACTCTGTGTGTGAGTGTGTGTGTGTGTGTGTATCTAAATATGTATGTGTATACATTCCACTAAGTTAGTGCGCTTCATTAGTTTTTCCACTACTTTATTTTACCTTATATCAAATTAAGCCTCTTCTGCTAAGTCCCCTTCCCCCCATTACTCCCACCAAACTCCCTCCCCAATTTCCCAATAGATTTTCCCTTCCTCTATCTCCCCTTTCACTCCTAACAAAGAAAAAAAATGCACAAGTCTCATTTAACAGCAGAATTTCATGACCATAGTTATAGTCTAAGAGCATTAATCTGGGTATATAAGAGAGATTAGTACAAGGAGGCAAAGGAGGCCAGGTAAGAGGCTACTGCACTTTTGGTAGAGAAAGGAAGGTATGGACACAAAAGATATTACACAGAATCAAATGTCCTTACAAACTGATCATATTAGAGAAATGGGATGAAGTCAAAGATGACAATCTGAACAGAGGTGACTGGAAGAATAATGTTTCCATTTAGGGAAGTAGGAAAAGTTGGATGAGGGGAAGTTTGGAAGGAAAAGATCATTAACTCACATTCAACATAATAATTTTTTGTGTTAATGGGACATTCCAGTACAAGATTCCAACATGTAGATAGAAATTCAATTCTAGAGCTCAGGCGATACATAAGGCATTGGAGATAAAGATTTAGTTATCATCAGTATGGAGGTAGCAGGCAAAAGTCATGTGGATAGATAAGATCACCAAGGAAAGAAGAGAGCCTTGGGGAACACGTGCATTTAGGGGATGGAAGCAGGGAAAGAATACTCAAAGAGAAAAGAGAAGAATGAAGGCCATATCTACAGAAACAAGGGAAGAAGAAAGAGGAATATTAAGAAGGATGGATTGGACAACCGTGTAAAATGCCACAGAGAGATCAAGAAAGATGAGGACAGAGAACATATAGGGGAACTGGGGTCATTAAGAAGCCATTGGTAAGTAAAGAACCAGGAGAATAAATTATACAATAGCAACAATACTGTAAAGACAAACAACTTTGAAAAATGTGGTAACTCTAATCAACACAATGGAACCAACCACAGTCCCAGAGGGATCATAATAAAATGAGCTATCTACCTCCTGATAATGAGGCAATGAATCTGAATGCAGACCAAAGACTTTAGAGGGAAGGAAGGGGAAGAAACAGGGTTAATATGGATATTTGTTTAGTTTGGCTATAAATATTCATCATCGGATTGGTTTTCCTCGCTTTCTCAGTGGGTAGGAGAGAGGGAGGAAAGGTGAGAGAGAATTCAGAACTAAATATAAAATTAAATGAAATATTTCAAAATGAGTCATTGCTGATATCTCCTGACAGATTCACTTACAAAATGAGACACATTTTTGGACACGGCCAACATGAGAATTTGTTTTGTCTCATTACATTTATTTATTTTAAAATTTTGTTGTTTTTCCCCCTTCACTCAGGAGGAGGAGTGGAAGAGAAGAAAACATGCTTGATAGTTGAAAAAAAAATTTAAGTCACTGGTGTCCTTTAAGAGAGAAATTCCAGTGGAGGAGTAAGGATGGAAGCAAAATTACAAAAGGTTAAGGAATGAGTGAGTGGTGAGAAAGGATGTTCACTGAGTGTTGACTGCTGAGAAGTCTGCAGATTAAAGGCTTAGATCAGGGTCAAAGATTATTTGTGGGCTTGTGTATTTTTTTAAAGTGGAAGGAACTGATCTCATTTGGAGGAGGAAAGAGATTCAGTGCAGCTGAAAAGGGAAGAACTCACATTAGATTAATACCAATTTCTGGATTATTAGCTTCAAATGTTAATGTGTAAGAAACAGTTTTTCCACTTCTGCTACCCTATTTCTCTGCATAAAACTAAAAACATTGGAAAAGATTTGAAGAAGCCAACTGTCTTTGGTACCTTCTCCCCTCCTATTTAAGCACTTCTTTCCATTCACAAGGAGGATATCTTCTCCCAGAGCCTGCATCTGATTTCCCCAAAGTACATAGCTTTAGCTACCTCTAAAGTTAGAAAATCACTGATAAACCTTAAAAGTGTCACATCTTCAGAGATAGGACCATTATGCAAAGGAATTGGAAAACCAATGCTGGAATTACAAGCACCGTTTCAAATAGCAAAAGAGATAAGTGGGAGAAAGGTGCTCCTACATCATGTCCTGGAGGCTTACTCACAGAAGGTCAACCCTGTCCTATACATTAACCAATGGGCTCTGAAAGAAAGAGGAGAGAATGGAAGCTTTTTGCAAGCAAGGATTGTTTCCATCTTTGTACTTGCATCTCTGGTGCCTGGCATATGATAGAAGCTCAGTAAATACTGATTGACTGAGAAGTATGTGTCGAAGACACAGGATGAAAAATACCTTTTCTGCCACTGTTGATACCACACTCTCAGAATTCAAGGTTACACATGAATTTAAAGAATTTCAAGGTCTTGAATTTTTCTGAAATGAAAGGAAATATCCTCCCTTGGGTGTTAGAAAAAACAGGCATTGAAACAAGCAGGTTATTCATAAATATTGCCTCAGTATTTCAGTGACAAACAGGAAGTGAGACTAGTTGAAAACAAAATTAGATTTGAGGGTTAAAACAAAGTAACAACTGCCTCATTTATGTTTTTTTCCACATGGTTCCAAATCAGTGATTTATGATTTAAAAGACTGGTGTATATTTTTCCATGGTTCACCAACTTTGAAAGTTTTTTTTCCATTTATTTGAAACCATTAGTCATTTTTTATTAACCAACAGAAAAGCAAGATTCAGCCAGCTTTCCTTGTCATATGATGGTAAAAAGTCTTCTGGCCATGATATTTCCATCCAAAGAAATTGCTCTATAAATAGTTCACAGAACCTTACTTTTCTTCTAAGAATGAATTGCAAAGTATATAGTAAGATTTATTGGTACAACAAAACTCAGTAAAGGGTAGAAAAATATACTAACAAAAAGAAGCAATTTAAAAATAATGATGATCCTAATAAGCATTTGGCTCTTAAGTCCCCTTGTGCTAATTTTTAAAGTTCCCCCTAATAAATGACCACAGATAGAAGAAAAAAATCTTTAGCACTCATTATGTTATATGCAGTATACATATAAGTATTAATGTATGCATATGTATATAACACATACGCACCCTAAGTGTTTTATCACTGGGAAAATCAAAACATTTCCAGTGCCTTTTGGAGGCTCACCCTATTGCCTTACACAAATTTATTTAACCTTTCCACTTATAAGAAGGCAGTTGCAAGATGGATATTAGTCTTATTTACATGAAAACAGGCTCTACAAATACGCTGAAAAGTCAGAGGGTACATACAACAACACAAGTGAAATATTTGTCCTTTCTAACAAAAGGTAACAGAGGCTATTTGTAAGACATCAAAATATCCTACAAATTGTTCTCTATGTATATCTCAGATTTTAAGAGAGGTTTTTTTTTTTTCTGCCAAACATCCTACAACAAATTTGCTCTAAACTTTCCACAAAACTTTCTGAGATTAACAGCACATGGTGTTATTCAAGCCAGCATCTTCCCAGGAATATCTTACCATCAAGTTGCAAGTATGATTTTCATATGTGACCTGTGTAATCAGACTCAGAGCCTGAGACTTGTCAAAAGCTTCTGGACAGCTATGTTACTTGGAGCTTAAGTGTTCCATATATGTGTGTATACATAGAAGTCACAGCAGTCAATTTCCTCACTTTTAAGAGAAGATTGAACCAGTTCTCTAAAAAGTTCCTTCAGATTCCCCAAATCATTTGCTTTTAAGTCTAGTATCATAGAACCACTGATGCTTGAGTTCACAAGGGACTTTAGGGTCACCCAGATGATCCTCTTATTACAGAATACACAGTTCTGCCTACCCATAGGGAATACTTCTGCAAAGTGTTACAAATATGGGAAAATGGTATTCCTAGCAAAAACTCCAAAGTTCATGTCAAAAGACAGCATGCACAGCAGTAGCCAAATACAAATTCATTAAGGACATTAAATACAATGCACTTAAAATATTAAAAATGCATCCAAAGGTAATTGAGAAAACAAATTTTATAAGAATGAAGCTAACTTCCTGTCAAAAACTTCCCAGAAGAATATGAAATAGTTATGCTGTGGGTTATCATGAGACTATCATTATAAGAAGACAGAAAAACGGTGATATAAAGGATGCTAAGTCTAATATTTTCATATTTTAAGGTCCTCAGATTTCCAGTGTGCTACAGTACTGAAATACAGAGTTCTGCAGCCAGCAAGATTGAAGAAGTTTTGCCAAGAACCATTGGTTTCATATCCAAATGAACTTCTTGGCTAGAATTCCTCTGCTAGCTTTACAAGTCCTGGTTCATGAGATCCTTATCCAACTAACCACAAGCTAAACATGGCATCTAGGGTAAAGCATAACCATGACAACCTCAGGGCATAATAGGTATGTATTACTTTGGGATAAATGCATAATTGTCGAGGGAAATGCTGGAGTCCAGTTTTTAAGTTGGGAAATAAACATATGCATTATGAGATTTTTAAGTAAAAAGTCAAAGAAAACTGTCGTCTCCAAGAGCTAGTTTAAAACTACTAAATAGATGGCAAAGGCACTGAAAGTATTTGTAGCTATTTTGTACCTAACATAGATGATCACTGGATTTGAAATGTAATTTTTAATAAAGGTATATAAAGTTCATTTTTGCTTTATCATCACAATTTTGTTAGAAAATCCATACGATGCATTACTTGACTCTCAAAGGATTTCTGATCTCAATGATTTGGGGAGTTCCTTCCAACCACATAAATCACAATTTATCCATGTTTGCCCCTCCTGTACAACTCTTGTCCGTGTTTTCCAGAAGTTTGCTACAAGAGATCCACCCAACATGCTAGAGGACTTCCTTACACTGTCCCGAAATCCAGAGGATACCAGTGGAACACTCTAGGCACCCCCCTGTCATTCATCATTCTCAACACGTAAACAACCTATCTTCTTTTTCTGTCACACAATTCCATGATAACATCCTTTATTCTTCTTTGGAGTTCTTCAGTGATAACATGCTGCATCCTTCTCAGTCAGCCAGCCAACAAACATTTGTCAAGTGCCTACAAAGTGCCAGGCGTTGTGTTAAGCAATGAAGATACGAAGAAAGGCAACAGACAGTACCTGCTCTCAAGGAACTCATAGTGTAGTGGTCCACCATGTGTCCATTGCCCTCTGTGTGATGTATATCCTTCGTTCTTTGGAGGTAGTGGTGTTGCAAGTCTCACTGACATTTAACACCAGTAATTACTACTTAAGGAACATAAAGTTTTCAAGGTCAAGAACATAATATCTCAATGATCCACAACAGAAAAATGTCTAATATCTAATGGCTCACATTTCTGTAACATTTCAAGTTTTGCAAAGTACTTTCTGTGCAATAATCTGTGAGGTAGGTAGCACAATCATTATTAGCCCCATTTTACAGATGAGGAAATTGAAGCTCAAAGAGGCTGTGACTGGCCCACAGTCATATCAGTCAGTAAATGTCAGAACTAGTATTCAGACCCAGTTCTCCTGATTCTTAGTCCTATATCTTTTCACCATACCACATGGCCTTTAAATATGAAAGCTCCAGCTAACACCAATCATTCTAATTGCTTCTAAATTTATAAGAGACTGTTTGCAAATATTCTTGGTATTTATTCAGTCTGGAAAAGTATAAACTGCCTTTCTATTTAGTCCTTTGCCTCAAAACTGTTAAGAAAACAAGGATCTTTCTGATTGCTTACTTATGCTAGAAGAAGCATAATAGGTAAAAAGCCAAAGTGCCAACACAGATAAAACTACTAATCCACTGACTTTTGAGGACCATTACTATACCTCTCTATTATCTTAATAGGTTAAAAAGGAAAAAAAAGGAAGCCTGGCTAGATGCCTATGTCCCTCTCCCAGCCAAAAGAAAAAAAATGTGTATTTTACCTCATCCCTTGTGATACAACCATCTCAAAGTATAAGTGAAAACAAAACAAGAAAAAATTATTTTTAAATGTCACCACTAGTAGGTTTATTTTTTTAGGTCTAAGTGTTCTAACATACATTGGAAGTCATTATACTTGGGTTCTACCAAATCAGAAGAATAGTTCTCAAGACATGGTCCTCCAAAATTAAAATGCTCTAGTAAGGAATGTATGGTACATGGGAAAAGTGAGTAGAAGCATATTCATTGATAGTAAATAGCAAAATGGAAAGAGAATTTTCCAAGTAAGCTAGAGGTCAAAACATTTTGGGTTTAACAATTCACAAGAAAGTAAACAAATGTGAAAGAGTACGCATCTACCAGTATGACTATAGCAATCTGTTTTTATTGATGACAATAATACAGCCACCTTATATGGACTCTACCATCTCAGTATCCAACACACAATAATATAGAAGTATCAATGGTTTTTAAGAAAAGGGAGTCAGGAGAATGGCTGGACCTGAACTTATAGGAGGAAAGCAACTTAATTTTAAGGCATTTAGGAAAAGATTATAAAAGACTGGAAAAGATCAGACAGGTAATTTTTACCAAATAAACATAACCAAGAAGACATCAGCACCTACTGACTGCTGTGCCTTTTTTATTATACCATTTTGATGAGGCCAGTCTCTGAGTATATCTGGGATGCCTTTGAGGAAAACATTATAAAAAGAGGCCGATTTTCACATGTGATTCCCCATAGCGGACCAAGACTTTTTGGTCATACAATGACAGAAGTATACAACATCTGAGCTCTCAGAATTGGAAGTTCTCAGAACTGAAAATAAAACGAAATGTTGTAATTTTTAAAATATACAAGCTCTTGTGCCTATTTGTTGGTTAAATATTCAACTCATTAGGAAAAAAATTGTCTCCCACATATCTACCAAAATAATAATATTAATATTAACAATAGCACTTTAGGGTATGCCAAGTGCTTTACATCTGATGGTCACAACAACCCTGGGAGGTAGATGACATTATTATCACCACTTTATAGAGGAAACTAAGACAGACAAAGGTTAAGTGACTTGCCCAAGGTCACAAAGCTAAGTATATCTGAGGTTGGATTAGAATCCACATCTTCCAAGTTCCAGTTCCAGCCCCACTGCACTACCCAGCTTCCTAAATTTACTTAACATTCTACAACAGATGTGATTTTAAAGATTTGTTCAGTGATTCCCTAGGTATGAACATCAAGCACATAATAAAAGAGATAAATATGGCCACATAAGGCACTTACTGCCATCATGAAAAAATCTTTTACAGAGTCCAAGTACTCTGTGTTCCTATTATTAAAAAGCTCACATTCACAAATGTTACCTTAATACTTTCATCAAGGCCTGGAATACTGCAAAGCCTCCTCAAAAACCCACAGCACAATGAAAGGTATTCATCTAATTCCCCATAATGCAAAATCAACATGGATGGAAGCAATGGACTTGAGATGCAGAATGACACATACATTTCTGGGTGTGGCCAATGTGGCAATTTGTTTTGCTTGACTATACATATTTTGTTTTCCTGGTTATTCCAGGATGGGGAAGGGGGGTGGGGTGACTGGAGACAGGGAAGAGAATTGAATGTTTGTTAAATAAAACAAAAATGAAATAAAAGTTTAAAAACATAGATTTAAAAAAAAACTTCTAGCACACCATGATATTCAATTGGATGAGTAGCCCACTGAGTTATCCCACGTGATAGTTATTTGGGAACAATTATCTATCTTGGACAAACACTGAAAATTGAATAGGAAGCTGAGAATTGAATAGGAAGAAGAATTGGAGCTGAACTGAATTTGAGGACGTGGAGAGTTTCTAATGATATAAAGCTACTCAAGGCAACAAAAGTCTTATTTTGTAACACCTTTATTCTCCGGCTGATGTTCTATGACTGAAAATCATGGGACACTACCATCTCAAAAAAGGAATTATAGGTAACTAGATAGCACAGTGGATAGTGTGCCAAACAGTTGGGAAGACGAGTTCAAATCCAGCCTCAGACAGTAATAGCTATGTGACCCCCGTAAGTCATTTAACCTCTGTTTGCCTCACTTTCCTCATGTGCAAAATAGTGATAATAATACCACCTACCTCCTGGAGTTGTTTTGAGAATCAAATGAGATAACAAATGTAAAGCACTTAGCACAGTGCCTGCCATATTGTAGGCAACGTATAAATGCTTACTCTCTTTCCGAAAGAAAATGGAAGAAAAAATGCATGTAAATAAACTATAGCATATTACCTATAACAATATGAGTGGGAGAAGTAAAATAAAAGACACCATTAAAATATATAGCTAATGTTCAAGCATTTCAAGTACTAGTATGTGAAAAGGGAATTAAATGTAATCTAATGGCCCAAACAGGAAAAAGGAAATTCTAAAGAGTCATATGTAGGTTTGATGTTAGGATAAAAGTGAAATGTGCTACTTCTGGAGGCAGTGGGCTCCTCTTCTGTAGAGTTCTTCTGGATAACTATCTACTGAGTATGTAATAGTAGGAATTTCAAGTAAGGGTTGAAATGGATGACCACTGATGTTTCTTCAAATTCCATGCTTTTTGCATACCCTTTGACCTAGCAATACCACTACTAGGTCTGTATCCCAAAAGAGATTTTAAAAAAAAGGAAAAGGAGATATATATACAAAAAGATTTATAGTAGTTCATTTCTGGGGGCAAAGAATTAGAAATTTAAGGAATGCCCATCAACTGGGGAATGGCTGAACAAGCTGTGATATGTGATTATGATGGAATACTATTGTACTACAAGAAATAATGAACAGGATGTTTTCAGAAAAACCTGGAAAGACTTGCAAGGACTGATGCAAAGTGAAATGTACTGGGTACAAAGTAACAGCAATATTATAAGAGGATCAGATGTGAACGACGTAGCTATTCTCAGCAATACAATGATCCAAGACAACTCTGAAGGACTTAGGATAAAAAATGCTATCCATCCCCAAAGAGAGAACTGATGGTATCTGAATAAAGATTGAAGCATACTCTTTTTTTTTACTTCCATTTTTCTTGAGGTTTTTTTTTGTTTATGTTTTCTTTTACAACATAACTATTTATGGATATGTTTTACATGACTACACATGTATAACCTATATGAAACTGCTTGCTTTCTCAATGAGGAGATGTGGGGAGAGAGGAAGGGGAAGAATTTGGAATTTAAAGTTTTAAAAATGAATGTTAAAAATTGTTTTTACATGTAACTGGGGAAAAATAAAAATAAAATACTAAAAAAAAAAAATTCCATGGTTCTATAAGACTAGGAATAGACCACTCTCTTGGAGTGTGGTATATTTATAATTATTTCTGAATTTTTAAGAAGGTATAGTTTTATATAAATGCCACTTCCACTTCTGAAGATTGTTTGAAGGCAATTAATGAGAAATAAAGCTATTTTGACTTTGAAATAAAAAAGAAAGAATTTATAGCTAGAATAAGAGGATCAGATGGTCATATATCAAGAATGAGAGTGTTTCCCTCTGAGGAAAGCTCTTTCTCAGAGGACCACCTGACAATAAACTGGTGATTAGAGTAGGTACTGGGGCTATACCCTTCTCAGGAAGTGGAGAGGGATCAGGTTCCAGATGGAATCCATGCTAACATAAACCCATATGCTAAGTGACTAAGTATCTGAGTGTTTCTTGGAAGTACAAAAATCCAAGAGATTACAATAGGAATAAGAAACCAGTTATAGGAACAGAGATTCAGATGAGGAAATCAGGGTCAGATCAGGAGGCAAGAGGAAGGGAATGTGGTAGAGCTATTTAATTCAACCAGCTCCCCACAAATTTGCCCCTTTTTCATGGCCACATGTGTTAGCCACCCTGCACAAAAATGCTAGGTCTGCTATGCCCCTCCTGAGTCATTCATATGCTCAGTACTGCTATCTTGCACTGGGGGAGATTCTCAATGGACAATTTGCTGACAAGTGTGAATAAGAAGCATACAAGAGAGAAAATCATATTGGTGGAGGGAACACCTGCTGCAATGAGATTGAAAATTCATCCAAACACAATTATTCCTTCACATCATTAGGTTAGGTGCTCATTGCCCCTGAGACATAGAAAATCCACATAAAATTTTTGGCTCTCTGTACCAGAGAAAAAGTCTGAATTATTACGGTATCAAAAGATAAAACATACTGATGTGATATAATACTATTATGCATTTCTGAGTTTCCTCAACTTTTTCTGTGTCCTGTGCTGTCATCTACAGCTTCTGCAAAACTCCCATAAAATTCCCATTGAATTTCACATGCCGACCTGCAATATATTGAAACCACGATGAGAAAAGTCACTATGTGGAAGCGATAACTGTAAGCATAGGTCACCAACTGAATCAACACACACACACACACACACACACACACACACACACACACACACACATGCACAAAGTAGCCAAAGGAGTATGCAGCCAGGCATTGTCACATTCAACACCCAAATCATTCATGAGAAGCAGCATAGCACACAGAGAAAATGCTATGTACTTTGAATCTGTAAGACCTGAGTTCAAATCCTGCCTCAGGCACTTAACAACTGTGCAACTCTAAGCAAGTCATTTGGCAAAATGGGGATAATAACATTTTAATTAACACAATAATACCTACCTCTCAGGGCTGTCATAAAGGTAAAATGAGAGTGTATTTGCAGTTTACAAAAAGTGGTTTGCAATCTTTAAAATGCTTTATGATAATTTTAATTATTATTGAAGAGACAAGCTGCAGCATTTTCTATCAACTATACTCTAATGTAAGGCATCGCAGTGACTCAAGCTAAGGTGATAAAGGCTTGGCGTCAAGGGCCTCTGGCAAAAGAAAAATTTGAAATGTTTCTACAAACAGATATAAAAAGATCTTCCAGGCACAGCATTCGGCTGATATTCTAGGAGTAATTACAGATATAGGACTGAGGTAGGAACTTCCAACCCATGAGTCATATCATTCTTTGATTGATTTTTAACTGATTTCCTGACCATTTAGTCTTGTGGATATGAAAATACAGGACTTTAAAATTCTAATAGTGATTATCTTTTTTAAAAAAAAATTTGAAGGGCATAAGGTAGAGATATCCTCAAGCAAACAGACTTTTCATTTGTTATAACAAAATTCCAGAGTTGGTACAGTACTTTAGAGATCATTTAGTCTAACTCCTTAATTTTACAGATTAGGAAACTGAGGCTCAAAGAAATGAACCTTTACAAAAATGCACCCTGCATTTTACACAAGAAATGAAAGTAGGATTTTTTTAATACCTTACTGAAAACAAGAGGATTTCAAGGGCATCTAAATTTAAATTACATTTTACAATAAATAGTAGCAAAGGTTTCCCATTTTTTTCATCTAAAGAATAAAAAAAAAATTCTAACAGCAAAGTCATATTAGCAAATGAGTCAGATTACCCCTTTTTAGATCTTTGGCAAACATTCACATTATGTTTCCACCTTCCTCAAACTATCTTCCTCTTTTCTTGCCCTCTTATCTCCCTGAAGAGGTCACTATGTGATACAATGGATAGAGCACTGAACTAGGAGTCAAGAAGACCCAAGTTCAAATGCAGCCTCAGACATTTACCTGACAACACTTGACTCTAGGTCTCACTCTCACTTGTTTGTAGGGATGTAGTATGGTATCTGATGGAGCAAAGGGCATAGCATTTTGGGCAAGTCACTTAACCTCTCTTTATCTCAGCTTCCTCAACAGTAAAATGGGGCTAATCATAGCATCTACCTCCCAAGGTTGTTGTAAGGATCAAATGAGACATTTGTAAAGTACTTAGCACATAGTAGGTATTTAATAAATGTTTGGGGCAGCTAGGTGGCACAGTGGATAAAGTGCCAGGTTTGGAGTCAGGATCTTCCTGAGTTCAAATCTGGCCTCAGACACTTACTAGCTGTATGACCCTAGGCAAGTCACTTACCTCTGTTCACCTCAGTTTCCTCATCTGTAAAATGAGTTAGAGAAAGAAATGGCAAACCACTCCAGCATCTCTGCCAAGAAAGCCCCAAGAAAATCACAAAGACGGGCACGACTAAACAACGACAGCAACATACTATTTTATTCTTGTGATTCCAAGGCACCATATTTCTGGAATTGTAAAAAAGCAATGGGGGCACCTAGGTGGCACAGTGGATAGAGTACCAGCCCTGGAGTCAGGAAGACCTGAGCTCAAATCTGGCCTCAGACAAAACACTTGATACTCACTAGCTGTGTGACCCCGGGCAAGTCACTTAACCCCATTGCCTAGGCCCCCCCCCCAAAAAAAAAGCAATGGGTGCTTCACACTTCAGGCATAGGAATATTTAAAAAGAAATGTTTTATAGGTAACCCTACATAAGATTCTACTATGCATTTAATATAGAGGAATCATAAATTTAATCATATCTGAGTAGTTTTAATTGCATAGCTTAAATTTCTCTGTGCCACCAGCTGCCAAGCAGTAGGAAATCTCTCTTTGGAGAATGTTAAGTTAAAAATACAATACTGATCCTAATTTTTAATCCTAAAAAACACAAAATACAATAAAAAGTGGGCGTTTAGGAAATGGAAACAAAATTTATTTCCAAACCAGCTAATTTCAGAAGGTAAAATGGTTGTAAGAGAATTGTACATGTCACAGATTTTCCTCCTCCCCTTTGAAAAGTTTTGCTTGTCTTGTACTTGTTACCTGATCTTAGAACACTCCTTAAGAAGCTCGAGAAATAAAAAGAGACTTTCCTTTTTATTCTCTCTGACTGCTATTTTATATACTGACAGTTGGCACTTGAGAACAGTGGAAAAACTGAAAATCTAGGGGAAAATAGATGTGCAGAATGCACCTGCCCTACTTTCAAAGCCGTGTTTTTACCACCTGCAATTAGAAATCAGGTAGAATTAGGGGAGATGAAGGGTATATAAAAGTTAAATGTATTTGGCATCTTGAAATGCAATCTAGAAATCACAGATATTTAGAAACAAATATTTTGCTTATGACTAAATGAAATGGTGCCTGCAATTACTTTGAACTTAGCTTTGATGATAGTTATTTTCCCAAAACTCAACATCTACAGATAGGGTTGCCACAATCAAAACTAAAAGTAAACAAAAAACAAACAAATAAAACTCACGATGCAGCAGTAAAAGTTTCCCAACTCCTCTGCCCCAAGCTTCTGTTATACAATACCAGCCAAACCAGTCAAAATCTTGCTAATAATCAGCAGCTCCATCTATCTAGAGAGCTGTAAAAATATGGACATGAATAAGACTCAGTTACCTAGTCACAGAAAGAAGGACTCACCTACAACCCAAGTGTATTTAAAAATACTGCATAAATAGGCAGTCATAACAGTTTGAAGGATCCAGATGGCTACCCAAGTCCCATAGAGAAAATCATGAAAAATTCCCTGTGGCTCCAGAAATGAAATCAACAGCTTCCAGGTCTGAGTCTTATCTATGCCAGTTCTTATTTGTTTATTGGGGAGCAACTCACCTGCGGTACATTCCTTCACTCTTTCACCAAGGTCTCAGTTGTTGAGATGATGTTATGATACTGAAATAACCAATTCAAGGGGTAATTCTTCTCCAAAACATTTTAGGTTTGCAAAACATTTTGCCATCACTAATTATTATTTCAATTTCCTAAACAAGCAGACAATTGCCTTAAAACTCAGCACAACCGCTGAATTTGAATGATTCTGATTGGCTCCTTTAAAAGAAGCCAGACTCTCATATGGAATCTGTTAAGAAAACTAGATTCAGTTGCTTACACAAAAGGATTACAGTAAAGCATAGTGGCAGTCAAAGACATTCTTTTACCATGGCTAGAGCCGAATTTCAAAAATATCGGCTATTTGGCAAGCTAAATCTTAGTAATACCCCTGGAGCTTCCAAGCATTTTTCAAGCCTAACATTGCTCGCAAATTGGCTTAAATATTCAGCTATGTAGACTTTATCCTTAAGCATTGGAGTATTACTCAGATCTAACAACCTCTAAAAACCACTCACTGTCTTCACCTAGACAAAAGGTTTTCTCTTCAAAACTGTTCATTATTTTTAGTAAGACATTATAAATGCATTTCCTGAAAAAAAAAAGAGATTTTATGAGTTTCTCCTCCATGCTGAGTGAATAAAAGGGCAAATTTATTCAGAGTACTTCAACAAGATGACAAATAATTTAAGGGGTACAGAGAAGAAGAACACTAGCAGACAATAACTGTTCCCCATATCAACACAATAACATAGGGAACATTAGAATATTAATTTAAAGGAAATTAGAAAAACTCAAATTTTATTTATGCATATTAATAGACTTAAGTACAACTGGTCTGTGATTTACAGTTGCAGCAGTCTGTATCAAAATTCAATGTTAGAGACCCCACTGCTCATAAAAAGCTATTCACATATATGGGGTATCTAAATTAATATTTATGCCTCCAGTTTGTAGTATTTGAAAGGACTCTGACTCTGAAGTGAAAATGGAAGGAACTTAAAGGGCAAATTACCCCCTCCATCACAAAATTCATACCAGAATAAAGCTATAGTGCATACTAGATTTGAATTTCATATGTTTCAGATGAAAAAAGAGATTGGATTCAATACCCCAATATCTTGCAGACTAAGTCAGACCAAGAAGGATGGCACATTCTCAGGGATGCTTTTTTAGTTAAGGACTGGACGATGTCTGAGGTCCAGTGAAATTCTGTGACTCTTCAGGTGGGGAAAACCTACTAAAGGGAGAAGCGGGTATGCAGAGATCCCTCTGGCTAACAGCAAGAGAAACTCACAACGTGAACACATCATTGGCTTTTCGGTGTGCAAAATTTAACCTTTATATACATCTGTTTTGATAGGTATCATCTGAGAACTTGCAATCCGTGCACACTTAGCACTAATTTAGTAAATCAGTGTTGTTGTTTTTTAGTTCTTCTTATCTGGCAAACATCAAGTATCAGAAAAGTGTCTGAAAGACAGAGAAGAGTGAGTACAAGAAGAAAGACATATATCTTGTACAGTAGTAACTTTCAACAACGTAGCAAAGGATTTCTCTCCAGTGCAATAGTGTAAAGCTCATATTTTAAACACATTTATAGCAAGGAACTGATAGCAAAGCCATGCTAAAATAAATAAAATTATCCCCAAGGGGAAAGAAATGACAGGAGTACAGTTTAGGAACTGAATTCATCATGTTGAAGCATTTGTTCATTCCTAAGATCTTAAACAGAAATCTCAGCTGTCCAACAGAAATGATGAAAGGGCTGGGTTGCAATTCACAATTTTCCAATAAGCCAAACTACTTTCAAATACTAAAGCATACTCTTAAACATCAAATGGATCATGACCATGCATTTATATCTGAAAAGCAAGTAGGCAGACAATAAATAGACTTTCCATTCTTTTGTAATTTCAATTATATTAATAAATGTTTTAATGAACCTACGATTTTATCAACATGGCTATTCCTTCAACTAATACAGACCACAACTTCTCATGCTTTGTCATTCACAACTCTTACCCATGCTATCCCACAAATCCTCCACAGAGGATCTACCCAATTGGACAAAGGCCTTCCTCTTATTCTTTTAGTAATACAGAGATAAAACTAGACCCTGTCTATCTATTCTTTTTCATTCTCACCATATGATAAGCCCAATTTCTTCCAGGTCCTCCTGACTCCAAGGCTGATGCCATTAACCACTGCTTCATCTACTCTCACCTAGTCCCACCCAGTTCCACCACTTCTTATTCACAGATGGTCTTAACATGCTGCACTATTCATCTTTTCATTACCCTTGGGATTGTCGTGTTAGTCCTTCTGAGATTAGTGTTCTATGATGAGCAACCAAAGAGTGTCACCTGAACATTGCCGTTGTTAAATATGAGCTCTTGCTCCAGAAGAGGGAGCGGAATTACTGAAACAACTGCACAATTTCCCAGATCCTTTGCTATGTCCTCCTCAATTCTAAAACCAAAGTCATTATCCATGTCTAAGATGCACTAAGATGGACTAATTCAATGAGCTGCTTATTTGATTCTATAACAACAGAATTGGCCATTGGAAGTCCAGACCTTAAAGCATATGTGGTATGCTCTCGCTGATGCCAGCCCGTGTGTGGGCCTGCTTCTTGAAATGTGCAATGTAGGGCCCTGCCCGTTACTTCAGAGCACGTACAGCTATTCTGTGTCTGTTTTCTGTTAGCTTAGTGTGTGGTCACAGAAAGCCTTTTAATTGGCTACTGAGTCAGAATTGAGAGTGGCTACAAATGGCTGCAGTGGAGGAATTCAATTGCTTTCTTTTCCTGGTTAGTTTTCAAGGGAAGAGGAAGAAGAAACATTATAAAACCCACTGGTTTGCCATGTGGCTTTGGACATATGGCACATTTGTTCCTCCTGCCTATGCTGTGTTTATTCTTCCCCAATTCTAGGTATATGAATATCAAAGACCGAACACAGCCATAGCCACAACAGCCAAGCCAGCCCTGAAGAATAACCTGCTTGACCCAGCCAAGCAGTGGACCAAGCCAACAGCCAAGATACCACATCCTGCATGTAAGAGAGAGACTCATTCATTAGGCAGGCCACACTCAGAAGTGAATTTGATGGAGAAATGCTTTGTAGTTACTCCTTGAAATTTAAGTCCACTCTCCCCAAGGACCAGGGTGTAGAAGAAAGTATATATGTTGGTTCAGAAGAAACGTTTCATAGCATCTGCTTAAGTTTGAATTCAATCTACTCAAAGATCAAGATATAGAGAGGAGAGTGTGCCCCAGAGGGTGCGTTTATACTCCTTCTTTACAATATTTTCTCAGTGAATATGTCTTTGTAAAGGTTGATTGGTTAATTAGCTATGAGTGAGGAGACAGCACTGTTTAAAAGGATATTGCAGCACTAATCCCATTAGTTAGATGAAATGGAGAAGGTGGTAACTGTCCAAATGTTATTGGGGGAACACAATGGAGGGAATATAAGAGTGACAATTCTAGAGAGATACTCTCAAACTCCTCAGGGTTACCCCTAGAATTCTGATGGGGTAGCCATACTCTGAGAACCCAATCTAGTGCAAACTGGATTGGGAGAGTAAGTCCCAGAGCCTATATATGCTGCAGTTGCAGGTCATAAAATAAGAAACGTTTTTTTCTATCCATTTGATTTTTCCAGTATAAAGTACATATGCAAATAGCATAGGTCAGCTTCACAGATGTGGTTCAATGCAACTAACACATGCTAATCCGCAAATAGGAGCATTTGGAGAATCACATAAGCAAAAAGAAGAACCTTTAATGGTTCAGAATTTGCACAGGATCTCTTCCATGACCCAGACAACTACCTTAGGGTAACATATCTCCCTACTTTACAATTATAGATCCAGAGTCACATGATCACTTAACAATGCTTAGCAGATTGAACAAAGTTATTGCTTGTAGTGAAATGCAATGTTGTTTTTGCTGTTCAGTTGTTTTCAGTCACTTTTGACTCTTTGGGGTTTTCATGACAAAGATACTGGAGTAGTTTGCAATTTCCTTCTCCAGTTCATTTTACAGATGAGGAAACTGAGCCCACCAGGGTTAAGTGACTTGCCCATGGTCACGTAGCGAGTAAGTGTCTGAAACCAGATTCGACCTCAGGGAGATGAGTTCCTGATTCCAGACCTGAGTCTCTAAACACACCACCTAGCTGCCCAGTCAAATGCAATAGTGTACACAAAATACTTTGTGAACTCTGATGAACTACCGAAATATCAGTTATTATGATCATATTATTAATCATATCAGTCATGGATAGTCCCATTTCCACCAACACCTCTGGCTTCCATCTTTTCCTATGTTGTCCCCAACCCACTCCTTTTCTGCAATCCAAATTGTCCTCATTAATGGCCTCTTTACCTGAACTCAATCTACTCACTTGCTTTAATACTTAGTCCTATTCTGCCTTGCTATTACATAAGTCTTTCATGTTCAAGGTTAGTACTATTAAAAACTGTGAAGGAGATGCCTATGTTTCCAGCAACCCTCCTGATAAAAAATAATCCCTCTTACCATCTCCACTCCATAATCTATCACTTCCCCTCCTCCTTTGTACTCCTACTCTTTCAAAAACAAATAAATTAGTTCCCTGATGGGGAATCAAGGCTCACTTTCAAGACACTAATATTAACAATTGACCCTTGAATTCAAGCAAGTGTGATGACTCTCCTAGATTCTACATCTCCCATCCCCTGTGAAAGGAATTCTCACATTAGGTGAACAGGCAAGGTAGGAATTTTCAAATCAAGCCCCAACCCTAGAAATCATACAATATAAGCAACTGCCTACTCCAAGTAAACCTTGTTCATGTGTGTTTAACTTGTTTTCTCATCTATATTTGTCAATTTTTAGAAATAGTCATGTCTTTCCTTCCTTCTGCATCCTTACCCAGGCTTAGCACATTACTATACACAAAGCAGGTATTCAATAAAAGCCTGACCTTTCATCTGTATTCCACTTAAAATGTGTTAAGTACTTTCATACTCTTATCTTACTTGACAAAAAAACCCTGCAAGGTGTTCAGGGTACTTAGTATTGCCCCCATTTGACAGATGAAGAAATAGGAGCTTAAAGAGTCTGAATAACTTGCCCAGAAGCACACAGTAATGAACAGAACTTCAACTAAGATCTCCTAACTCCAAAGTCAGTGCTTTTTCTACTGCAGAGAACTACCTATTAATAAATTCCTTCTCTATTATTAATGGCACAAAATTAACCTTCAAAGGGTAACTCAGATTTACACATTAACCAAGAAAACTAGAGCTTGACCTGAACAGGTTTAGGGTCAGGTTATTATATAAGCATTTTTTTAAAGTCAAGCCTTTATCAAAAAAGGAAGGACTTGAATATGTACCCTTCAGTATATAACACAATCTATTGATACAAATTGACCTATAAACTTGGCCATCCAAGATTTAGAGAACTTTCCTCTATTAAATATTTGGCACACAGGAAAGCTCTTTCCTAACCTAACTGAATATGAGTATTTTTTTAAATTGTCACTGATTGACTAATTAGTTATATGAAATAGCTCACATTTTACATAGCACTTTAAGGTTTGCAAAGCATTTTACATATATCATCTCATTAGAGCTTCTCAATAACCTGTGATGCTAGTATCATCTCTATTTTACAGATGAAGAAACTGAGGTGTAGAGATTTTAGATGACTTGCCCAGGGTCATACACCTAACAAGGGATTTAAACCCAGGCCTTCCTGATTACAAGTGCAATGCTCTATCTGCCACCCTACATTCAACTGTTATCTCTGTGCTTAGGTGAAAAACTTTAGCCATTAAAGATGTTATATGCATCCAGAGACTGATAAATAGTAGTATGTATAGAATAATTTTATATATATATATACTTATTTGTGTGTAGCCATCTCTGGGGGGAGGGGGAAGGAGGGAGGGCAGGGGAAAAAAGAAAAAAGAAATTCACATGATAACTTTGTTATATATTTAAAAGGAATAGCAAGTTGTACATAATAGATGTGCAGTTTCATGTGCAATCATCTTTTTTTATTATACTATGTTATGGAAATGCTTGTTTTATTCCATAAATTAAAGCAAATTTTTAAAAGTTTCCAATAACTTCCTTAGACAGAGAGAATGGATTTTTATGGCAGAATGAAAGATTTGAAAACTAGTATTAAAAAAAACAAATTATAGAATCTCAATTCACAATGAGGGTCAATATTTTTCACTTTGAGTATTATCAAGTCAAGGATATAGAAAGATGGTTCAGATCTTGCCTAAGAGTATCAAGAACAGATTTCTATCTATGCTACAAGGGCAAAAGGCTTTCAATTTATTTCTTTCAAGGCTTAAGAGGTTAGAAATTCCTCCGTCAAGCACATAAATAAAAGTGACTAAAACAAAAAGAACTGGAAACCATAACTTGCAAAGCTTTTTAAGATGCCTAAATCAATGATCTTGTTGGATACTAACAACCCTGTAAGGTAAGTAGTAGAACTATTATTATCCTTATTTTACAGATAAACTAAAAGTTAAAAAAAAAGTATAGCAACTTATGCAAGGATATAGTAAAAGGCAATGCCATAACTCTAAACCACATTGGCTGGCTCCAAATCCATTGCTCTTTCCACCAAAGTGACTCTAATTGTCAGTCTATACAAATTTCATATCATTACCAAGGAGTTCATACCATGGGAGATCACTGAATCTAACATCCTAAATTCAATTGTTCATTGTAGGGGTTGGGGAGGGAAGGAATGAAAGAGAAGACTTTCACCTTGTGAAGGAAAAAATATTGTTTCATACATCAAATATTACTTTCTCTTCCTCCAGAACAAATTTTTAAAAGTCACTTGTAACATTCATCATTTTTCATCATTCTGAAATGTTCTCTTGAGTAATAAATGTTTCCCTGAGCACTAAACATTTCATTTAGTGATTTTTTTTGTTTTTTTTAAATGTTGTATCATTGTATCATTACGTACCATTTAACCACTACCAAATGGTAAGTCATAATCATAAAATTAAAAAGAACCTCAGAGCTCATCTAATTCAATCCTTACCCAATACTTGAATCCAAGTCCTGTCTAGGCCCAGATTGCCAAAGTATATCCAATTAACCCCTCTGAGTTGCAATTTCCTCGTCTATAAAATGCAAATTCTAGATTTAGAACTGTCAAGGAACTTATAATTCAGCTTTAGTAGAACTAAATATGAACCTAAAGTCCAACCTCATTTTGTAGTTGAGGAAACTGAGGCCCAGAGAAGGGAAGTAACTTGTCCAAGGTCTTACAGGTACTAAGTGGCAGAGTCAGGAATGGACCTACTTCACAGAGCTGTCTCGAGAAGAGCACCATAAAAACACCAAGTGATTTTTTTTAAAGGTTCTACAATGCTAAAATAAAGTTTATAGTTGGCATTTTCCAAACCAGCACTATTGTCTAGAGCTCAGATGCATCTTCCTAAGGAAAAAAAATCAAGGTTAAGAAGTAAAAATATTGGAACCTCATGACAAGAACTACAGAAAATTTGAAAGAGATAAAAACCAGAATTAGGGCAGAGGAAAGCACACTAGTACTCAACACAGAGAAGAGAAGAAAAGTAAATTCCTAGACTGTTCTTAATTCTATCTACCCTCAAACAAGGAGCTTAGTTTTGGAGAATGTGAAGAAAAAAAACACTCCATATCAAAGGTCCTTAACCTTTTTTGTATTATGGACTCCTTTGGGAATTTGGTAAAGCCTATGGACCCTTTTTGAGAATGTCTTTAAGTACGCAAATACATAGTATTTGTAATTAAATGAATAAATACATAGTATCACAGAGGAAACCAATAATATTGAAGTAGTTACCAAAATATTTTAAAGGTACAAGGTTCACAAGTGTTGCACATTGCACATATTTTCAGACATTTTTATATGCATTAATGAGTTATGCTGATTTTTTTTTCCTCTTCTTTTGCTTGTCTATAAAAAATGCTATTTGTTACATGGGATGATTCTTTGGGAGAGGGTGGAAGTAGGAAAATGGGGAAAACTATGGTAATGCACAAAAAAAAGATTTTAAAAATCACTTAAAAAATAGAAATTAAATTAAAAAATAACTTCTAACAATCCCTGATCTTAGCGGTCATAGCCCTATGCTAGATCTAATAACATATATACATAGAGAGACAGACAAATAGACAGATCTGACACAACTAAATACCACCTGGGATATAGGGAGTCAATTTTATAATTCATTGATCCCAACTGCTAGTACACATCCTCCAACGCTGCCTTGTATTTCATTAGTTTTTACATGTTTGTATTTATTCACTTTATATTTATGCTGCATCTGTTTTTACAAGTATTTGTTGTCTCTTCGCCATTAGAATATAAGCTTCTTGGGGGTAGGGATGGTTTCATTTTTTGTATTTGTATCCCCAGCACTTCACACAGCAGACAGTCACGTAGTCCCTTGGATTGAATGATTCATGCTTGGAGAAAATTTAATGCTTCAAAGACAGAGTTATAAGTCACAAGCCAAAACCTAGTACAATCTTATAAAAAGACGACAGGAGAACAGAGTCAACAGGCCTCACTATAGGACCTGTTTTTTTTACTGATGGTGTTTAGGAAAGGAGGTCATGCTAGAGTCAGCAAAGTTAGGGGCCAAAAATGGTGATGGAAAAAATTAAAACCCAAGAGATAGAAAAGAGAGGTAATAAGGAAATTGTCTGATACAATAAGCTAGTTTCACAATTCCCATCCCCCCTCCAATATTCTTCCCCACCTGAATGGCATCACGTAGCTTTACATACATATAAAATTTATGGAATAAATCAAGCATTTACAAAATATAGTATGATTTTAAAAAAGATGATTGCACGTGAAACTGCAAATCTGTTATGTACAACTTGCTATTTCTTTTAAATATATAATACAGTTATCATGTAAATTTCTTTTTTCTCTCCCCTCCCCCATGGCTACCATTAGACACAAATAGGTGTGTATATAATTATTCTATACATACTTCTATTTATCAGTCCTTTTTCTGGATGTAGATAGCTTACTAATTAATCACTATTTTCCCCCTTAAATCATAGCATGTATTTGGCACAACAAACTCAGTTTTTCAAGTCCAATGGTTTTTTATTTGTTCATTGAAGACTCAGAGTTTTTAATGCTCACAAAACACAAACCTGAGAGACAGAGATTTAAAAAAAAAAAAACATAGGTATATAGAATAAAAATAAGGGTGAGGAGAGAACCAGAATTCAAGAGTGCAAATTATTTTCAAATACCTCATCTTTTACTCCATGACCTTGTTCAAATCCAGCTTCTCCAGGACATTTCTGTTCGTTCTAACCAGTTACAATACAATTGGTTTTTATTTAAAGTTGTTTAGTCATAAACTAGCTCTACTACATTTTTAATACTTCAAGCTACATTTCAAACCATAACTGTTTTCAGATTTTGAAAAATATGATATAATCTGCCTACCTTCATTACAGAGGTAAGGGACTATGTGTGCGGAATATTGTCTATACCATTAGAAGTGGTTCATGTGTTTGTAGTTTTGATGAACTGCTGTCCATTGCTCTACCACCACCCCTCTCCATCTTTTAAAAATTTTCATTATAAAGGATGGCTCATTGGGTAGGCGAGGGGGAAGGTATGAAATGTGATATAAAAACAAAAGGCATTAATAAAAAATATCTAAGATAGCTCCTACTGGGACTTGAGCCACCAAATCAAACCAGCCACAAACTTGTGCATTCTGAAGTCTTGATATTAATAGCATTTAACCTCACACTCTATTTTATATGTCTGCTTCCTCCTCCACCCTCCAAAAAAAGGGGAAAAAAAATATGGTTCCACTAAGGGAGTCACAAGTATATAAGATCAGAATGAGAAAGAAAAAAAAATTAAACAGCTAGTGCTAAGAGTCAATGGTATTCTTAGTACCTTCAAGGTCACTAGAAGCAATTATATTTGAATATTCAAAACCACAGGAAAAAGTAGAGCAGAAGGTGGCAAAATTAAAGCCTCTCTTTTGTGTTGCTAATTTGCCAGGGGAGGGGGGGGAGTGAAAGGGGGCAAATGCCTCAACAAGTGTAACACAGAATTAAAAAATAATATTTCCTTTTTTCATCTACATCAGAAAGTCAAGAAAATGTGAAAGCCAAAAAAGGTTTTATCTTTATGGCTTATTATTTATAAGGTTCCAGTTTAGTTAGAAAGGAGTTGATACAATGCAAAGAATCCAAGCTATTCTTCCATATCCATTGTCCTTTTTTTTAAGAGAATAAAAAAGATAGTAAAATTTGCCTTAAATTTTTCTTAACATGATAGCCACAAAGATAAGGTTATAAATTTAAGGTTGAAAATTTGAACAGTGAATATATTCTATTATTTTCAATACATATAATTCATAGAATTAAAAATATTCCCACAAACTAATACTTCTCCCTGATACCAGCTGGTATTTTAAAAGGATAATTTATTTTTAATTATATTGGCTAGTTATATTAAATTGATACAGCCTTCAAAAAAAATGAGAGTTTTCTGGTTAGACTCTAGTATAGTAATTTTCCCAAAAATTATAATCTTACATTAAAAAAAGTCTTTATTGGAAATTTCAAGATTATTGAAGATCTTTAACTTGGAGGAGGAGAGGAGAAGCTTGCACATTTAACATAATCATACAACATTCCTTCATCGAGATTATTTCATGGAAGATCCTAAAATGTAGTTTTTATTAAGTTCATGGGAAAGTTGCAATACTCACCGAACTTTTAGTTCAAAGAAAGCAGAACACACACACACACACACACACACACACACACACACACACACACAGGAAGTCAAGCATATTTATAATTATTCTGAAGAAAAGAGAAGCACAAACTCCCACATACTAACACCATAAAGACTCTAGAAACTGTAAAATGTCCAATATAAACAACAGCAAAAAATATCCATTCTTTCTGATCTCCAACACCCTCCCTACACATACACACACACACTTACTTCCTTTTCTAAGATATCCAAGACAATGTCTCAGAAAAATATGACACATAGAAAAATTACTTTTGTAGTACATACTTAAAAACACAGACAAACAGAGAAAAGTAATTTTCTTTTAAGCAAATGGGAGACAGAGGTACTTTATTCTTATTTCAATTCAAGAGCATTTATATTATTGTCTTACCCTAGTCAAGCCTTCCACATGCTTCTTAAAAAAAAATGGGAAAAAATTCACCTTCAGGCTAAGGGATAAAAATGTCTGTCCAAAAGGTTGCTTAGTAAATAAACCTGTGAGGAAAAAGAAATTAATCTAATGCTTGTTTATTTGCTTGCTAAAACTTACAACTTTTTTTTAAACTGCAGTTTATGTGGCACAGACTTCAAAAATTCATTCCAAAGAAAACTACCTTTCATTAGCAAGGCATAAAAATTAGTTTCAAATCCCAAGAGTACCACTGTATAAGACAGTGTTCCAATAAGCCATTTTTGTGATTTTATATATATATATATATATATAATATGCATGTATGTGTGTATACTATTTCATGATACAGTCTAGCACTCACTGAGAAAACTTTTTCCCCATCAGTGTTCTTTATTCACAAGCCGCCAAGAATCATCCTGAAAACTTATTTAGGGACAGTCTCAACCCAAAGTGTAAAAGTAAAGGCACAAAGAGGAAAATTTCAAGGAGCTCACATTTCCTTAAAAAAGGGAAATTAGGGAATGGAAGACTACAAGAAGATGGTGTCTCTAAGGCACAGGGAAAACAGAGAACTCCTATGCTGTACTAGAAGTCCAGGAATATGGTAGTAGTCTTCATCAATGGGAATTAAAACTCCCCTAGAGATCCTCTCCTAAATCTCATCAGCAAGCTTACTGCCTTAGTATTTACTCATCCATTCTCTGTCCCTTCTTCAACTCCCTTTCCCATTTCTATCCCACGCCCCACTCCCTTCCACCCAGACACATAGACATACACAAACCTGATTCGCTTGGTGTTCACAGCATCTTAGTCATATATGAACAAAAGGAATGTAACTTTTCCCATTTCCTCCCTTTCGGTTTAGTGCAGAGATTCCAACAGACCATTACATCCTCTGGATTGTGCCCCCAGATAGGATCTAGAGAGACAACTGATCCTGGTACAGCCCGCATGGATCTGGACACCTGATACAGTGATGGACAAACTACCACCTATTTCACTCTGCACCTTAAGAATAATTTAAAGAATAGAAAGAAAGACTTGCAGGGGAAGAAGGGACTAAAACAGAGTATTGAACTGTTAAAAGTTCTACCCGCTGACTACCCACTTCTAAACCGAGTGTCTCCCACCATCTAGCAAAGATGAAGAGAGGGAAGGGTTGTTAAGAATAACGTGGTCTCGATTTGGCAGTTTGGGTTTTTAAACGCCACCCTTGAGCCCTCTATAAAGCCACCAAATCATGGGGGGGGGAGTAAAAAGAGCGGGGGAAATGCACTCACCTCCACCCATCTCTGAGCTTCAGCGAATGCTACATCGCAGTTGGACTCCGCATCCTCTCTCCCTTCCATGACTAGAGGAAGAGGGGAGGGAAAAAAGAAAGAGAAAGAAATGGGTGGGTGGGCGAGGAGGGGCGGGATTGAGGGGGGGGGTCAGCAAAATTAAAAAGGCTTCTCCGGGGCTGGGACTGGGGACCAAGAGGCAGCGCCGGTTGTCACTCCGCCCTGCCTTTTAATGCTCCCGGTCCCCTGTTCCCTTTGTTGCTCTCTGGAGTTTGTTAATGCCCCGAAACCACAAGAATTTGAAGAAGCTGCTTTCTATAAAGCCCTGAAAACGAACCAGGGTCCGCAGGGACCAGGGCAGTCAAAGAGGAGGAGAAAGATGGGACGGGGGAGGGGGGCCCTACGGGGGAGGAGGAAGGGGAGAAGGGGGAGGAGAGAGACAGAGGGGTTGTAAACAGCCCCGAGAACTGTTTGAACTTCAAAAGCAGCTCCCCTCCTCTGCGCTCCCGTTCCCTCCCCCGGAATCACCGCAGTTTCCCTGGCCGAGGCGGGGTGGCTGGGGCGTCTCTCGCCCCGTCGCAGCTGCTTTCAAGCCCGGGGCCATGTGGAGCAGCCGCTTCCGCCCGCCCGCCGCCTCCTCCTCGAGTTGTTCCCTGGGCAGTTGGCCGTGCCAACCCTTGTGGTTTAGACTGTCTGAGCCATGGGATGCCAAATCCCCGTCGGAGGGCAAGCCCGGGGTGGAAGCGCAGCCCGCCACACCGGGGAGCCTGAGCCTTGGCAGCGCAGGGAAAGGCGATGCTCGGGGGAGCCGGAGAAAGAGCCCTAGGAGCTCAACTCAGCCCTCCCTGCCCTGCCCTGTCCTGTCCTGTCCCATCCTGCCCCGTCCAGTCCCGTCCCCTCCCTCCCGGGTTCTCTTTTCCCTATCCCTCCCCGAGCAGAGCTTCATTCCCTTCCCGGATTCCCTGGAAACGGAGCCTTCTGAGCTCACGGCTGCAGGGCCAGTGCCTGACATACCAGGAATAGCTCAACACAATTGCATCCTTCCCAGCCAAGAAACTTCCCCCTCTTGGGTGCCCTGGCCGCGGAAACGCAGCCGCCCAGCTGAGGCCAGCCCAGCCAGGAGCCGTTCCAGGACTCGGGGCTAGGATCCGCTCGCCTGGCCCCCCTCCACTAGCTGGGCTCCCGAGCTAGCCCCTTTTACCTGTGACCTGGGATCCTGCACTCCAGCCTTGGGCTACTCTTCCCGGCACCCTCTCCGAGCCGCCTGGAAGCTGGGAGAGGAGCTCCTCGCCCTCCCACCAGGTGCTCTACCCCCGCCCCGCCCCCAACCCCAGTCCCAGTCCCAGTCCCAGCCCCAGCCTCAGCCCCAACCCTCTCTCCTCCCCCCGAGACTCCCTTTCTACTAGGGGACTCCTGGCGGCAGGTGAAGGTAGCGTTCTTCAGGATTGGAACCCAAACTACCCCCCTCACCAAAACACCCCTCCTCCTCCCCTTCTCGTTCCTCTCCCTCCTTTCTCTTTCACCTTTCCTACAGGTGGGCGAGGATCACCTGCAGCTCGCACCCACAGCCCACTCACTTTCTGTGCAATCAAATAACTTTACGCTGAGAAGCAAGAGAAAGAAACCTACTCTTTTCGCTTTCCCCCTCCCCTCCAGTGTGCTGTTTCCCCAAGGCAATGAGGAAGGTCTTTAAGGTCAGCTCCGGCTAGGATTGATGGAAACTGGCCAGGTGGAGAGAGAGGCCGGTCTCTCTTGTTTACCTGCGCGTCACTGGTCATCTCCGTTTGTTGTAGGGGGAAGAATTTGCATCCTGTGAGTCCTGTTCCAAACGGAGCTATGGAGATAGCTGTTTGAGGAACAGCATGAATCTTTTGTCAAGACTGCCAGAGACACCTTGGAATTCCTTCAGTGAATACCCTTCCTGCCTCTTCAAGCCACTTGCTTCAAGATCTTCCCTTTCTATGACTTAACCTCTGGAAGAAGACTGGCCAATGCCTGCTCACCTGTAAAGGAGGCAGGCCCTTAGTTCCCTCTATAAAAAAAGAATCACCACCACCACCCTATGCGATTAGGCATTTAGGTTACTTGAAATTGAGTTCTAGACAGTAATGTTCTTTGGCCCTCCTTAATCCTATCCAATATGCCTATTTCATACCTTTAGCTCACACCTAGAGTAAAATTATTCGGGCTAAAATTCAGGTATGTCATGAGACCAGCCTTCTGCCAAGTACATCTGCTCATAACAGTCTCCACAAAGGGAAGAATGAAAGAAATCCTTCATCAGGGATCTACTCAATGTACTAGAGGTCTTCCTCTAGGTCTTTTAATATTTCTTGAATATCAGCGAAGCAATCAGTCTATACACTCACTCTTTCCCCTGTCCTTGGCCACAAGAACAATCTTCCCATCTGTTACAGTCGTACATGTTCTCAAGGATGTTCATGCCATTTGCACTCAAGTCAAGGCTGACAAAATGCAGGGTATAACTTGACTTACCCCAACATGGGTCTCTTTGAGTTGTCCAAAATTTTGACTCTTCAGACATGGAGGTGTTCCATGGTACACTACCATAGAGTATCATTGAAAGAATACTGGTGTTGGATAAGATTTTATCACGTAATTTCTGAAAGACAATCCAGTCTACTCTCTACCTCCAACTAAAATTGGTCCAAAACTTTCCCAGCTCCAATGCCTATCCAAGATAAATGTAACAGGGAGGTTAGGAATCTATGCCTTGTTGACCACTTCATTTCTATGCCTCTTGTCAGTCCTGATCATGATGCCAAAAAGTCAAAGAGAGCCGAGGGGAGTCAAGGGTACGTGGCATACTATTCAGCACCAAGACACTTAAATATCAAAAGGATCATAGGAGCTTTTGTCTTCTTATGAGTCTGTGACTGGCACTGAAAGGAGAAGCCAACACCCAGATCTGAAATTCCTCAGTAAAAAATAAATAAAGTTTCTAAATATTTCACCTAGCATCTCTGCTGAGATTTAAGTTGAACGTCAGTTCAATTGATGGGATTGGTTGAGATACTTCCAGCATTCCTTTGCCAATTCAAAAGCGTGTTCAGTATGAGAGGGGGCTAAACCAATTGAAATATCTGTTTCTTAAAACTCCTGGGTTCAGAGTGGCCTATGGCCTGGAAGAAGCCAGCATCTAGAGGAAACTGCAGGCACATAGCCATGAATTAGAAGTCATACTGTAGGTGGCATGTATGTCTGTGTGCATAAAAACATCCACATTCAATAGTTTGCCAATTCAATTGAATGTCAGGGCTAAATGTATCAGTCCTAGAGTAATGCAGGGCCTTCTCAGTGAGATTCAGGGGTACTCAAAGAAAAAACTAGCCTAAAAGATGACAGTCAATATTAAAAAGGTGACAGCAAAATAGGAACACTGATATATTGTTGATGAAGCTATGAATTGACCCAACTGTTTCGTAGATAAATTTGGAATCATGCAAGAAAGATGATTTAAGTATCTGTACCCTTTGATCCAGTAACTATACCACAGAGTATCTCAAAGAAGTCAAAAGACAGAAATAGAGGTCTAAAATATATCCAGAAAATCATAGTGACACTCTCTATGATTGCAAATAATTGGAAACAAAATAGGTGCCCATTGATTTGGAAATGGTGAAAAATATGTTTCATAAATATAATGGAATATTATTATGTGTTTAAGAAATTATTAATAGGAGTTCAGAGAAATCTGGGGAGATTTGTATAAACTGGTGCAGAGTAAAGGAAATAGAACAATATGTACAATGACTACAAAAATGTAAATTAACAGATGATTAAAAGGAAGTTGAACTTTGGATATTTAATTGCCCCTTAGAATAATGAGATTGGCACTAGGTGTCAAAATGGATAGAACAGTGGGCCTGAAATCAGGAAGACTTGAGTTCAAATATGGCCTCAAACATTTATTTACTAGCTATGTGACCCCAGGAAAGCCATTTAAACTTGCCTGCTTCAGCTTCCTTGCAATTCAGTTTCGTGTAAAATGGGGAAAATAGCACCTACTTCCTGGGGTTATTGTGAGGATCAAATGAGATAATATTTAGAACAGTGATGATAAACTTAGCACAGTGCCTGACACATAGTAGGCACTTTATAAATGCTTATCCCATTCCTTTCCCATTCCTTATTGAAAAACAAAAGAAAGTCCTAGACAACAGACGATGAAATATACCTCTCTCCTCACAGAAGAGAGGGGACTCCTAGGGAAAAAATATTATAGAGGAAAGGATTTTTCACATAAGTAATTGTGTTATAAAAACATAAAAACAATGTATTTTAATTAAAATATTTTGTATAATAGATTGCCTTAGAAATCCTCATATGAAAAACCAAGTAGATTAAGAAATAACCCAGTAAGATCTTCAAGGCAGTGACAGAAATATGAAACTTGCCTTTACTATACTCTTTTATTCACCTACTTAGGCCATTTACTCTCCTTGAAATCCGAAATTGGTATGAGATGTGCATTTACAAATCAAAAGTCACAAATCTAGCATATTGCCCTGGTTCTTAGGAGTGTCCTCTCAAAAAAAGTAGGTGACTTCAGTAAGGCGAAAGAAAAATCTTGAAAGTCTTAAACTTCTCACGGGGAGTAACTAGGGTATATCCCTGACTACAGCCCCTCATCTTAGAGGTACCTCTCATTCCAAAATTCTGTTTTACTGCACTTACAAAACACCTTTCCTTAATTAATAGTAAGAACTACCTTTGGAAAAAGGCAAAAACACATTAAGTATAATAATAAAGTTCTGATCATCCCATCTCTGACCACAAAAACATACACCCCAGTTATCATAATTAAAGGAGTAGGTTATTATCAGCCCTGACACAGTGAAGTTCAAGGAGGAGGGCTCAACCTTGTATTTGGGAATGGAAGCCAGAGCTGAAGTCACAGAATAACTAGAGGACAATTGGAGGATTGGGGGAGAGAGAAGGGGTGAGGACGGGAAGATATTAAAAGTGGAAAAAATATGAAAGTCCTATTATGTTATTTCTCCAACAGGTAAGAAAATACAGAGAAAGGTCATGCATTGCAGTGGTAAGAAAATGCAACCTTCTCACTAAATTCAGGGAGATTTAGGTGTGTGTGTGTGTCTGTGTCTGTGTGTCTGTGTGTGTGTGTGTCTGTGTGTCTGTGTGTGTGTTCAATTTCTGATGCTGCTCTGTTGGCAAAAGATTGTTGAGGCAAGAGGTGGGAATGAGAAACACGCTGTCGATATCAATCCTTCGCCTGTTTGCAGAGGCAGCTAATTAAGAGATCAGCCTGTGATGATAACTCGTAATACAGGTGCCCAAACCCATCATTTCCAGAGGCAGTGAAGTTATCTTCTTCCTCTACTTTCAAGTTCTTCTGTTATTCTTTTCTGTTTAAGGGGTTTCCTACCATTTGGCTTAAGTTATTTAGCATAAAATTATAAACATTTTTATATTATGTTTTTCTTCTTTTGTTTAAGATGCCATATTCTTGAAGGAACTGCAAAATTACATCATTTAGGGCTGGAACAGCATAAACAAAGGGTCTTCCTAGAATTACCTTTTAAACAAATTTGACTCCAAATTGTATTTATAGTAAAAAATAACCAAAGATAAACAAAACCTTTTTTGTTCAATTGGTTTCTCATCTAGAATATTTGTTAATTTTTCCTCCATTCATTGCAAATGATGTTCACCATTAAATTCACCTAGAATGAGAAACAAAGAGTTTGCTATTCACTGGAATTGAATTGTGATTGAATTTCAGTTACAAATAATAATCATCTCATTGTAAAGACCTAGCCTTACTTAATACATGCTGAGTTTAGTCTCAAATGGAACCCAAACTAGAGAATGACATTCACAAAATACACTGTTTAGTTTTTTTAAACATTGCAATTTTCTGTATTTCTACTCTGAAAAGATGAAGCTGTTATACCCTTTCATACCCTGTTTAAAAGATAAAATTAGATTGTGTTATATAAAAAGGAGGTTTAGACATATTTTAACATTAGATTGTTAAGGAACCTAATAGATTTAGTTTAGAAAAAGTATTTGAAACTGCGAAAATTTTAAACCAATTTTGACAAGTTTTAAAGTTTCATATAGTAACCCAACAGAGAGCTTTAACTAGCACAGGGCTAATGGAGTTTTGTCCCAGGATGCTGATATCCCAGGAGCCACTCTTTTTTTTTGGGAGAAGGAATTTCCACACTGGCTCCCCTTTCCAAACTCCTCTAAAGGTATGAGGTACAAGGTGGGGAACAGGCCATCCCTTCCCAGCACAACTTCACTCATAGTGGGATTATCATCCATGGCTCCTTCCTTCTATATCCCAACCCCATTCCCATGTGAATGTTCTCTTGCTCTGTTTCAGGCTCTTCACCCTCAATGAACTTTTCTCCAAGCATAGTTTTAGCTAGTTCTGGTTCTGATCTGGAAAGCAATATATTTTAGGAGGGAAATGCACTGACTAGGAAGGAGGAGACTTAGTTTCTTGTTATGGCAATGCCATTCACTAATGACTATATGGAAATGGACAAGTCAAGTTACCTAACTTTTCCGAACCTCCCTTTCTCCATCTATAAAATCATAAGTTTGAACTACAAGGTCTCTAAAGGACCGCTGCAGGTTTGAGGTTCCAAAATTCTATAAAACAGTGCTCTTGATCATCTTCTTCTTGAGGTCATTGAATTCCATTCTAGCCCTCCCATTCTAGGTCTAACTTGATCATAGGAAAGAAGTTCTAGGCTAGGGTCATGCTTGGCCAAAAATTCTTAAAGAAACTGGGTTTCAGAGCAGAAGTGGGACTTCCATATATTCTAACCTGACCTAAACAGTTTTGAAGGTTTTTTTTTAAATAATGCTTAATTGTTGCTTAAAAACAAACAACTAAAAAATTACTATCTCCTCTCGAGGTCCAGGGCATTTTGTAATTGGATAACCAGGAAGCTATATCAATGGCCAGAGAATTAATCTCCTGAGGCAGGCAAATCTCAGGACAGTCTCAATACCTTTCAAGGAGAATCTAACAACTTGCATGGGGAGGCAAGGCAGGTTATCATACCTTTCTAAATTCTCTTTTGTCTTAGCTAATCAGATTTTCATCATTCCCTTCTTTACCCAACACTGCCTTAAAAGTGACCTATTTGATGGCAGTGAGCTTCAGTGAATGATAAAATATTGGACTTGTACTACCATAATTTTGTATGAATTGCATGAATTTTTTACTCTCCCATAGTAGTGTGGCACTGCAGTTTTAATAAAGACCCTTTTATCTTTATTGCTATAGCTAAGAAAAATATAGAAAAATGATTATAATGACATTCGTTTAAGAATTTCTTTCTTGTCAAGACCTATAAGCCTTTGTTAATTTTACAGTTACTTAGTCCACTGCTAAGGACAGCTAGGTGGTAAAGTGGATAGAATGCACAGCCTGAAGTCAGGAAGACTCTTATCTTCATGAGTTTAAATCCAGCTTCAGACATTTACTAGCTGTGTGATCCTGAGTAAGTGACTTAACTCTGTTTGCCTCAATTTCCTCATCTATAAAATGAGTTGGAAAAGGAAATGACAAACCACTCCAGTATCTTTGCCAAGAAAACCTCAAATGGGATCCAGAAGAGTCAGACATGACTGAAAAACAACTGAACAACAAAGTCTACCACAGAGAAAGAATACTGAAAAAATTCAAGAAATCCAAACAGGCAAGAACTATCTAAAGAACATGAGCTGTGTGCAATGCTAATTCCTGTGGAGGTTATAAAGAAATATAAAATAGGGTTCCTGATCATAAGGAAGGTGTTTGTAAGCTAGCTGGACAGATTGACACAAACATATAGAAAATTACACAACCGCACAGAACAACACATATATGTATCTATAATACATATATATATATACTTTTAAAATGTTTTAAGTTATTTTTACATTTTAATGGGTTAACTTAGCACAGAGAGACTGTTTAGCTTAGAAAACACTTAAGCACTTCATCAACAATTATATTTAGTAGCTCTCAAAATAGCTGCAATGGGAAACCAAGCTGTGTCCCTGCTCTTTGAAGGGTGAAAGTCATTTTGTTTTTTATTTCAATTTCTGTAACAAAGAAAAACCCACAAATTTCTCAGTCCTTGAAGGACAGAAGTGGAGAAGTGCCCATCACTTTGCCCTTTGAAATGCCCAACCTATTGTTAGAAAACTTGGTCCCTCCCAGATCTCTCCCAGGACTCCGTGTCTTTAAAAATACCAATCTAATGCCAAATAGTTGATTTTTCTCACCTCCCCCAGCCCAGCCAGCTTGGAAGTGGGGTTGGCATTCTTCTTAGTCTCCACTACCATTAGCAGACCACCAGTTCAGAACACAGGGTTAGCCAACCCACTCCTGATCATCTGCTGATCACACGGACCTTTTGCCACTTTTCTCTTACATGAATGACTGACTCTGTCTTCTGTTCAGTCCCTTGTCCTGTCATCATTTTTCAGACCCCAGTATCTGTATCAGACATGTTTGTAATAACACTCTTCACAATTCCTGAAACTTCTCTAACTCCTGTGACCTCCATCTCTACTCTACTACAGCCACTCAGCAGGGTTGTTACATTTAAGTAATCTCGCCATCACCTAAAATGGCACCACCTTCAAGATCTTAAATTCTGAAATCCTCCTCTGGCCATTATCTCCTCTCCTGCCACCTCTTCTACTCCCTTCCTCTTGCCATATGTGGTTCTTCTCCCCTCCCAGCTGGACTTCTGACTTTTTGCCTCAGAAGCAGTCTCATCCTGAATTTCCTTATCTCCTGAAGTCTCCTCATCCTGGAACATCCCTCCATCATGCAGGCCTCCTTCTTCTATAATTGCGTTCCTCCTGGTGCCTCCATTTTGAAGAAATCCTACACTGGTCAACCTTCATTCTCCAAATAGTTGTGCTTCTGACTTTCCAGATTTCAACAGCAGGCCCCAACATGAGTACCTTCTCCCTCACCCCTAAATACCTTTTCAGGTCCCTTTTGTGAATTGTCTTCACCCTTCGAAATGTAGGCTCCTTTAAGGAAGGGAGGGAGCAAGCTTTTATTAAGTTCCTACTATGTCCCAGATACCTTGCTAAGAGCTTTACTCACAACAACTCTGGGAAGTAGATGTTATTAGCATCATTTGACAGCTAAGGAAACTTGGGCCGAGTGATAGTAAGTGACTTGCCAGGGTCAAACAGCTAATAGGTGTCTGAAGCCATATCTGAACTCACATCTACCCAACTCCAGAACCAGGGTTCTGTCTACTTCCATATCTAGATGCCTCTACTTCTGAGGGCATGAACTGCCTCTTTTGGTTTGTATTTTTTTCTTCAGCAATTAGCACAGTCCCTGGCACATACAGTGAGCACTTAATAAATGCTTCTTGCCTTGCCTTCATTCTCATCTCCCCTCGTAGTTTCCCAATTTATTAACCCTATCCTGGTTTCCCTTTTCCCTTTCTATTCTCCTTTCTATCCAGCCATTTCAATAATTTATGCCCTTTCCTCCAGCTTTGAATCTTTTATCCCTTAAATCAATCAAATAAGTATTTAATAAGCTCCTACTCTATGATACCAGGCACTGTGCTAGGTGCAGGGGACATGAATAGAAAAGTAAGAAGTCCTTCCCCTCAAGGAGTTTATGTTCTACTGGGAGTCACAATATATTATCAGAAAAGAAAACATGGAACACATAAAAAATGTTATTTTTTGAGGGATATTAACAATTGGAGGAATCACAAAGGACCTTTTATAGGAAATGGCATTTGTGCTCAGCCTTGAAGAGAGTAAGGTATTCCAAAAGGAAAAGATGAGGAAGCCAAGCATTCCAGGCATGGGAACCAGTCTGTACCAAAGCACAGAATCAGGACATGAAAGATTGGTTGTGGACAACATTAAGGTCCAGTTTGGCTAGAGTGTAGCGTGCGTGAGGGGGAATAATTCGTAATCAACCTGGAAAAGTTGCACAGGGCTTTAAATGCAAACAGAGGAGTAGCCCTTGGACCACATCAACCCTTGCCAGCTGTAGATAACCGCTACTATCTGCCTCCTCTGCCCCTCCTTCTAGGGAGGTGGGGGAAGGAGGATGGGAGGGGTGGGGGCGTTGGGAGGTGAGAGAGGGTAGGCAAGGGAAAGAATACACTCCTAAAGGAAATGAAACTACGCTGCCTGCATTTTACCCAATTCTTTGCTATCTGATTTCAAGTGAAGCCCCACAATCTTTCTATTCTCTTACTGATTCTCTCATATTCCGGAATTAGGAGTTGGATTAGATTATCTCAAAGGTCCCTTCAGGCTCTAAGTCAATGATTCCCTGATTCTACAGTTGTTATTCTACAGCTCCTCTTCCTTCTTCTAGGCCTCATCTCCACCCTTCTACCCTCACTCTCAGCAAATGGCCTTCCTTCTTACTTTATGGAGGAGGTTTAGTTCATTTAGCGTTAATGCCTCTGACTCCTTGCCTCCAAACCTTTCAGTCTTTCAGTATCTTTACCCACCCCCCATTCTTCTCTCCACTTTCAAAGGATCATGGATTTAAAGCAAGAAAGATGTCATGTAGTCCAACCTCCTCATTTTATAGACGAGGAGACTGAGGCCCAGAGAAGTTAAAGGAAGAGGTGGTTCTCCTCCTGCTTGTCAAGGTTCACCTTTCTACCTATATCTTTGATCATATCTCTTCACGTTTCCTTAGCAACCTTGCTCCGTTGGTTATTCTGTGTGTGTGTGTGTGTCTGTGTGTCTGTGTTTGTGTCCTGTCTCTGTCTCTCTCTGTCCCTCTGTCTCTCTGCCTCTGTCTCTCTCTGTCTCTCACTCTTTCTCTCTCTCTCTCACACACACACACACACACACAGGCACACATGCACACAGACATCTCTACTTCAGCATTAGCTCCTTTCCCTCAGCCTACAAATAAGCTTAGATGTCCCATTGCCTAAAAACAAAAATGAAATCTACCTTATCTTGATGCAGTTACCCCTTCAGATTTTCAAGCAAGCTTCCCTCCCTTTAACACCAAAATTCTACAAAAATTAATTTATACTCACTTCCTCACCACTCACTCTTCCTTCCTTTGCAATCTGACTTTAAGCACCACTACTTTATTTTTTTATTCTTATTTTAATAGTATTTTTTCAATTACATGTAAAGACAATTTTTAACATTCATTTTTATTAAGTTCCAAATTTTCTCTCTCCCTTCCTTCCCTCCCTCCTCCCTAAGATGGTAAACAATTTGATGTGGGTTATATATGAAGCACGATGAAAGAGCTTCTCCCAGATCCCTAATGACCTCCTCACTACTAAATCTAATGACCTCTCTCCATGTTCTCACTCTTCTTTATTTCTCTACAACATCCAACACGTTAATCTCCTCCCTCTTTGAACATACACATTTTTTAGTTTGTATGATTTTTGGCTACATTTGACAATTAGGTGGTACAGTGGATAGAGTGCTGGGGCTGGAGTCAGGAAGACTTAAATTTAAATCTGGCCTCAGACACTTACTAGTTGTGTGACCCTGAGCAAGCCACTTAACCCTGTTTGCCTCAGTTTCCTCATCTGTAAAATGAGCTGGAGAAGGAATAGCAAACCACTCCAGTATTTTTGCAGGAAAACACCAAATGGTATCAGGAAGAGTCAAACACAACTGAAAAATAACTGAACAACAGCAACAGTGCTAGGCATTGTGCAGGGTATCACTAACACAAAGAAAAGAAACAATCCCAGCCCTCAAGAAAACTTACATTCTACTTTTCTTTACCTTCTTCTGCACTGGCTTCTATGACATTGAATTTTCCTGATGCCTCTTTTACTGTTCCTATTATTTCTTTCCTTTTTTTTTTTTTTTTTTTTTTTTGGTGAGGCAATCAAGGTTAAGTGACTTGCCCAGGGTCATACAGCCTGAGGCCACATTTGAACTCAGGTCCTCCTGACTCAGAGGCCGGAGCTTTATCTAGTACCCTACCTAGCTGCCCCCCTCCATTATTTCTTAAGGTAGCTTGTTATCATCTCCTTCCCTTAAACATGAACAGTACTCAAGATTCTGTGTTTGGCCTTCTCTCCTCTTGCTACTGTCTTCTACCCTATGGCTTCCATTTTCATTTCTATGTTAATGACTCACCAATCTATCCCTCTACCCCCATTTTTCCCCAATTCTGCATCCCTACACACACATTCAATAGACTCAAGTGGCTTCCTATTATTACCAGCTTCAAACATAAAATCCTATTTAGCTTTTAAAGATCTTCATACCCCGTCCCCTTTCTACCTTTCCAATCTTCTTACACCTTACTCCCCTCCAGGTACTCTACAATTCAGTGACTCTGGCCTCCTTGCTCTTCCTTCAACAAGGGAGTCCATCTTCCAGCTCCTTCCTCGCATTTTCACTGGCTGCCCCCATGCCTAGAATGCTTTTCCTCCTTACCTCCACCTCCTGGCTTCCCTGACTTCCTTCAAGTCTCAACTAAAATTTCACCTTCTACCAGAAGCCTTTCTTAATCCTCCATAATGCGCTTGCCTTACCTCTGAGATTATCTCCAATTTATCTTGTCTTTATGTTATTTGTATTTAGTTTCCCCCACAAGATGGTGAGCTCCTTGAGGCAAGAGACTGTTTTTGCCTTTCTTTCTGTTCCTGGTGCTTACCACAGTGCCTGGCAAATAGTAGGTGCTTAATAAATGCTCGTTGATATGACTGCAACAAAAATATAAAGTGTGTTTCATTTTCAAATATGCTACTAATATTTCATTACATAAATTAATGGCATCTACAGAGATTAATTTTACAACTGGTAGTATTTAACAAAACAATTTTAGCCAGGGTCTGGAGATAATCAATATTGTCTGTTATTTGTTGCTTGCCCTCCAAGTTAGGATAATATTTTTGCTGATACTAGTTGCCTCTTGTTTATTTTGCGCCATTGTGATCTGCTGGAATCTACTTATCAATAACAGCCCTTTAAATTTATTTGCATGCAGCTACCTAAATTTGCTGGCAACTAGTGGATAGAGTACAAGGCCTGCAATCAGGAACATTCAAGTTCAACTCTAGTTTCAGACACTTACTAGCTGTGTGACCCTGGGAAAGTCATTGAATCCTGTCTGTCTCAGTTTCCTCATTTGTAAAATGAACTGAAGAAGGAAATGGCAAAGCACTCCAGCATCTTTGCCAAGAAAATCTCACATGGGGTCACAAGGATAGGATGTAACTGAACTACAAACCAAAACCCAATTTTAGTTATTCGTGTAATTTCTTTGATATCCTTTTATTCCCACCACATAACCGAGACAAATGGAATAGATTCTTTTAAAAACATTTTACAAAATAAAGAATTCTGAGCTTCTATGTTGATTTTTAAAACTAAGGAATTCAGAGCTTCTATGATGATTGCCAGGTCAGTCAAAAGGATCAGATATAGGGTTTATAATAAAGATAATAAATCAATATGATACCAACTTTAAGCTACAATTATTGGTTTGGCCCCCTTGAAGAAAGAACTGGGCTTGCAATTCGTAAAGCATTTATAACATGGTTAAACTTTAATTGTAAAGGTTGTGTTTACAACTAATTACAAGATATGGAAAAAAGAATGGAAAGGAAAAATTGCAGTCACAATCTATAATGGAGGTTATGTGGTGTAGGGGAATGAGTACTGAACTAGGCATCACAGCAGCTGGGTTATAGTCCCAACTCTGTCACATCAGCTATGTGACCACCAAACCGTATCACCAAATCAAACTGACTTTACCTACTACCAAATTATGTTATACACTCTCCACTGGGCCCTATTCCCCATACTTTAAGCGAAGTAAAGTAGTGGTGCTTAAAGTCTGACGTCACTGACACAGCCGAATAACAAATTGCTATCTAGCTTTGGTTATGAGTCCCCCTTCCACATGTCACTCCTCCAGTTTTTGCATATATTTTGAGGAATTTATCATCTATGTAAAGTTGGAGACCATGTCATCTGCTATAAGTATGGGGAATAGGGCTGGAGAGAAAGGAAATAAGGTAAGATTTAGAACCAACTGTCTAGAGGAGAAGGTAAAGAGCATTTAAGAGCAGAGGAGGGCCCAGTGGAGAGTGTATAACATTTGGAGGTTCTCTTGGCAAAGATACTGGAGTGATTTGTCATTTCCTTCTCCAAGTCATTTTACAGATGAGGAAACTGAGGTCAACAGGGTTAAGCAACTTGTCCAAGTCACACAGCTAGTAAGTACCTGAAGCTGAATTTGACCTCATGAAGATGAGTCTTCCTGATTCCCAGCCCAGTGCTTTATCCACTGTCCACCTAGCTGCCCCTAGATACAATAGGGTGGCATAAACTTGCAACAACAGTATCGGGAAACTAGAGCTGAGAAGTGGCCTTGAGATTTCTGACCAGCTTCCCCAACTGGCCATAAGACAGATATCTCCTTAGATATCTCATCTGCATGTTTAATTCACTACATCCCAAAATAAATTTGTTTTCTTTTCCCCTTTTCTTCTTTCTGACTTGACTATTTCTGATTGTCACGTCCTTTGTCTTCAGTACTTTTTCCTCTGAGGGCTGACTTCAGGTCCTCTCATAATTGTCAGTGTGTTTCTCTCAAAGTAATTTTCTTTGAGGAGCTGCTTTCTCAAAGGTTCTCTCAGAACTAGCTGTGTGTTTCTGCTGCTTTCAGATTTGGACAATTTTGTGGAAAGGAACAGAAATGCAGACAGTTCTAAGAGAAGTGAGAAAACAGTTCCTCAGAGAAAAGTACTTACTCAAGGCAAAGATCCCAATGTGTTTTATTTCCCGGCAGCTAATTTACTAATAATGGCTTATTAGAAATTTGAGGTTGATAGATTCGAAACCCCAGTAACTAGAACTTTCGGTGAATATGGGACACTTGTCTATTGCCGATTTGTGGTATGTCTGACAAAAATGTTAATTTTGGTCTGTCACCTTAGGATAAGGATGAGTCACTTCACAAAAGGCTACCCAGCTTTCAGACAGGACAGAGACGACAGAAGAAGCATAGAAAACAGAATCATCTGAGCTCAGACAAAAGAAGCACCGCAACAACTATCCCTTCCCCCACCCCACCTCTCACCCCTGTGCTTGAAGAGAGCTGAGCTCAGACAAGCCCAACTGAGAACTGTGAGAACCGAGGCTCAGAACCTGGAATGCCAGCCCCTACCCTTTGAAAAGAGCCAAGCCCAGCTGAGCAATGAACAGAGAGCTCATAGGAAAACAGCCAGACTCAGAGGTGAGAGGAAACTTTAAAGCTTGCATTGTCCGCTACTAAGCTGCCTAGAGGAAGATAGGCTTTGCATATGCTGTTTGAATTGAGCTGATTGGAGGATTCAAACATGTGCAAAATTATCCCTCCCCTTCCCCTCACCACCACTTTTTTTCCCCTGACCCCATTATGCCCTGCCACAAGTGTGACACAAGACCAGAGCAAGTTTGGAAATGAACTCTATCTTCCTGCTCAATGCTGGAAGGACTTGGAACTTTGTTATTATACAACACATCCTGGGTGATCCCTTCGTCCTTCCTCTGCCCTATGACTGTGGCAGGTGAGGCAGAGTGCTATGTCAGTTTAAAATGAGAGACAGTCTCCAGCTTACTCTCTTCCTTTGACTCTCTTATGATGACAAGTTGCTCATTCATAGACCAGATTTTTTTTCTCTTAAGTGGATCCCTTTCTTCCCACACTTTTACCTCTCTTAGGTGAATATGAACTCAACTAGGTAAGCTTGTTCATCTCCCCCCTAACCTCTTTTCCACATTATGTTTCCTTTTCCAAGTAGGGAATTGTCAAGGTGGATATATTTAGGCTTAGAAGCATCCTTTGAGTTCCAGAGGTCCTAGATCTGTCAGGTGGAGCTAACTGGCAGCAAAGGGATGGTGGACAGAAGAAATGGAGTTGTTTGGTTGATGCAGAACTGAGGCCAAATGTGGACTGCTTATTTGGCTGGGTCCACAAACTGCTTTACATTCTAATGAGATTTAAATACTACCCTCCTGAAACACTGTAACAGTAGTTCTAAGTTAATAAATTCTTGGCTTAAGCTGTCTGCCCATGTGCTTTGTGAGTCTTTGAGTCTTTGGACATTATGACTGTGTGGAGAAAAACAAACAGCTGTCCCATACCTCATTCATATTGTACATTGAGCACTTTCCTAGTTACCCTCCCCATTTGGAGGAGATTCTAGACATGAGCCACACCCTAAGTGATTAATAAATCTTCAACAGGGCACAGAGATAGGGGACACAATAAACCAAAGAGTTGGTTGATTGTTGTCCTTTCTTCTGGAAGAGGACCAAAATGACATCACTACGTTAGAGTCAAATGTGTCTGACTGTGACAAATCAGACCAATACGAACTCAGAATGCTCTGCCATAGGTGGGGCACAAATAGTCCATGTGAACATTTGGGGTGGACTCTCTAAATGTATGTATCTTGTATTTCTTTTGAGCTACTTCAATTCTGCTTTGTTCACAGAGCACAGCACCTTCTCCGACCAGAGACCAGTCTTGTGCCAGTGTCTCCCATGTCACACAATCAATTCCAAAGTTCTTAAGAGAGACCTTGAGAGTGCCCTTGTATCGATTTTTCTGACCACCATGTGAGCCCCTGCCCTGTGTGAGTTCTCCACGAAATAGTCCTTTTGACAAGTGTACATTTGGCATTTGAACAATGTGGTCAGCCCTTCAGAGTTGTGCTCTCTGCCGTAGAGTTTGAATACTTGGCAGTTGAGTTCGAGAAAGGACTTCAGTGTCTTGTATCTTATCCTGCCAGGTGATCTTCAGAATCTTCCTAAGATAATTTAAGTGAAAGTGATTCAGTTTCCTGGCATAGCACTGGTATACTGTCCAGATTTCACAGGCATACAACAATGAGGTCAGCACAAGTGCTCTGTAGACCTTCAGTTTGGTAGTCAATCTAATACATCTTCTCTCCCACACTTTCCTTTGGAGCTAGCTCTGGCAATGCCTGTGTCAACTCATTATCAAAATGTACATCCCTGAAAAATATACTGCCAAGGTAAATGAACTTATCCACAGTATTCAAAACTTCTCTATTTGCTGTAATCTATGGTTTCACATATGGATGGTGTGGTGCTGACTGATGGAGCACCTATATTTGCTTGGTGTTAATTGTCTGGCCAAAATTAGCACAAGCAGCACAGAATTGATCCATACTTTGTTGCATCTCAGCTTCAGAGGCTGCACAGAGTACACGATCATCTGCAAACAAAAAAATCATTCACCAACACTCCTTCCACTTTAGTCTTGGCTTGCAGCCTTTTCAAGTTGAAGAATTTGCCATCAGGACAGTAACTGTCCGTGATGCCATGCTCTTCCTCGTTGAAGGTATTTGACAATATGGCTAAAAACATCATGCTAAAAAGCATGGGAGCAAGCACATAGCCTTGTTTCACTCTGTTGGTGACTGGGAAAGCACAAGAGCGTCATCCATTACCTAGAACCTAGGCAAACATGCTGTCATGAAACTGATACATAATTGTGATGAACTTCTCTAGGCAACCAAATTTTGATGTAATTTTCCATAAGCCCTCACAACTGACAGTATCAAAGGCCTTGGTCAGATCTACAAACGTTGTGTACAGACCTCTGTTCTGCTCCTGACATTTCTCCTCGAGTCATTGGGCAGCAAACACCATAGCAACTGTTCCTTGGCCCTTTCTGAAGTCACACTGGCTCTCAGGTAGATAACCATCTTCCAGGCAAAGGATCAGCCTATAAGGAAGACTCTGGCAAGAATCTTGCCAGCAATGACTAAGAGAGAGAAACCCTCCCCCACTGTGATTGTCACAGGACAATATTTCTTTACCTTTATAGAGATGGACGATGGAGGCATCCTTGAACTCCTGGGGGATAATCTCCTCTTGCCATGTAACCTGGAAAATTTCAGTCAGCTTTTGTATGAGCAATGGACCCCCCCACCTTGTAAATCTCAACTGGAATAGAATCAGTACCAGGTACTTTGCCAAATAAAAGGAGCCTAATGGCATTCAAAACCTCTCCTTCAGTTAGAACTCACCTAGGGAAGGATTGACTTCAACCTGAGGTAAACAGTCGATGGCTTCAGCATTGATTGAAGATAATCTGTTGAGAACACTATGAAAGTGTTCAACGCATCTCTGAAGGATCATGTCCTTATCACTAATCAATGTGGCTCCATCGGCACTGAGTACTTGAGGTGCACCATAGGTCTTTGGCCCATAAATAGCCATCAGGGCATCATAAAAGGGCTTTGGATTGTTACTCTCAGCATAAAACTGAATTTCATCTGCCTTCTTACTGAGCCAAGAATCCTGCATTTCTCTAAACCTTGCTTGTACTTTACTTTTGATGGAATTACATGCTACCTTCTTAAAGACAGATGAACCATCCTGCTGGTAAACCCTAGAGAGTTCTCATTTTTCATTTAGCAGCTTCTGAATTTCCCCATAATTTTCATCAAACCAGTCTTGAAGTTCTAACCCGGATGAGCAAATGCAGTGCTGTTCACCAAATTTCTGAAAGCTGCCCGCTCCTTTTCTGTCCCACTGCTGCCAACTGTGTGTTGGCCAACTTTCCCTCCAAGTTAGCAACAAGCTGCTCCCACTCCGAGAAGCTCTCTAATCTGTTGACCTCAATTCTTTTGGTAGTCATTTTGCATTGGGGCCACTGCCTTTGTTGAATTCAAATGTTTAACTTGGAGAGGATAAGTCCATGATCAGTCCAGTACTCTGTGCCACACATTGCCTTTGTCACTCTCACATCCTGTCCGTCTCTTCTCCTTACAATCACATAGTCTATTAAATGCCAATGTTTGCTTTGAGGGTACATCCTGGAAGTATTGTGTTTAGGTAAATGGAAGACAGTGTTGGTGATGAGGTCATGAGATGCACAAGTCTTTAGTAGTAAGTGATCATTGCTGTTGCTATTTCCAACTCCATTCTTCCCAAGGACTCCCTGCCATGTCTGGCAGTCTGAGCCTACTCTAGCATTAAAATCACCCAGAATTTTAAGCTTGTCCTTTTTGGGCACATTGATGATAAGGGTCTCTAGGTCTCCATAAGTTTTTTGTTTGTTTGTTTTTGTTTTTGTTTTTTTTTACCTCATCAGGGTTTATCATGGTGAGAACATAGACACTGATGATAGTGGCATGGTATTTCCCTCCTAGTGACAATCACATTGTCATGAGCCTGTTATTCACGTCTTTTGGTAGGCATACAAGCTTGCTGACTAGATTAATTTTGATTGCAAAACTTTCACCAGCTTCACGGTGCTTCTATTCACTGCAGAAAAACATGTATCCAGCTCCAGCTTTAGTAAGCTGACCTTCATTTGCCAGCCTTGTTTCACTTGGGGCTGCTATTTGGATGTGATACCTGCTGAGTTCTCTTGCAACAAGAGCTGTCCAGTATTTTTTAAGAATACTGGATTTCGTGTTGTCTATGAGTGTGTGCACATTCTATGTACCAATGGTGAGTGGAATCATCTTCGTAGAAGTTTTTGTACAATTTTTTTGTGTTTTGACCACAGGGTGAGATCCCCACCTCCTGAGGTAAAAATCAGGCCAAGGCTGGGTAAGCAGACAATTTTTAGGGTACCTTTTCTAGTCCCTTCCTCACACCAGGAGGTGAGCAGTGTGATCCTTAAAAGGCTGCTCAGACACCCAAGGGGCTGCTGAATGCCACTGCTGCCTCCGGTGAGAAGGCAACCCTATGGACCGGCTGTCCTGTGTGCAGGGCTGTGACTACAGCTCCCAGTGTATCTGTACCTGCTGCTTTGTCACTTGCCTGTCTCAATAGGACTTTGAGATAGGTAAAAATGACATAATGGATTGGTTATGTCTTTTGATTCCTGTCTAAATTGGATTTAAGTAAGGCAGGGTTGCATGAAGTTGTCAGCCTCACTCTCTCTTCCAGAGTCATCACAATCTAGTGGCAGGACAGAGTCAAGATGACTGGCGATGGCTTGAAATGCAGGGGATGACCTTGGCATCTTTGATGTCTAACCAAGCAATAAGCCCTCCACAGCACCTGCTTCAGTTGCTTTTGTAGCCGTTAGAACAAATCGTTCTCATCTGCCCATTCTACCAGGGGAAGTCTTCACATGCTTGGGGTAGACTCCCCTTGACTCACCAAGGGGTTCCAGACCCCTTGGTTACCGTCAACCTCATTTAACCCATCTGCCCAAAAGATTTACTGGGGTGTTGCCACTGTTGAATACCCTATACCCAGAATCAAAAAGTATAAGAATAGGAAACTTGGCCCCTGTAATTAGAGGCCAGTTTCCCCCAGAAGTGGAGCAAGTCCATAACACAGAGATAGAACTAGAATCCAGGTCTTCCTGACTTCACAATGGTTCTCTATTCACTGTGCCATTTTTCCTCTCTCTTTCCTGGGTTACTCTAGTGGAAACCAGAGATGTCGTTGCATTGACTTTGGAATGAGTGCTGAGATGTGTTTCTTTTGTTTTATAATTCTCTCCCAATTAAATATATTTTTTGTTTCAATGCTGAATTCCTGTCTGGCCTGTTAGTAAAATGCCAGCTGAATTTAGATGACCTTTAGAAGTTCCTAGGAAAAATAAATGAGGACTGGAAGTAGCTGAGATGCATTGTAATTATCATCCAAGGTAACTCCACATTGAATCCTTATTACACGTGAATCTAGAGTTGAATGAAAAAAAGTTACATTTGTAATTTAGGAAATTGAATTGAGCAATTATAAATCAGTAATAAAAAGAAATTTAATATTGTTTAAGAAATGGAAGAATGGGCTAAAGGAATAGATTAGAGAAGAAAAACCCAGAAGTAATATATAAATGTAGTAGCCTAGTATTTAATTAACCCAAGAATATAAACTACTGGTGTCAGGACCAAAAAGGTTACTCAACCACTCAATCAATGCAGGGAAGATGGTAAGGATTAGTACTCACTCCCTGATAAAATATGAGATAAAATAAGAAACAATGTAAGATTAAAAATAAGATAAAAGAGGTTTTTCAGAACTGGTACTTGTTGGGGGCAGCTAGGTGGCACAGTGGATATTGCACTGGCCCTGAAGTCAGAAAGACCTGAGTTCAAATCTGGCCTTAGACCAAACATATGACACTTACTAGCTGTGTGACCCTGGGCAAGTCACTTAACCCCAATTGCCAAAAAACAAAAACAAACTCCAATATAAGAGAACTGGTACTTGTCAATTAACAGCTTTTAGACCAATATTTTCTAGTGAATCTGGCAACTTCAACAGTCTTCTCTAATGCTGTTTTAATGTCTTTTTAAATTCTTTGTAATTTCTGGATAACTATTTCCACCGCTCAGTCTAGTCACAGCATGACATCATTCACACTCAGTGCCAGGGATCACCTGAGTTTGATTGATTTGGTCTATGCACTCCACAGGAATTGCATGGATCTCTGCAGTTACTTCTGCCTTAGCCCAAAGTCAGAAGCCTTCTATCATTCCTGTTGGAGGGTAGACAGGACCTCCATATAGGTATTCTTGATGCTTCTAGTCTTGCAAAACTGGTATCCAGCCATGACCTCAAGATTTGCATCTTCAATATATATGTATAATAATCAAGGACAGAACCCCTGAAACTCTTTAGTAATTGTTTATTTTCCCCATCAAGTATCAGCCATCCTTTGATGATATCCGTGGCACACTCTATCAGACTATTCTTTGATATAGTACTTAACTAATAAATATCTTGTTTCATAATCTGAGCCCATGCCCAAATAAGTTTTGACTTGCTTCCTCTTCCACCACCAACTTCCCTCTCACTATCCATAGTCCACACTTTTTTTTTATCCGTAATGGGCTTCAGCTTGTTTAGAAAGTTCTTGACAGAAATAGAGGGTTTGGCAATTAATTTTCAACTACTCCATGACTGGGAATCTCTCTGGGGATATGAGACAGTTCCATAGTTTTGGACAATTAAGTATAGTTTAGCAATTATTGGTTTTTCATCCAGTAGATGCCTTACTCACTATCTTACATTTCCTGAAAGGATCTAGAACATAATATAAAATCCATTCTTTTTCCTCATCACATTCAGTAGGCAGCCCCCAAACCCACTGTCCTCTACAGGGATACCCTGGAGCTAGTTTGTTCTAGCTTCTGAGAGCAAATTGTTAAATTTTCATTATGAGCATTTGCACTTCAGAAATTAGCAAACATTGTAAATCAGGGTCTGATTTATTGTTTTGTTGATTGTCTAGTGACTTAAGGAAGTGGTGGAAAAATGTTAATAATGCAGATTAAACTTAAAGCTACATCAATTCTGTACAGTGGTTCTTTGAATCACATTTTCCAGGTTTGTTAGCAAGGTTTATGCTTGGGGGAGGGGGATAGAAGGAGGGAGGCAGAAAAAAATATGTTCAAATATGGCCCACTATTAAAATACTAGCAGTGTTTTAGCAGGTAGCTTGAGCTTGAGCTCAACACTCCATCAATAATCTGGATGAGCCCTAACAAAATGTAATCCAGTTTCCACTTGTAACCTGTGGCTTAAAGCCTATTTGCATGAGGCTCTCCTTATTGTTGGAGATTGATTAGTCAATGCTTTGCCCCCTCCCCTCCCCTCAGATAAGGGGCCGACCAGGTGAGAGCTTGAGAAAGGAGAGAACCTGGCCTTCTGGCTTTCAGCTTTGAGAGAGAAGACACTTGTTTCCACTTGTCTCTGAAGGGAAGAAGCTGACTCCAGCCCCATTTACTTCCCTCAAGATTTCCAAAGGTTCACCTAAATTCAACTTGTACCTGACTAACAGACTAGGCAAGAACCATACAATGAAGTAGTAAAATATTTAATCAGGATAAAACTGCACAGCAAACAATAGGAAAACACATCTCAACACCCTTTCCCAAATGAGCATCAAGGCAGAGGTAGAGAATGCCTCATTCCCTGGCGAACAAGGAATGAATAAAACAACACAAGCAGCGAGTAGCAGAACTGAGATGGGAAATACAAATTCAAAGCTCTTTCCCCTACTCTGTAATGTCTCTAACTTTTCTTATTACATGCCATAAGAAATAACTCAACAGTTTCTTTTATTAAGTATTCTGTCAAAATACAGAGAACCATTAAAACTTCTTATTGCCCAATGGACATGTAATTGTGTAAATCTTCTCTGTTTCAACATCAAATTGAATATTCTCACACTTGGGACATCCTTAATGGAGTTAGGAATCCAAAGCAGTTAACACTACCCTGCCTCCCCAGCCTATGTAGAAAAAATCATTTATTTCTTTTTTTTTTCTTCTCTCTCCCTACCATGATAATTTTGTTTCATATTTGAAAGGAATAGCAAGTTGTTCATAGATTTGCAGTTTCATCTTTTTATTGCATAATGTTATGAAAATGTTTCTTTTCCATAAATTAAAAATAAAATAAATCAGATTTGAATGCATATATTTTCCTTAAAAGGGAAAAGAAGTCACAAAAGAGCAACATTCTGCAACTTTAATTCAACAAACATTTATTAAGCCCCTGTGATACACAAATCATTATGGTAGGTTCTGGAAATAAAATGATAAAAAGAAGGCATTCTCTGCCTTCAAAAAGCTTATATTGTACTGTGGAGTGAAAGATACAAAACACACCATAAGTAAATGAAGTAATTAGTGGATGAGTTGGATACTAATTGGGAGAAATCAGAGAAAACTTCATGTAGCAGGTGGCACCTGAGCTTAGCTTGGAAGGAGGGATTCTGAGAGGCAAAGATGGAAAGGGAGAACATTTCTAAGCACAGGAAATATCTTACAGGAATGTTCCAAGAGATGGAATGTTGAGTTTGGGGAATAGCTAATAATCACATCTGACTGGACAGTAAAGCCTATAAAGAAGAGTCATATGTGAAAGGGATGTTGTCAGGAAAACCTGGGAAGACTTGCATGAACTGATGAAGAATGAAGTGAACAGAATCAAGAAAACAATTTATATAATAACAATATTGTAAAGGTTAACAATTTTGAAAGACTTAAGGACTCTTATCAATGCAATGAGCAACCACAATTCCAGAATTCCAGTGATGGAGCATGCTACCTACCTCTCGACAGACAGGTGATGGATACAAGAGGCAGAGTGAAACATATTTTTAAACAATAGCTGTGGTAGGAATTTGTGTTGCTTGACGATGTGTATTTATTATAAGGGTTTTGGTTTTATTTTATTTTCCTTTTCAATGAGGGAGCGAGAAAAAGTCTTGTTAATTGAAAAAATATTTTTAAAGAAATCTACGTGATATAAAAACAAAGGTATCAATGTAATTTTTTTAAAAGAAGAGTCATATGAAGATTGAAAAGGATGGTTTGACCCAGTTTAATGAGGGCCTTGAATACCAACTTGTAGTACATACGGAGGGAGGGAAGGTTATTTTGACTCATTTTGTTGTACTTCGCCTCACTTTATTAAGGGAGTAGCAGTGAGGGATGTAAGCAAAAGACTGTCCATATATTCCCCTCTCCCCCAAATTGGGGACTCATTGTAAGTATGGGCTAATTATGTATATTAGTCTCAGATGTTTTTAATTCCTCCCCTTTTGACTACTTTTCATGAGTAGCCAAATGCAGCCCATGTGGCTAGAAATAGGTTACAGCAGCAAGGTCAGTCAATATAGTTTTCTCTATTCTCTATACCCTAGAGATAGCTCTGATCTTTAGATGGGCAACCCAGCTACAGTGACAGGAAGTTACAAAATGAAGATATTGTATTGATTAGTTCTATGCCTATTTTTATCTTAGTGTAAATGAAAAGTTTAAACTGGCTTATCCCATATCCATGTGGAACATATCTGATCTCATTCCATCCCCATTTCACCATACCAAACTGCATTTTAAAAAATTCAGTACCTCTAAACGAGGAATGAATAATAATCATTTGGAATGCTGATAGAATTGCTTAGGGTGATCCAGATTGTGTAAACATGGTTATTCAGAAAGAAAAACAGGATTTCTGGCCCCCTCAAGTCAAAGATTTAGATAAAAATTTATGCTGCATTTTTGTCCTAATGAGCAGTAAGATGGAGGTATAGGGTTATTACAGGAAAGACCAAAAATTCCAATCAGTCTTGTAGAATTGTATGTCTGCTTACTGAAGCTATTTTTGGATTTTTCAAGTCAAACAAGTTTTGAGCCAGAAAGAGAGAAAAATGCCTTATTTGTGGAAATGAAATATATTCAGTTCATTCCATATTCCTAGTATGGCATCTGAATTATTATTCATATTGTGTATAGATGCCTCTATTCCCTGAAACCTACTTTCAACCTATTTTCAAATTAGTTTAAGCTGTAATAGGTAACCAAATTTAGTTAATAGATAATCAAATTTTTAGGATACCTTCATCACAAGGGCAATGTTTAGACCCTGTTCCAAAGGGAAAACATTCATTATGTTGCCTCTCTCTACTTAATTCCATCAGACTCTTATTCTAAATGATACCTATCTAACCGTAGGTGAGTTTACAGAAATTCTAATGTTAAATTTTTCAATGAATCATTTTTATTAATTAGCCATTTACTAAAATGGAAGGAAAGAAAACAGGTTCAGATTTTGTCTTCTTAACATTAGACTGTGAGCTTCTTGAGGGCTTCTATCCTTAGCCCTTAGCACAGTGCCTGGCACATAGGAGGCACTTAATAAATGTTTACGGAGGACTGGCATGCAATTCATTCTAGACATTAGAAATAATAAGAACCAGAGCTTTCATTTTATTACTTTCATTAACTTCAGCCAGCATTGAATTAAATGATGTGTTATTATTTATGTAATCAGGTTCTAGCTTACAATGCATTTTCTTCACATTTCACATTTTCTTCTGAGATAGGTAATTTAATTCAATTCAATATGTATTTATTAAGTGCTACTTTGTGCTAGGCACCATTCTTAGCATTAAGTATATAAAGACAATAAGAAAATAGTTCTTGTCCTCAAGGAGCTTACATTCTATCAGGAAGAAACAGGAGCATGAAGTAAATGCCAGAGAATACTAACAACCCCAAGGACTAGGAAAGGCTTTGAAGAGGTACCAGCATTTGAAATGAGCCTTGAAGGGAGCAAAGGGTTCTAAGAGATGAGGAAGAGGAGCATTCTAGACATTCAGGACAGACTGTGAAAAAGCATGAAGATGAGAGATGAAATATCCTCCATAAGGAACAGCAAATGAGTCATTTAGGCTAGAATATAGAACAGTGAGGAATAATGTGAAATTATCTACTAAGGATTTGTCCCTAGGTCTCTGTTAACTCCAAATCCAGAGTTCTTTCTACTATACCATTTTACCTTTCTTTTTTTTTAAGGTTTTTTTTTTTTTAGGCAATTGGGTTAAGTGACTTGCCCAGGGTCACACAGCTAATAAGTGGCAAGTGTTTGGTCTAAGGCCAGATTTGAACTCAGGTCCTCCTGACTTCAGGTCCGGTGCTCTATACACTGCACCACCTAACTGCCCCCACCATTTTACCTTTCTAAAAGGTATCTAAGTGATAACAAAGCACTGAAATCTCAGAAACTATGTAGTAACAACTATATTTGTTCATAATCATCAGGTAAGGACAGCATACAAAATGTGTGTGATGGTGTATGGGCACAATTTTTTAAAAAATCTTATAAAGGCAAATTCTCAGATCCCAAAATCTATGATCATAAGTTTGAACAAATTATTGCATATTTGTTATTAACAGAGTTAGATCAAATCAATGTCAACACAGGAGGACGCCAATAAAAATTTTATTATTCTTTCCCCTCTCAACCTTCTTTTATCCTCTCTTTTGGTTTGGGACTGACTCAGGGCAGTCCCCTGGTAGTTTAGGCTAGATAATGGAACAAAATGAGAACCCTGGAGGAAGTTCAACAGTTAGCAAAAAAGAGATTTACTTAGCCAAAACAGAGGGAGGATATTCAACAAGCAGAGGCATTGAGGAAACCTAGAGCTGATTCAGTCGAATAAAGGTCACTTGCCTGGGGGGCCCATCACAATCCACAAACCAGGCTCCAAAGAGCTGTTCTAGAGCTCCTTATGGCTGCTTTCTACTCGGGTGACCAACAAATAATGTGTTAGAGCCAAGGTCTCCACTGTTTCCCACAAAAGGCAACAAAACTGTCTTGGGACCTGATTGGCCCCTTTCTCCCTTGACACAGTTTCCTGGTCATCTGAGAACATAAAAAGTCCTACCTAAGTAGAGTCTGGAGCCTCCTCAGCTTTGAAAATGTCTGAAGACCGCCATATCCTACCCTGCTAACCAGAAACATCTTCATACGGAGACAAGGTATAGGTATGTGTGGTAGAGGGTGAGAATTGGGGTGGGAAGATAGATATGTGCTGCATACTTCTAGTTCCCCTATATCCTTATTGCATATTCTTGCTGTGTTAGGGCAAGGTAAATCTCCTCTTATTAACTGTTTAATGACTTACAAATGCCTCATTTCATCCCAAAACTGAACCTAAACTAAGAGTGCTCTAACAGAGCTCTAACAGATAGTGACAGCCTAAACCTTTAGTCCCCTTGAGCCAACCAAGTCTCTAGGAGAATCTCAATATCACTTAAGGAAAAGCTAGGCTAACTTGCACAGGGGCACATGTTAGGATATAACTCCTACACCTGCCATCCCTATACCATAATAAAGATTCCAAGTTAGTTAAACAAACTTTATTTTTTAATCACAACTTAATTGAAATTAAGAGTGCCTGGAAAAGTGGCTCTTGAGCTGAATTTGGAATCAGGAAGACCTGTATTCAATTCCCATAGTGCCCACATACAACTACAGCAGATACACATATAGTCAGCTGACAATTAACTACATTATGCTTACTCAGATACTCAGGTGGACCAGTGATTTCATCAGTGTGGATTCATTATGCGTATCTCAAGCCATCTATACCTGCTGTTGGAAGCAACTCCAACATCAGCACTCTCTTTGTTCAGGTTCAATTTTGGGATTAAATGAGGTACTCACAAGTAATTGAATAGTTGAAAAAAAGCAGGTTTGCTTTACCCCTAACAAAAGAAGAGTAAGTAACAAATGGCTTTTCTTGATGAAGCCCCCCTCATCTCCATAAAGTCAACAGAGTAGGAAGTCATGGAAGACAATGTGACCCTTGGGGTCTTCAGAAATCCACCAAGTTGGAAAGGCCTAGAAGACTATATAGCTGGGACTTTTTAGGCTCTAGGTGAGAAGGAAGCTACATAGGGAACAATTTTGTTTCCTTGTACAGAAAGCTAATCCCTGGCACAGGAGGGAAAGAGGAAGGGTAGACCTAATCCATGTTGTTAGGAAATGATGGTAGATATTAGTCCAATCACACTTTCCCATCCTATAATCCTCCCATAAGCTCAGCACATGAGGTTCACTCAACATGCTGGGCACCTTCCTCATTTTCTCTTGACATACTGAGACAATGATGAGAACACATGGGCTGTCCGTTGGCTATCTCTTTATCTTATCCACATGTAATTCAGAAGCCGTTAGGTTCATATCTCAGAAATACTTTAATAGCATCAATCCCTATTAGTAAAAATCAACTTTCTAATCACAAATTCAATCTTTAAAAAAGGGAGGAGTGAATTTTTTTCTTAGTAGCATTTGGTAGATGATAGAATGTTAAAATTGTTAGGACATCAACTTCTCACCGAAGACAAGAATCCGTTTTGCAACATCATTCATTTTTTTCACTCATTGACATTTATTATTCTATACATAAAGCACTGGGGATACAAAGACAAAACTAAAAACAGTCCCTGCCCTCATTACATTCTAGTGAGGTGGGGATGAGAGGAATACAATATGTACATAGGCAAACACAAAATAATTTGAGGCAGGGGCATGTCCTAACAACTAGAGGGGTCAGGAAAGAATTTCAATTGGAGGTGTCACATGAGTCACAATAGGAAGGAAGCTCTAAAGGTGGAAGTGAGAAGGAAGTGCATTTCAGGCATGGAGGATGGCCAGTACAAAAGCATGAAAGAAGGGGATGGAATGCTGATTTGGTACACAGGCAAGTAGACCAGTTTCTCTGGAGCACGAAAAAAGAACAATGAAATAAGTCTGGAAAGGCAAACTTGAATACTCATTGATTACAATTATCAAATATTAGAGCTGAAACAGTCTTTAGAGATCATCCAAGCTCCCTCATTTTACTGATAAGGAAACTGAGGTCCAGAGAAGTAACCTAGCTAGTTCTTCTAGCTTGTAATCCAACATACTTTCCATTATATTGTTGTCTCTCCCTGAATTTTTGGCTGATATTACTATAAAGTAAACTTGCAATACAACATCCACATTTAATTCAGTCCTGTTCAATAAGCATATATTTGGTGCTTACTGTGTACAAGGAACTCTGCAAGGATCTGAAGCTAGAGAAACAAATACATAATACTTCTGCCCTCGAGGACCTTACATTCTACTAGGAGAGTACAAAACATAAATGGATAATTAAATACAAGATAACTAGAGGAGGGAATAGGCACTAACAACTCTGGAATCAGAAAAGGCTTCATACATGAGGAGGTATTTGAACCTTGAATGAAGTTAAGAAATGAATCTAAGGATCTTGGATGAGGAGATAATACATCACAAGCATGGGGGACAGCCTGCACAAAGAGAGAATATGGCAAGTCAATTTCAGGGTACAGCTAGCAAGTTAGTTTGGCTGGGATGTAAGTTGTGTTAAATTGTGTTGAATGTCTGAAAATGTAAGTGTGAATAATATTGTCTTTAAATGCCAGACTGAGAAATTTGTAGCTTAGAAGCAATAGGGAGCTAATGATGATTTCTGGGAAGGGGAGTGACATGGCTAGATCTCTATCAGAGAAATATTAATTTGGCAGATGTAGGAAGGATAGATTGAAAACGAAGAGCCTGAAAGCAGGGAAACCAACTAGGAAACATTCTGGGCCAGGCCTAGCATGTCTGAGAGTTGAGATTCAGGACTGGAATGCAATGCAAACTCTCAAGGACCGTAAAATGCAATTAAAATCAATTTTACTCAGATTAAGGTGAAAAAGGATACAATTCCTAGCTGATAGAATGATTCCTCATTCGCCACAGCAATGGAAATGTCAAGGCTAGATCAGAAAGGAATTCCCCCACAGAGTAATAGAAATTTGGCTAAAGCTTCTGAGGCCCACCTCCACATAGGATGGGATTTTTATATCCCAAGTCATCCTGGCTAACCAAGTCCTGAAGACTGTCTAACTTGTTCCCTTAAAAGGCAACTACTGCAGTCTAAAATAAATATTCTTCTTAACCCAGGAGGCTACAGCAACAGTATGGTTTAGGGATGATGAATACCTGAACTAGGATAATGGTGTTGTGAGTGGAGACAAGGGAGCAGATTTGAGAGAGGGTGACTTGGGGTACTTAATTAATCAGTACCTGACAAGGTCTTTAGCTTGTTTCATGCTTAGTCTATTCAACGAAATCAAGTCAAATCATTCATTATTAAGCACCTTCTAGTGGTATTTGTTGTTTTTGTTGTTATTCAGTCTTTTCCAACTCTATGTTACCCTATGGACCACAGAACACCAGGCCCTTCTATCCTCCACTATCTCCCAAAGTCTGTCCAAGCTCGTGTTCATTGGTTCCATGATACTATCTATCCATCTCATCCTCTGCTGTCCCCTTTTCCTTTTGCCTTCAATCTTTCCCAGCATTGGAGTCTTTTCCAATGAGTCCCATCTTCTCATTATGTGGCCAAAGTATTTAAGCTTCAGCTTTAGTATTTATCCTTCTGATGCATAGTCAGAGTTAATTTCTGTAAGTATTGATTGATTCAATCTCCTTACTGCCCAAGGAACTCTCAAAAGTCTTCTCTAACACCACAATTTGAAACCATCTATTCATGGCATGCAGCTTTCCTTATAGTCCAATTCTCACAGCTATATATTACTAACTATATGGGCCTTCATCAGTAAGGTGATGTCTCTGTTTTTTAATATGCTATCCTGATTTGCCATAGCTTTCCTTCCAAGGAGCGTCTTTCAATTTCATGGCTGCAGTGCTGTCTGCAGTGATCTTTGAGCCCAAGAATATAAAATCTATCACTGCTTTCATTTCTTCTCCCTCTATTTGCCAGGAAGTGATGGGACCAGATGCCATGATCTTAGGTTGTTATTTTTTTTTTTTAATGTTTAGCTTCAAGCCAGTTTTTACACTCTCTTCTTTCACCTTTCATCAAGAGGCTTCTTAATTCTTCTTCACTTTCTGCCATCAGAGTGGTATCATCTGCGTACCTGAAATTGTTGAATTTTCTCCTGGAAACCTTAATTATGACTTTTGGTTTATTCAGCCTGGCATTTCACATGATGTATTCTGTATATGAGTTAAATAAATAAGGTGGTAATATATAGCCTTGTTGTACTCCTTTTCCAATCTTGAACCAATCAGTGGTTTCATGACTGGCTCTAGTGTTACACACCGTGATAAATGCTGGGGGGAAAAAAGGCAAAAACTGTCTCTGCCCTTAAAGGCTTATAATCTAATGTGAGAGACAAAACGTAAACAGTTATGTATAAATAAATCCTGTATACACACACACACACACACACACACACACACACACACGATAATTTGGAGATAATCAACAAAGGGAAAGCACTATCATTAAGGGAATTTGGAAAAATTTCTTGCACAAGGTGAGATTTTAACTAAGACTTGAAGGAAGCCAAGGAAGTTGGAGAGAATTCCAGGCCTGGGGGACAGCCAGAGGGGAGTAAGGTATAAGAAGACTGGAAAGGTAGGAGGGGGGCAAGTTATGAAGGACTTTAAAAGTCAACCAGAGGACTGCATGATATACTTCTCTATCTATCTCAACTTTTAGCACCATACATGCTCAATAAATGCTTTCTGCCACATGGGGTGGCACAAGCCTCCTACTTGTATTTTTGACTCTGACACTAACTAGGTTGACCATATACAAACCTCCATCCCTTTCTGAGCCTTAATAGTCTCATCTACAAAATAAGGATAATAAATTTATTTGGCCTCTTATAATTATATTAATTAGTCTAATAGCTTCCAGTCTTTCCCCTCTCCAATTTATCCTTTGTACAACTGCCAGATGAATACATTTCTAAGATACAAGTCTGACCACATTGCCTCAAAAAGTGTTTATGGGGAAGGTGGCTTGTAAATTTTAAACAGCTAAAGAAATGTGAGCTATTGATTGTAAGATTTTGATAGGGTTTTGCATATTTTAAAAATGTTTCTAAGGTCACATCTACAAAAATACCACAGTTGTTGTTTCATTTTTGTGGAGGTGACCCTGGGTTCTTGAAGCCTATGCCAGTAGAATGCAAGCCCTGGCAGGTCCTACCAGACTGGAAAGGCTTCATGTACAATCCTGCTATTGAAACTAATCTGATTTCAAAGAGCCTTTATGTCTATTGTTTGAAGACTAGCCTGATTACTTTGGAAAAGGCTCCTCATCAGGTTGGCTGCAAGGTCGTGAATTTTTTTGACCACAGTAACTCTCACAGGCTACCTACACCACAGATTTGTTTCCATCTGCACTGATGGAGGGACTAGCTACATTGATGCTTGGGGTACTGAAGTATAGGTGATGCAGTGGAAAGAGGAATGAGGAAGACCTGAGTTTAAATCCTGCCTCAGACCCCTACTACCTGTGTAGTTAACTTGGCAAGTCACTTAGCCTCTCAGCCTCAGTTTCCTCATTTGTAATGTTATATTAACGCCTAATTCTTAGGGTTGCTGTGAGAATCAAATTAGAAAATAGTTGTAAAGTACTTTATAAAACTCAAAGCTCTCTATTATTATTAAAAGTCATGGAGAATATTTGCTTGTATTGGCAGCAGCCCTGACTTGTGGAATGCAATCCTATGTTAAGACATGGGTACTTAAAGTTTTATCAGTGAGTTAAATGTAACTGGCATTGAGGATTTGTAGAAATTTCCTTTTAACTTCCACAAAACTTTGCTATCATCAATAAAAAGTATTATAGCTGAATCATTGTGAGACCCCCAAAGTAACACTTTGAAGCCAGGTTGGTCACTCACCAAAGCATCTCATCTACAGTGGCTTTTCATGACAAGATGAATAATGAGGAGTTCAAAAAAGGTGAAGGCACCAGCCTGAATCTCTTCTCTACCTCTTATTTGCTATTAATTTAGCAAGAAAAGAACAGGCACATTCTATAGACATTCCATGCAAAGCAAGAAGACAATCATTGGGGCTAAAAGCCATCCTGACATATCTGTAGGAACTAGGGCAACCCTATTCTCTGCTCTAAAGATGAAAAAAAAAAAGGGTGGAGGCTCAAATAGGAAAGTGAATAATTAGCTTAAAACATCCATTATTTAAAAGCTTATTTTGTATGAAAACCAGATTTTTCCAGGTTCTTCTAAAAACTGTTGAAGTATTATTGTACTCTTATCTTAAATACCTCATATGTGCCCAATTACCAGCCATAACAGAATATGGCATAGAGAGCCATTTTTTGTTGTTTGATATTTGAAATAGAGATAAATATTTAAGGTATTTTGTTCATAAAAGAAATCGATCTCCTCTTAAGAATGCATCTCTTAAATTATCTGCAGACCATGCTTTAGGCCTATTAGTAAGAAACTCAAATGGCCTGAAATAGCTAATAACTAAGTGCAATGTAACCAAATGTGTTTGTTGGGGAAGGGAGAGAGTAGGTAAATGATATGGTTTGGTTTTCAAGTACTTACTATTTTATATGTGGAGGGGAAAAATACCCCAATAAAATGAAATGACAGATTTTTCTCAAAATGAGTCTTCTCCAGCCCTCAGGGAAGTTCTGACATAACCTTTTCACATATATTTTTTTAATTTTTTTCTGCCATTGTCTACCACAGGTAGCCAAGCATAATGCAGCACAATTCTCCAACAGACGAGTTTTACAGCATTTTAAAAGCAGCCTGATTTACAACTTCTGCCTAGGCTTCCAGCCTTTCATGTCTAAGATACGAAGAAACCCTCTAGCAATCTGCCTTTCATCTTGTAAGGCACAGAACATGTGTAGGGTGCTGAGAGCTCCTGTCCTTTAGCTCATATAGTACAAGATAGTAAATAGAGTGCTGCCATTAACTTTCATGCCAACTAAGTATAAGCAATGATGAAAAAGAACTCCTCTCCCCTTCCACAAAGGGACTGTTATTGATAAAAGAGTTAAAAAATGCAGAGTATGTTTTTCACATCCGGGAACTGGGATTTGCTTTTCATTATTTTGGTTTCCTTTCTCTTCTTGCTTTAAAACACACTCAGGTGTATTCCTGAAATGCTTTTCACTATTGGTTGTATATTTACTCTCCAATATTTCAAAGACTGGTGAACCAATCTTTTGATGAGAAGCACCTCTAAACTTAGGTAGGTGGTGCAGTGGATAGACTGGTGGTCCTGGAGTCACGAAGACCTGAGTTCAAATCTGGCCTCAGATATTTACCAGCTGTGTGGCCCTGGGCAAATCACTTAATGTGTTCGCCTTAGTTTCTTCAACTTCAAAATGGGGATTATAATAGCACCTACCTCCCAAAGTGTTATGATTTGTAAAGTGCTTAGCACAGTGCCTATTTATATAGTAGAAAATATATAAATGTTTATTCTCTTCCCTCTCCATCCCTTCTTTTAAGGATGGGTGGTTGCTGTTGCTCATTAAGTCCTTCTTGACTTTGCAGAGATCTCCCAGAGCTTGAACTCTATTGGCATGATCTTAGTGAACTTCAAATCACCTTTGCATCATGAAACACTAGAGAAGGACTTCAGGGATAGTGCAGTTAATAATGTAAAATTTAAAATAATTAAGAAAAATATAAAACATAGGATTTTTTAAAAAAATGCTACAATGCAGGACAACAACATCTATAAAACTCCAGAAAATACTGGTCAGGATACATCAGTAGAGCATCCAGCTTTCTCCTGTTTCTTTCCAATGTGGAAAAAGGGGTGGTTGCTGTTTGAAGGCTCTATCTATCTCTAACTCACCACATCACCTGGGTAAGTTCAATTATCTCTCTGAACCTCAGTCTCCATACCTCTAAAGTAAGGGGATTGAACTAAATGACTTCTAAGCACCGGTTCCAACATTCCTGATCTACATCCAATGGGAGTTTAGCTGTCCTCCACAATGCTGACCTCAAGTAAGTAACAGTAACTGTGCACACTGGTTTAGGAGTAATTTATTTCCAGGCAGCTTTTCAGCAATGAAAACATGATAGGGTCAACATTTGAAAAGCTAAGAAGCAGAAAAAATAACTAAATTTTTGTTTTCTTAACTCAACCCTTCAACCTACATATAAATCACCAGATGAAAGCATTTTGGTTTTATGCTTATCGGGAAATCAGCATTTTCCACACTTAGCTATTATGAATAATTTCACTGGTAGTACTGTTCCAAGAGTACTGTACAAACATTCAATGTTAAGATGGTTAGGTCTTTCTTTTTAAGTATAGTACTTCCCAGAGAATCTTGTCCTAAAATGAAAAATGCTCAGATTAAGAGAAAACTTGCTACACATTGTAAATATTCACTGTCCCTTTGAATTAGCTTTAAAAACCTCTTATAATGAATAAAAGTTCACACTCCAAATTGGTTTTATTTCATCTGGAATCCTTGATTAAATTTTCGATTTTATTTTAATCTTTGATTAAAAATATAGGGAATAGATTTCGTGGCTTGTTGGTCAAACACAAAAGATCATTTACCCTCTTTGCTTAAAGTTTTCTTTCTGCAGATGGAATTTAAATGTCCACTTTTCTCAATACAAATTATATTAAGTAAAGGGGCCTACTGAAACAGAAAGTTCTATTTATCCTTATGGAAATAGGCTGGCTTTGTAATTTCCTATGAGTGCAAAATGAGAAGAGGAAAGAAAACCTTCAGGCTCCCAGATCCTCTAACTCACCAGGGGGTGTTTGTTGGCACAGCCAGTTTGTGAATTTGGGGCTAACTGACCAGTTATCAAACATACTTTATGGTTTGTTTTCATAAGACTTTTGAAATCTTAAACAGTAGAAAAACAATTTTAATGGCTAATAACCAACCTTTAAAATCACTTAAGAAAAAATAAACTAGCCACGCTTTTATTTATATAGTCTAACTGTCCTAAGGGAGGAAGTTTACCTAACATGTACTGTCTCAACATGCATAAATATCATTTTTAAATTTTTTTTTTGCTAAAATGTATTTTTGTAAAGCAAACAAAAACTCCAAAACCAAAACTCTACAACATACCACACTTTAAAATAGTTTTAAGTTAAAATATGTTGAAGTGTAAAATTTAAATTATAGAACAGGGATTATAACTTCTAATTATATGGTACTGCTGTGCTAAGTACTCGAAATACAAATAAAATAAACAAAATAGTCCCTGCCCTAAAAGAGCTTATTCTAATGGGGGGAGAGAATACATGAATGAAAGATGCAAAGTGGAGGGGAGAGAGTATGGAAGGTGAGGCATGGTCTCACACTGAGAGGAAGATGATGGATATACTATATTCTATAAATATTATAAATAGACCACAACAAACCGTGGTTTCTATTAGAGCTTTATAGAGACCTTAAAGGCATCTCTCTACCTTTAACTCAAAGAAATTTCTAGATTACTGGTTTTACAAGAAGTGATCAAATGCTTAACACATTTAGTACATAATGTCAAATAAACAGTATACAGCATTACATATTTCAGTACTCCCCTTCCAAATAATAAGGGAGAATCTGTAGCTTTATTAAAATCATCTTCTAAAATGTTAAAGAGAGACACTAGGCCAGGGGTGGAGAACCTGTGGCCTTGATGTCACATGTGGCCCTCTAGGTCCTCAAGTGCAGCGCTTTGACTGAATGCAAACTTCAAGAACAAATCCCTTTAACGAAAGGACTTGTTCTGTAAAACTTGGACTCAGTCAAAAGGCTGCACCCAAGGACCTAGAAGGCCACAAGTGGCCTCTAGGCCGCAGATTCCTCACCCCTGCACCTAGACTTTTATCCAGGTTCATATCTTCAGGCCATTAATTATGATAGGATCAACATTTGAAAAGGTAAGGGGCAGAAAAAAATAACTAAATTTTTGTTTTCCTAAATGAACCCTTCGGCCTACATATAAATCACCAGATGAAAGCATTTGGGTTTTCTGCTTATCAGAAAATCAGCATTTCACACCTCCATATCAAACTTAAATGGTCTAGTACTTAAGCTCCTCAAAATATGGTTTCTACCTTTATTTCTGGACTTATTTCACACCTCTCCCTGACATGCATCCTACATTTCAGCCAAACTGGCCTGCTGGTTCTTCCCTGAACTCAACACATCTCTCATTTCCCTATTTTTGCACACACAGACCCCAATTCTAGAAGGCTATCTTTTCTTAACTTCAACCTCTTAGCATCTCTAGCTCCAAGTCTCAGCTCAGACGCTATTTCCTCAGCAAAACCCTTTCCTGATTTCCTCCAATTAACAGAGATCCTTTCCTCCTGAAATTATCCTGTATTTTCTTAACTCAAACAAATGAGATAATACATGGAAAGCATTTTGTAAACCTTAGAGTGCTATATAAATGCTAGATACTTATCTAGCTGTGTGACCCTGGACAAGTCACTTAACCATTTGCCTCAATTTCTCGTTTATAAAATGAGCTGGAGAAGGAAATGGCAAACCACTCCAGTATCTTTGCCAAAAAAACCCCAAATGAGGTCACCAAGAGTCAGACATGACTGAAACAAATCAACAACAACAATAATTATCTCCAAATGTTTTCTTTCTCATACACATCAGACTGTAATCCTGAGAGTACTTTTGTCTTCTCATCCCAAGTGCTTGGCATAGTACTTTATAAAAAATAAGTGATCCACATAAATCATTGGCATTTCCTTCTTTCTTTTATTTTTTGGCAATTGGGGTTAAGTAACTTGCCCAGGGTCACACAGCTAGTAAGTGTCAAGTGTTTGGTCTGAGGGCAGATATGAACTCAGGTCCTCCTGCCTTCAGGGCCAGTGCTCTATCCACTGCGCCACCTACCTGCCCCAATCATCAGCATTTCTATATATTACCAACAAAGCCCAACAGCAAGAGATAGAAAGAGAAATTCCATTCAAAGTTACTATAGACAATATAAAATATTTAAGAGTCTACCTCCCAAAACAAACCCAGGAACTATAGAAACACAATTACAAAACACTTTTCACACAAATAAAGTCAGATCTAAATAATTGGAAAAACATCAGTTGCTCATGGGTAGGCTGAGCTAATATAATAAAAATGACAATTCTACCTAAGCTAATTTACTTATTCAGTGCCATTTCAATCAAACTACAAAAAAATTATTTTATACAGTTAGAAAAAACAATAACAAGATTCATTTGGAATAACAAAAGGTCCAGAATATCAAGGGAACTAATGAAAAGAAATGCAGGGGAAGGTAGCCTAGCCATTCCAGATCTTAAATTGTATTATAAAGCAGCAAACATCAAAACTGCTTGGAACTGGCTAAGAAACAGAGTGGTGGATCAATGGAATAGGTTAAGTTTGGAAGACCCAGTAGTCAATGACTATAGTAATCTATTATTTGATAAACCCAAAGACCCCAGCTTCTAGAATAAGAACTCACTCTTTGACAAAAATTGCTGGGAAAACTGGAAAAGAGTATGGCAGAAACTAGGCATAGATCAAAATCTCACACCATATACCAAAATAAAGTCAAAATGGGTTCATGATTTAGATACAAAGGCTGATACTGTAAGCAAACTAGGAGAGTAAGGAATAGTTTACCTATCAGATTTTTGGAGAACAAAAGAATTTATGACTAAACAGGAGATAGAGAACATTACAAAAAGCAAAATGGATAACTTTGATTACATTAAACTGAAAAGTTTTTGCATAAAGTCAATGCAACCAAGATTAGAAGGTAGGAAATTGGGAAAGAATTTTTACAACCAGTCTCTCTGATAAGGGCCTCATTTCTAAAATATATAATTAAGTCAAATTTATAAGAATACAAGTCATTCCCCAATTGAAAAATGGTCAAAGGATATGAACAGGCAGTTCTCAGATGAAGAAATTATTTGACTATAGTCATATGAAAAAATGCTCTAAATCACTATTGATTAGAGAAATGCAAATCAAAACAACTCTGAGGTACCACATCATACCTATCAGATTGGCCAACATGACAAAACAGGAAAATGATAAATGTTGGAGAAGATGTGGGAAAATTGGCTAATGCATTGTTGGAGTTGCAAAATGATCCAACCAATTTGGAGAGCAGTTTGGAACTATGCCCAAAGGGTTATAAAAATGTGCATACCCTTTGACCCAGCAATAGCACTCCTAGGGCTATATCCCAGAGAGAGCATACAAATGGGAAAAGGATCTATATGTACAAAAATATTTATAGCAGCTCTTTTTGTGGTATAAAAGAATTGGAAATTGAGGGGATGCCCATCAGTTGAGGAATGGCTGAACAAGTTGTGGTATATGAATATAATGGAATACTATTGTGCTATAAGAAATGATGAACAGGCTGACTTCAGAAAAACCTGGACTTTTATGAACTGATGCTGAATGAAGTTAGCATAACGAGGAGAACATTGTACTCAGTAATAGCCACGTTCTGCGATGACTAACGTTGATAGACTTAGCCCTTCTCAGCAATGCAAGGATCTAAGACATCTCCAAAGGTCTCATGATGGAAAATGCTATCCACATCCAAAGAAAGACCTATGGAGTTTGAATGCAGATCGAAGCATACTATTTGCTATTTTTTTTTCTTCTGTTGTGTTTTGTTTCCTCTTTCTGTTGGTTCCTCCTATTGGTTCTAATTCTTACCTACAACATCACTAATGTGAAAATATGTTTAATAAGAATATATACATATAGCCTATATCAGATTGTGTGCCATCTTTGGGAAAGAGGTGAAGAAAAATTTAAAACTCAAAAGCTTATGGAAGTGATTGTGGGTAATTCAAAATAAATAAATTAAAATTTTAAAAAAATTAGTGTTTTGGGGTGGCTAGGTGGTGCAATGGATACAGCACTGACCCTGGAGTAAGGAGGACCTGAGTTCAAATCCAGCCTCAGACACTTGACACTTACTGCGTGACCCTGGACAAGTCACTTAACCCCACAGCATAACCAAAAAAAAAAAAAAAAATTAAGTGTTTTAATCAATGTTTAAATGAAAAACAGTAACAACACTGAATTGAATGGAATTTGATTGGATCCTGGATCCTTACAACAACACTAAGACCTAAGCCATCATACAGAGTACTGAGGCCGAGAGGTATTGGACCCCACCTTGAAAACAAAGAAAAATAGTTGAGCCAAACAGACTTGTCCAATAGTATGTACAACATACTATACCCATGGGTCCCTTGCCTCATTTTTTCAAATAAGCTTTTGCTTTCAATTAATTAGCATCATTTACCATAGTTTGCAATGGTATTTCCATTACATAATACATCACAATTTATTCAGCCATTTCTCAATGAATAAGGACATATTCCTCTAGTTGTTTTATTCCCACTACCACAAAAAGTTGTGCTATGACTACTTTGGCATATATGGTGTGCATACATATATGTGATGTCAGAAGAAAGTGAGGGGAAGGCCTCTAGAATGTTGAGTGGACGCCTCTGATGAACTGGTTTGGAAGACCACGGATGGGTTGTGAATCATTTCATAATCACAAGACAAGCAGCCGATAGGTTGTGATTTGCATCATCAAAGGGAATATCAAAATAAAAAACTCACACACCAAATGAATTTGATTATCTGAGTATCTAGATACCCTCAACACCTATATATACCTGATGTCTTTGGGGGATATGCCCACTAACTGTATTGCTGGATTGAAGTGTTTGAATAGTTTAGCAACTTTTCATATAAAATTTCAAAGTTTTCTGGAATAGCTGCATCACTTCACAGTTCCATCATATTAATGTGCCTCTTTTCACAGTGTCTCCAACACTATTTGTCTTTTATAATTTTTGCCAATTTTATGAGTGTAAGGTAAAATATTAGTTATATTTGTATTTCTCTTATTAGTGACACTCCTGGTGATCTCATTCACTGCTAAAGCTTTGTTAACACCTGTGACTCACAAATCTCTATCCTTAACTTATTCCTGGAGCTCCAGATCTGTAGAAGGAGGCAGAAGGGTGAAGCAAAAGGAACACACGTACTTAGAGCCAGAGGACATACATTTAAATCGTGCCATTGGTGGTTACTATCTGCTCTATCTTGGGCAAGTTACTATTTGGTACCACCCTAGTTTCTATTCTTATCTCAACCAAGGATACTCACTGGCTCCCTTTCCGTAATACTCTTTATTTACTTGCTTGCCTTCATGCCCCTGGTGAAACTGCTCTCTCCGAGATGCCCTCTTTACCTACTGAATTCTTTATCTAGCCTTTAAAACACATCCCAAATGGGATATCCTTAAGGACACCTTTCCCGAACCCCACTGTCAATAATGACTTTTCCCCAATTAGGAAGCACATAGCAGTTTCCCCTATGCACTTACGACACATTACTTTAGTGGTGAGGTCATCGGCTATGGTAAGAATATAGGAACTGGAGAGTACCCACTAACTCTTACTACCTATATAACAAGGCACTTAAACTCTCCAAGACTGTTTCTTCAACTGCAAAACAGGAGTGACGGCAATATTTACAATACCTACCTCATGGTTGCGAGCTAAGTACTTTGTAACTTTAAAGCATCTCATTAAATATAATAGATAAAGTAAATTGGGGAGAGGAAAAACACTAGCAACTTAGGGGAATAGTCAAGAAATGGCTCATGTAGGAAGTAGTAGTTGGTGAAAGCTTTAAAGGGAGCTAGGAGTTCCAAGAGTAAGGACCAAAGAGGGATAGTATGCAGGAAATGGAAACTGCTCTGCAAAAGCACAAAGATGGGCAATACGATTAAGTGTACAAGAACCTATTTGTCTGGACCACAGCATATAAAAGGAGTAAAATGTATTAAGTCTGGAAAGGTTGCCTGAAGGCAGATTAAAGAGGCCTTTAATACCAGAGGAGGTTGTAACTTCATCCTAAAGACAATAGGTACCCACTGAAGTTTTTTGAGCAAGAGAGTGGTAAGGTCGGATCTTTAAGAACATTACTTTGTCAACTGTGAGAAAGGTGGATTGTAGAAGAGGGGTTTGAGGTGGGGAGATTAGGAACCTATTACAACAGTCCAGGTAAAAAAGGTCACCACCTGAATTAGGGTGGTGACCACGTAAGAAGGGGAAAAATGTGACAGATATTTGGCAGAAGTGACAAAATTTGGCAAATGACTGGATGTGAGGGGTGTCAGAAAAAATGAGGGGCTGAGAAAGTCTCTGAGGTTATGGACTAAGAATGGTGGTTATCTTAATAGAAATGGATGTTAAGAGCAGGGGTGGAGCTTGGGGACCAAGGAGGAGAAGATAACAAGTTCCATTTTGGACATGGGTGTGAGATTCCTATGGAATCTATGGTGAAGTGGACCTGGAGCTCAGGAGATAGGCTAGATCTGGAATGCTTATGCAGAGATAATAAGTGAACCCACTGGAGAGGATGAGATCATCGAAAGGGCGACAGTTACTCTTTCATGAGACATACAAAAGGTTGGAATCTGCAGCAGTTGAACCATAGCAATGAAATCATGTACCTTTGAATTAACTCAAATACTGTATTTGTATAAATTAACTGACATTTATTATACTGAGGCACAGGGAGTGCAACTGTGAGTACCACTCATGTTACTTTGGATTTTATTTTTTAAAAGTACAGTTGATCTTCCATATATTATGAGAGAAAAAAGACACAAAAAAAAACAGATTAATTCAAAGTTTAATCCACATAAACTATTATTGGTCAGTATCTTCAATATCTTCATGAAAATATCAAAATTTGTGAGTACTGGCATATGGCAGGAGGAATTTTATTTTTGTTACAAATAATACAGTACTGGTGTTTCCACTATGCATAAGCTATGCTGCAGAAAGAGCGATTGCATTAAATCTCAATTCTTCTGGGTCCCGTTCCATGAACTTCTTGCAAACTTCTATGGCATCCTATAAACAAAAGACACAAAGATATGATATCTCAGTTTATGAACAAAAATATTTTCACTAACAAAGGCAGCTGCTAAGTAAACACATAATTGTTATTCTAATTTATAGAAGTTATATACAGCAGACTGTTGTCATCCTAAAAATCAGATTCAAAACTGACTTATTTCTATACTTCCACAATCCCACAAAGTCCCTCCAGGAGTTTAAAAAAAAAAAAGCCCAATTCTTGCTGCTGCCCAACTTTATCACCTATTACCTGATGCTCTTCATTTGTTCTCTTAAGAGCTGTAAGTCATTCCTTTGATGCAGATGGGAAACTGTATTCTTCAGGTCTTAGGTTACAAAAAATCCTTTAAACCAGGTTATGCTGAAGCCTACCAGTTCTCACTGTTTTCAGTGTGAGCATTTACACTTCAGAAATTGACAAATGTTAAAAATCAAGGCTTAATTTACTTGTTTCTGTTGATTGTCAAGACTTAGGAAAGTGATACGGAAAATATTAATAATGCAGATAAAATTTAAAAGTGTGTTGTGCATACATTTTTTGGGAGGGCAAGTTGTTAAATATTTATCAGCACACCAATGGGTTAAACTTACGAAATGAGTAAAATGGGATTTTTAAACATAATTTTTAAATGTAACTTGTGAGTAGTACTTTTAAGGTAATGATATAAACAATGTCAACTGCTTATGTTCTGACTGTAAAAATTTACGTATCCTCGCTTGATGAGAGGCAGTGTAGCACAGTGAATACAATGTCAGCCCTGGGGTCTGGAGGACCTGGGCTCAAATCCTGCCTCAAGCACGTATTAGCTACGTGACTATGAGCAAGTCTTGACATCAAAGAGCTCCCAACAACTAAGACTATAAATTATAGAGATGCTAATCTGTATTGATAGAGGAAGTATTCATATTGGGAGTTCCTAACATAGATGAAATCACAGGACTGGCTCCTCTCCATTGTTCCTGAAACAAACAAAATCTCCTCAATGGCACCTTTCTTCCTCTTAATTCTGGTAAAGTGGGGTTTTCCCATAATTGCTATAAGGTGATCCACAACATCTTTGGCTCAAAGTGGTCCATGGAAGGAAAAGAAGTGCTATGTTAGACTTATTCTTATTCTAAAACAATCATACTATCTGTTTTTTTAAAAAATGTTTTTCTAAATATTTTCCAGTATTGCAGTAACAGTTGAAAAACAGGACAGAGATCCTGCTTTTATTTATGGATTCATGTCTCCTAACTTCCAATCTTTTTGGCTGTTTTTTCTGATCCCAAAGAGTTGAAGCCAAGAGACCTGGACACTGTGACACTGCAAGGGTGATGCCATGTACTCTGGCTGATTAAGAGTTAACTGCAGAGTGTGTGGGGGGGGGCCCCGTAGGTGCTGCGAAGGAAGGCTATGCCGGATCAGGTAAGGTCTCTTTGCTCTAAAATATTTCCTATAATAAATTCTACCAATCAGAAACTCACGTGGAATAATAAATTCCCCCTTTAAAATGTGAGTGGCATATGGGAAGGTATGCTTTAGTGTGAATTATTTTACTTTAATCCAATAATCAGTACCAATCTATCCACATCCAAATAAGCAATATAAACATTTGAGAAACAATGACTAAGGGGAAAAGGAGGAGAGGATTGATGGAGCAGGAAGATAGAAGTGGTAGAGGAAAGGACACTGAACAGCCAAAGGACCAGAGGTCATAAGGGCACAGTGTGTCCAAAGGTTAGATAAGAAGAGGCATGCAGTAGAAGGGCTTGGGAAAAAAGAGGTAGCAGTTCAAAAAAGGACAAACTTTGCTTACTTTCATAATTTTCCCTAGGACCTTAGTGGCAGCTAAAAAGGCCTACCATAAATTACCAAAGCCTGAAAGAAAACTATAAATGTTTGCTATCTAAAAGGTCTAAAAATCACCAACGCTTAGCCTAAAAAAAAAGTTTCAATCTAAAACCTGTAATGATGTGCCTACCTTAATATTAAGTGTATCACATAAAATAATCAACTGAACTTTAGGAAGATATTTAGAAAATGCCAACCTAAAGGTCCCTCAAGGCTCTAGCTTAAATAGTAGATAGGACTATCATTCATTTTTACATCTCACTCTGTATCTGGCATGGACACTTAATAAATGTTCATTCTGGTTTTCTAATGTAAAAAATCGAAAAATGACTTCAGAACATTAGAATGGCTGGTGGCCTATTTAAAAAACCATACTATAGTGGATCTGTGTCCTCAACATGTAGGCACTTCCTTAAATGGTGCAAACAGCACCTATTCAATCCTCATCTTGTGAACCTCTTGTCTGTTTCCACTAGTGAATCCTCCAAGGAGGTCCACCCACGGTGCTTAAAACTTCCCCACATTACATGGCTGAGCTATCCATCGGTTGTTATCTGCCGCTTTTGACATACGACCAATCTACATCCCCTTTGAATTATATATCTCTGATGAGATCATTTATATATCACTCTTATATACAATTCTTTCTTGGTAATATGTTGCAGCATACTCACACCCACCATGTGTCTTCACATTTAGCTGTTATTGCTTGATAGTTTATCATTTGCCAAACACAAAAATGTTTAAAAACACAATTCTCCAAATTTACCATTAAAATAAAGCTTATAGATTACTTATTTCCTCTCATATTTTACATTTTTACCCCATTTGGGGACTTGCAAACCCTCCTTACTTCAAACACATTTTCTGTGCCAAGTGGCAATTTCTTTTGTTACTAGGGCATCAAAAAATAGCAAGGTCCTAAAAGCATGACAGAATAATAAGAAAGCTACAAAAAGAGAGATGTCTTTCTCACCTTAATTTTATTTAAAACCAATTTTAAAATGTCTTCTTACCTCTAATAAAGTATCATCACTAGTTTTCCCATGGTTAATTGGAAATGGCTTGCGCCCATCTAGGAAAATAAAAGTATTTAACGCTCAGCTCTCTGCTCAAAGTGATCAACATTCAACTCCTATTTTCCTTAATTATAGACAATTCAACAGTTGTAGACAATGTATAATATTGAAGTTTATTCTGCATAGTTAAAATAATAAAACAAAAAGGCATTTTAAATAATACATTTTATCATTTATAATTATTAGTTCTTTCCTTCCATATTTAAGAGCTGGCAATCAGTAAAAACATAATTTGTTAGAAAAATATTTAAACCATTTGGAAAAGATACACTTTGTAGCAAAATATGTTTGTCCAGTGAAAACTGTTATATTCGCTGGTATTATGTTTATGCACATTATTTTTACACAGACCAAAAAATATTCATATTAAAGAAACATATTACTTCCATACTTCAAAGAACCCAAGTTTCATCATGGAAGACACTCGCTATCTCCCCTGATGCATTCTGCCACCCTTTCACACTTTTTCATAAGCTGCTGTGGCCAAAAAAATTCATCACCTGTGGCCACACTTACGGTACTGAACTGATCTGAAGTTAGGCTGGTTTTCAAATTAAGCAGACCACTGTCAAGTCCACACTTGAACTCTTCCAGCTAGAAAGTAACAACGCACCTGAGGCTTCACTGGTTTAAGCTCTAGGAACTTCAGGTAACCTCCAACCAGAATAAGACAAATGAGAAGAACTTAATGGCTTTTACTTTAAACCCATCCAAATAAAAATATTTATTATGTCAGGAAAATATCAGTATTGCCTCTAAGACATCAAGCAGAGAAAGCAAACCCTAAACCTACTAGCTCTTAACCAAAAGTGTATACAATGAATTTTCAATCATCTGGCCCAGTGAAACATAGCACTGACAGAGCTAACGAATAATGACCAACAGAATGAAAGAAAAAACTACAGCTGGGAAGAAAACTCCCAGTAGCTATTAAGGGCTCAAGTTACACACAAATAGCTTAATATACAACATCATTCTTTTTTTTCTTTTATTTTGTTTTTTGGTGAGGCAATTGGGGTTAAGTGACTTGCCCAGGGTCACACAGTTAGTGTCAAGTATCTGGTGTGAGATCAGATTTGAACTCAGGTCCTCCTGACTCCAAGGCTGGTGCTCTATCCACTTCACCACCTAGCTGTCCCTACAACATTATTCTTGAGAGGCTTTTTTGGTTTTGTTCTGTTTTGTTTTCACCTGGCTTGCGATTTCATCTATATAGACAATTTCTAGCAAAGAAATTACTTCTACCAATGCAGAAGGCATTGGTATCTTAGCAATTTTGTGTTAGAGAGGAGCCCAGGGCACTGAAAGGGTTTGTGATTTGCCCATCACTGAACAGTCAGGATGTGTGTCACAGGCATGACTTGGACCTCTGTAACCAGCTGTCTCCTCTATGCTGTGCTTCTCACAGACATATGAGAGGTACCTAGGTGTGCATACATATGTTTGTATTTAAGAAGGTATGTATATAGTCAAGAGGAGGCTATGGTGCCTTGGTGTCAGAAAAGACCTGCTTGGGTTCAAGTCTTGCTTTTGATACATATTGGTTGTGAAATCCAAACAGTGTCCCGAGGTATCTCAGACTAAATCTTGGACAGCAGGTGCTGACCTGCATTGATTGGAGCTTCCTTTCTGGGAAACCAATGAAATCACCAGTCCAGTATATGTGTATGTATAGATATACATGTGTACGTGTACAGGTATACATATATACTATGCATAGTCTTAAGAGAGTATTAAGATAGTAAGTTCAGTATTAGGAAAGGATTTTACAGAACCTAACATTAACTACAAGAGACTTATGGATGTTTGGGGGGGGGGTGAATGTTGTTTTAAAAGCTAAGATATGACAAAAAAAAATCTGAATTCCCTGAATAGGTTCTTCCTCCTCCAATCTATCAAAGCATTTTGTCTCTCTCCTATACACACAGTTCAATATAATTTTTAGTTATTCATGTTCCTGTTATATCTACTACTGGTCTTTAAACTCTTTCTCTGCTTTGTTTTACAGAAGTGTAGGTGCACAATTGATGTTGACGGTGTTGGAGAGCCAATGTTTCACTTTGCACTATAGTAATTACGATGCTAAGGCAAAATTTATATAAACTAACACACTAAATGGTGACTCAGATTGTCTTGAGCACACCTAAACCTAGCTTTACTGAATGCAGAGTTCTTTATTCATCAGTGACAAATTCAATTTCTTTACATAAAAATGAAAATATTCATGAATTCCATGTGATTTTAAATAATTTTTAAATATAACTGATACATAAAATGAGATCTTTGAAATGTAACATATAAACATGTTTTAAAACTTCTAGTACTTATTTTTTTTTTAAAGAAAAGTACTGGGGCAGCTAGGTGGCATTGTGGATAGAGCACTGGCCCTGGAGTCAGGAGGACCCGAGTTCAAACCTGGCCTCAGACACTTGATACTTACTAGCTATGTGACCCTGGACAAGTCACTTACCCCGATTGCCTTACCAAAAAAAAAAGTTTATGTGTGTGTATATGTGTGTGTGTATATATATATATATATATATATATATATATGTATTTCTGATGATTAATAGACATACAAATACAATAGAATGGAAATGCTCCAACTCCTATAAAAATGTGTTGTGGGAATATCAAGTTTTGCAATTTACAGCTATCAAATACTTTCAGTTTCTCAATTTTGGTACAACACTGATACTTCATTTTACCCATATATACTTAAATGTGATTTTGTGTTTCAATGTCAGAAGTGTTCAAATTACTTTCCATGGCACTCAATATTGTAAAACCACATGTTCTCTAACTCAGTTACTAAAAGTGAATTGTTAACATTTGCAAAATCCATAAGAGGGATCATTTTTCATAACTTAAAATAGAAAGTACTTTATTGTTTGTATTTTCTACTTTTAACTTGTTTTTTTTTTTCTTGTCTTCTCCCTTGGGTCTCCCCCCTAAAAAAGACTCAAAATTACATTCTAAATTTCTTTTTACTGACTTTCATCCACTATCATTTACTTATTAAGAACTGTAAAACTAATTGCTTGATAATCTTATTTGCAATGCCAAAAGGACATGGGAAACTATTTGACAGCACTATCTCATTCCAATATTTTGAATCAATCCTGGATCCAATAAAGTGGGTATGATTTATCACTTTTATTATAATAATTTTACCATCATGCATAATATTTGTCTCTTGGACACATGCTACCTTAGTATTTGAAAAGGTATTACCTCATTAAATTCTCTCAACAAGCCTGGGAGGTAGGTACTATTATTATTCTTCTTACTTTACCAAATGAGGAAACTGAGGCAAACAGTCCCTGTCCTCGAGGAACTTACACTCTAAGGCAACTTCTCCCATTAGAATGTAAATTCCTTTAGGACAGGGATTGTTTGCCTCAGTTTCCTCATTTGGTAAAATGAGAAGAATAATAATAGCACCTACCTCCCAGGCTTGTTGAGAGAACTTAATGAGATAATATTTGTAATGTGTTTAGTACAGTGCCTGGCAATAGTAAATGCTATATAAATGTTAGCTATTGTTATTATCATTATCATTATCCAAGTTTTTGATGAAAACACTGACTGGAAAAGGTCCAAATACAAAGCTGTGTGGCACACCCCTAGAGACTTCAATCTCATTTTCCAGACCTCCCTTTCCAAGAAATCAAAAGGCTGAAATGTAGTACAGGCTTTTGGAAACACATCTCTGCAGGCAGAGAGAAGACTTCAGACACTAAGCTTGTGAGCTTCAGGGAAATATAATCAAGAAGGAGAATGTCCTTACTGACCTGGGTATTTCTGTCTGGGATCACCCACCAGGACACAAATTTAATTATTCACGTTCCATTGAAGTGCCGATGTTTATACTGATGCTATGTTGTTATAATTCTAAATGTTCAGTGTACACCAGAGTTGATGTTGCAAGGGACTGCAAAATTCCAAACCCAGGAAAGGAATGCTGCAGGATTCTGAAGATGAATCTCTATCTCACATCTCCAACTTCCTACTAGACCCTTGGAACTGAATGTCCATAGACATCTCAAACTCAGCCTATCCAAAACTGAATTCGTTATCTTTCCCCTCAAGCCTTCCACTCTTCCTAACTCTCCCAATCACTTGAGTTCAAAACCTAGGTGTTATCCTTGATTCCTCACTCTCCCCTTCCCCTCCCCCCATATCCAATCTGTTGCCAAGTACTGCCGATTCTACCTTTATAACACCCTTCCTCTACTGTGCAGGCCACCAGTTCAGATTTAGATTACTTCAATAGGCTGCTGGCTAGTCTCCCTGACTTATGTCTTTCTCCACAAGTCTATCCCAAATCAAAGTGATCTTCTTAAAGCTCAGGTCCGACCAAGTCCCCCTCCTTATTCAATGAACGGGAGGGGCTCCCAATCATCTCTCTCACAGCTCCCTTCATGTCTCAGCCAAAATCTTAACTTCTACAGGAAGCTCCTCCCAATCCTGCTTAATGCTGGAGTTCTCCCCCTGATTATCTCCAATTTATCTCGTCTCTATCTTGTTTGTACACAGATGTCTGCATGTTGTCTCCGTCCTTAGACTGTCAATTCTTTGGGACTAAGGGGACTGCTTTTTGCCTTCTTTCTATTCCCACTGCTTAGCACAGAGCCTAGCATATAGTAGGCATTTAATCCTTGTTGACTTGACTTGCTAGATATCTCCATGCAGAGAGAAGTCTTTACACACTAGCTAAATGTACTTTTAGGAAACAATTCTTGTCTGAGGAAGGACTGAGTCTACTGTAAGTTCTGAATGGAGCATGGCTGCCAAAGGCAAGCAGTGGGAAGTCAAAATAGAGATGTTTTAATTATTAAGGGAAAGTCATGCTCCTCTGGCCAGCAAAGAGGGAAAATAAAAAAGGGTAGCTCTGTCCATATTCTGAAGATGGAGATGGGCTAAGAGGGAAGATCTGATTTGTCTGTGATACACCTGTCTATAAAAGTTTACCACTGACCTCTCCTTTCTGGACTCTATTCTATTCTCTTTTTTGACAATCAAGACCCCTGTTTATTTCCTATCTTCTGGAATCTGTCCTAGCCTCCAGATTCTTCAAAGATTGCTGATAGTGGTTCCACAATCATATTTACAAATTCTTTCTATATCCTGCAATGCTATGATGGGCTAGAGACCAAAAATCAAAGAAGTAGATGGTCTGCCTATCTCTTTACCTTCCTGGATCTCTACCATGATTGTTTTACCTTTTCAATTGAAGATCATTCCTCTCCTTGATGAAAAAACAAAACAGAAGACAGTAATCCTGTTTTCTGCAATGGTAGTAGTCAGTAATTCTCCTCTGTCACTGTTAATCATGCTATACCATCTAAGCAATGAGTCTATTCCTTACTGCCTCTTTTGCTTAACTTAAACATCCTAAAAAGCCCCTTATCCAATTCAATTCCAACAAACATTTATTGCCTGCCTACTACGACTAGGAGGCACTGAGGGGGGAAATAAAGATAATTAAGACATAGACTCAAGTTTACAAACTAGTTGGAATAGCTATCATTCTTAGGATTTTCCATGGGCCTGATTTCATTGAGGTTTAGCTTTCCTGACACTATTACTGCAGGCTCACATCACTCTTTTGTATTTGTCCTTTATTTTATGAATTTCCTTTGATATTCAAGAGAGATCTTGTGCTAATCAGAAAGGTCTTCATGTAACCAAGTTTGTTTCTTTGGGTGTTTTCTCTTTTTCTTCTCCAACAGCATACTTTTTAATTACACTATTACTCCTGGCCTTTGGAAATATGTTAGCTTAAGGTATGGTTCTAACTACGCCCAGCACAAAAGCCTCGGCAATCATGAATTCTAAAACAGCACAGCCCCTTCTCCCAAGATTCCCATCGCTTCTACTTCACCAATCAGTTCTTTTTTGTTGCTCAGAATTAAATGGATTTAAAGTAGTTTTCTATACTGCTTAAAAAAAAAACTGCTCAGAGATGAAATGATCAGTTAAGTTAAATCAAGAATTTATAAGACGCTCTTGTTTTTAAAAAAGAATGAAACTTGTAGCAAAACATGGAGACAGTTGTAGATCAAAACCAATCTTGCCACTTGTATAAAATGTATTAGGAAATCCCAATGTTCTGCACACAGTAGGTGCTTCAATGTTCTGTATCATCTGTAGCTTCTTTCTGACTAGGTGTTATACAATATAGCCTCATAAAGATATCACTTGTTTCTTTTTTCTTTTGGCTCACTAAAATGCACTCTTTGCTTCGAGCCTCAGGTTCATGAATTTCCACATAGCTATATACTCCTCACTGAGATACTCTTCTGTCCCTTCTCTTAAGACCTCTTTTTTAAGGAGGAGGCATCCATTCCCATTGTCAGGTATGGGTCATGAGCCCCACCTTTCCAAGTTTTGAATGATACTTACAGAAAATAAAAATGTAGTATTTCACTAAATATTATAAAAAGAAAGTTAAAACATCCTCAGTAAGTAATTATCTTACTGAGTTGAAGCAAGTCAATCCAACAAACATTAATTACTATGTTAAGCATTGAAGCTACAAAGAAAAAAAATGAAATGGACCCTGCTTTAAGAGGCCTTTTTTCTACTGGATCAAGATAAAATGTCTGTATAAGCTCAGACTCTGTAAATGGCTGTATTTAAGCAGAGTAGCCCTACTGCAACAGAGTTGGTTGGATGAGAATGTGAATTCAGATAAAAGAAAAGAATATGACTGTAATTAAGGATGGCTACTTTGACTTTATACCACAAACTTTATGGAGCACCTGCCAGAAAACTCAGGCTCCCGACAATCTAAAAAAAAAATCAGATCCTGATAAAGGCCATACCATATGATGACACCATATATAAAAGCCTGATAGTTAACTAACTGTAAACATTGTCATACATAAAATCGTCACTATAAATAAAAAATTCTATTTTAAAATTGTTTCCTCAGTCATTCATCTTTCTGATAAGGTCTTGGGATCATCACTGGTCAAGATTGAACCAGTATGTCCAGATAGAGATTGTAACTTACTAAATACTTTAATCCAAGTTTCACAATGATTCATAGCAATTTCCGGTAATGGTGTTTTGTTTCCTGATCTGCTACAGTACAAAGGTGGTGCTGACATCCTTGAATTTAAGTTTCTTAGACTTAAAACAATTCTATTTTTTCCTGGTTAATAAAAAAAAAATCTTAAAAGGAAAACTCAGCTGGCACAATGGCAACATTATGGGTCAATTAATGAACTGAAATAACCAATGAATAAATATCAACTTCAATAACAACACTTTCTCAGGAATGTAGAGATTTTAACTCCTTTTCCCCTTTCCCTTGCCAAGATAAATTAAAGTAGTTCTTACCTAATTCATAGAGATTCCCATCTACATGAACTAATGCAATAAAATGCAGATCTACTTTTTCATCTATACTTGGTGCCTGAAATAAGAGGAAAAATACATATTATGTGCATTAGTAATCATATAATTCATCAAACTAAACATCAATATGAGAAAATACATATTTACATACATAAATACATAAAACATAACACTTAGCTGGTGCCAGAATTCATAGTCTGAATCTAGACATGGAAAGAGCGTCTTTCTACTTAATTTCACTGTGTCCATCCATCTTTGCAAAAGGTAACTGCAATAAAGGCATATTGCTCCATAATGTATCCCTTTTCCCATTTAGTCTTTCATTAAGGCCAAACTGCTCCCTTAAACAAAAGTGCCTCTTTGGTTTTCTCCAGGAAAGAGATCAGTGCTAGGGATTTAGATTTTTTTTTCAATTTGAATTTTTTATGAAATAAAGATAATGCAAAAGTAGTAGGGTGAAATCATTTGGAAAGACTTTTCTAGAAAAAAATTCAGGTAACCTATAAAACAAAATTATGTTTTTCCTTAATCATACTTTAACAGAAAACTACCAGGAACAAAGGGATAAAAGGAATTCTCCAGGCAGGGTCATCCTAGATCCAAGGAGTATGAGAACAAACAGGTACAACAGAAAAGCCTAAATTTCTTGTAAAATGGAGATATCTGCACTACTTAACCCATAAGGTTACTGTGAGGAAAGCACTCTGTAAACCTTAAAGCACTTTATTTGTATTATTACTGTCATTACTGTTGCTATTGTGGACTTTTTAGGGGAAGGCGAAAACAAATTCAATCCCAGTACACCAGTAACATGTTCACTTGGCCTACTAGATAAATTTCTATACTAAATTAGAAATGGCAAATCTGAGAATAAAACTATAATTAATAATTCCACCACCCTGTTTAAATGTACATCACTACTTTTCAACCTCCCTAAGAAATTAAAATAGTTATATTTAAAATCAATTAATTATTATTAGGCTAGTAGTTTCCACTATAACTATCAACTTAGGCCTAATAATTATTAATAGACAAAATTATGTGATTTGCAATGGACTACAGGTATTATTTTTGCTATTAAAGATATCCTGAACACAAAAGTTAAAAGAAAAAACATTCAAAACACGGACAAATAAAAATATATTTTACACAATTTAAGGCATCTTGTGGTAAAGTTTGGTATCTTAGGTCCAAAAAATGTAGTAGCCATGGCAAAGTCCACTTATAATTTTAAAAAGTTGTACTAAATGTCACTTTGGGGTAGAAGTATAAAACTACAGATATTGTTATCATGTCTTTGCAACATGCAAAAAATATCATGCAACATCTTTCACAGAACTCATAATACTTTGGGACATTTTACTTTTCTCACTGTCTCCATAAAGATATAAGAATATGTTAATAAAAGAGAATACCATTTAAATATTTCTTGATGACAAGTATATCATCAAATTACTTAAGAATTTTAAGGGAAGAGGAAAGTGAATAAACATTTATCAAGTGCCTATTTTATGCCAGGCACTTTACAAATATTACCTCATTTAAGAAATATTGCTAATTTCATACCTCAAAAGCTACAGGTAGCTCTATATTATAAATAGCATACACAAAAAAAGGATGTCTAGATTACTGATTTTAAAAAAAGCTTTACAAATTAAAATTAATGACCACTCAGATTTTTTCCAGCTCAAAATCTATTATCTTACGACTCTCCCTCTTGCCATCCCCACATTATGAATGATAAAACTGAGGTACAAAAGGGGAAATTTTCCCCCAAGTAACCCAGTGTATTAGTGAAAGTCAGGTTTCTTTACTCCCAGGCCAAGATTTTCTTGACTACATGGAAACAGCATTTGAACTTATAAAATGAGTTCAAGTTTTTAAACCAGATCTTAGGATTCACACTGCTCTAATGATATAATCAGAATGGTCAAATAAGCAATTTCTTCATGAAAAGATATTACTGTGTTGACACTGAATCTGTAACATAACGCTTCTAGCCGACAAACATGCAGAGCTGGCTACTAGCTGTTGATGGGGAAAAAAAAAAGGCTACCAAAATTTAACTCTTCTTGAGTCATTTAAGAAAATTACTCCCCGAACCCCAAGATTATTCTTCCCATTCTTGAAGGTATACATTTTCCAGAGTATTTTTGTGTTGTCATTTAAAGCACCAAAACTAAGAAACTGGAAAAAAAAACTGCCTCATATACAAAAAAATCTCTCAAACTTAGCTATGTCTTCAGTATTCCAATTAGTGCTGGCCTAAAATTTTCAAAAACAAAACCAGCCAAGACAAACAAAACATCTTCTAACATATTCTAATGATAATTAAGTTTAAACACAATGGAGATGTAAAAAAAAAAGCAATGCCTGAATGCCTATCATAATCCTCCCTAGCTGGTCAACCTCAATTAGAACAACATTCTAATAATTTTGAAGAGGGAAAAAAAAAACCCAGAAGCATAAGCACTTACTAAGCACCTACTATCTGCCAAGTACTGTACTAGGTGCTTTACAAATATTATCCCATTTGAAGTAACTGAAACATTTCACCATATCGAAATAAAAGGAAAAAACCAATTAAGCAAAAGTTATATTGCTACTTCTAGAAAGTCTTCAGTTTCAAAAAATGGTTATAATTATTTATAGCTCAAAGGCCAAAAACTGATTTTGCCAACTTTTCTTTTTTAAAAATTATATTCTTTATACAACCTCCCTGAGAATACACAATGAATTCCTACTTATTCTTAAAAAAAAAAAGTGACTTAAATAAATGTTAAATACTGTTAAGCAAAAGGAAAATAAGGCAAATATGCAATAAAAGATGCTCATGAAAATTTAAAATTCAAATTAATTTTATGAGAAAATAAGATTTCAATGAGTGGAAGTAAAATGGAAAATAAATTGAATGTCATATAATGCAATGGTCCCAAATTTTAGATTTGCATTTTAGTTTAGGGATTGCTCAAACACATTAAATGCTAAATTTGATTTACATTTAGCATTAAATCTACAGTGTGTTGCCTATTCTTGGTTTTAAAAATGGGACTCTGTTTCAGTCCTTGGCAGCTATATCAACAATAGGTCATTAAACAAAGCTGGGCCTTCGTATGTTTATGGCAAATTCTACTGCATGGCTACTTTGGTGACACATGCTAGAAAATACCCATACTCTATAGTCTCAGGGGAAAGAAATTTGGCAATAACTTTTCATTCATTTTTTTAAGTCCTGGGCTAAGTTAATACCTAAATTCTCCCTATGTTCATTTCTAGTAATCATAATTGATATATTTACTTGTGATGTTTCCTATAAATAACATAGCAACATAAATCAAAACTTGAGATAACAAGTTTCAAAAAAGGGTTCAGCCATGCAGAAAGGCAATGGTGAAGGGCAATTGCTGTTGTTCAATTCTCCTATTTTATTTCAATAGGTATACCAGAGTATAGCACTTTCCCTAAGAATGCAGGAATAAACACAGTTTTTTTTAACAATTTTACATATTGGTAGCTTAACAAAGAGGAAAAGATTGAAATGTGGGAACATTTAACAAGAAGAAAATCTTCACCTCCAACCTGGATAAGATCTTTAGAAACTAAATAGGAAGGGAAGATCAGATAAAGATTAAACCAAGTACCTGAGGCACCTCAGGGAATAATACCTTAGATGAAAACACCCTACACCATGAAGGATTCAGACTGAGGACAGAATAAGTAAAGTGACCCCCAGGATGAGCATGGCAGAAGACTAATGTCATGTTCAATAACATGAAAAAATAAAAACAAAGTTACTGATGGCAAAGAACTTAGAAGCTGCAAAGCATTTGTTGATCAGTGTCAACTAAAAGAAACCAGAAAGATGAGGTGCAGAAGAATATAGATTGACTTTTGAGAGCTTACAGAAACCTGAATATTATGAATGTCGATCAATACTTTTCAAAAGATATTGGCAGGCCATGGAGTGGAAAGATGGATGCTCACCAAGATGACGGCACAAAAGTCAAGCTAGACAGCAAAGCATAAACAGATGTATGCTTGCAATCTTGTGTGGGGAAGGGGAAGCTAATGGTTAAGAAAACCAAGAGAAAAGCATCTTGAAGACTGAAGGAGCGTAAGTGGCAATGGATTGTCCTGGTCACGGGAAGAAGAGTTGGAAGATTGACTACACTTACAACAGAATGAAGCCCCACAGACGGCAGGCGTAAGAAGGGCCGCCAGCGACGAAGACGGAGAGATGGACTGGTAGCCTTTGCTGGACCTACATGGTTACGTTTGACCCAGGGCAGGGATGCATGGTGACACAATGGTGAGGCCTTCGTTCTGCAGTGGCTAGAATGAGGCTGGGATGAGGATGGCGAGGACGACTACATAGATATTAAAAAAGAGAACATTTACTTAGACCACATTAACGGGTTAACAATTTTTATCCCTAACAGGCAACATAACGTCACACTTCAATTCATAGGGTCTGGTACTTTTAATCAAACAGCCTAGTAAAAGATTCAGTTTGAATACTGACTAAAGGAGAAAAAAATGGAAAATACCTGGTATAAGATGTAGCTACTTAAGTACCCTGCTTCTCTATAAGATGTTTTAAGAGAACATACATGAAGCATTTATGCAATCCTACTTTGCCTCCTGCGTAAAGACGTCTATGGAATGGGAAAACAAGCAATTCAAATAGAAATACTACATCAAACTGAAAACCCCCATCAGTCCCAACAGTACACTTGTGATGGAGTGAGTGCAGAACAAAGGTGCAGGGTTCCAAAGCAAGTGAGAATTCTAAGAATGAGAATTCTAAAGGAAAAAGTCCAGATGAAACTTCTGAAATAGATCACATATATACAAACTAACCTTTTGCACAATTGACTGCTTAGGTTTTCATGGAAACAAAACCGCCCCTTTCTTTGCATAGGACCTCTAATTTGGCCTACTTTCATTAATCAAGTGGCCAAGAAAAGAATTTTACTGTTAACATACAGTAAAGGAGCCGGACCTTGCTGAGAAAAGAAGCTTCGCTTTCCTTCTAGGCAAGCTAGACATTTTTAGAGACCTATTACCACTTTCAGGATAGTACAAGACCATCAGGGGTTTAGAAGCAAGATCTAAGTTAACTTTGGACCTCAGTGTGCTCATCTGTAAAATGAGAGGCTTGGTTTTGATGGCCTCTAAGTTCCCTTCTTTTAGCTCTAAAATCCTATGGCCTATTTTGGCAAACAAACATCATCAAGGACCTACTATGTGCAAGACACCATGTGCCAGGTGCTAGGGATACCAAGACAAATACAAACTAGACCTTCTGGTCAAAGAGCCTACATACTATTTAGTCAAAATACTTACTCATCACATGGAGATTTAACTGTTAATATACTAACAGAAACTTAATGTCTCACCTAATGGCAAAGTTTAATAATATTCATTTGAATTAATAATTATTAATAAAGCAATTTATATATCAATTTATTTATTAATAATTTTATAATTAGAAGCAATTTTATGAAAGTCAATAAGTTAAATTTATAATGAATATGTAAATCTATGGTAAGCATGGAAGGATGCAGTATTGACATTGACAATCCATTTATAACACTAATAACATGCTCCAACTACAACATAGTTACTTGATTTTCCTATACAAACAACACAACCATTACAGAAAAAAAAAATGGCCACAAAGAAAAGTTGTAGGATTTTTCAGGCTCCACAGTGAGAATCATTTGGATGAAAACTGGAGATCCTGAGTCTGAAAAAAGAAAACTTAAAGGGAATATGATCATTGTTTTCAAATAGTTTAAGGGTTGACATGTAAATGAAGGGTTCAAAGTTATAAGGAGGTGGATTTCACCTCTATATAAGGAAAACTTCCTAAAAGTTAGACCTTTCCAAAAAGTGAATGGACAAATTAGTTCTCCAATTAAAAAGATCTAATTAATCAGGGCCTGGAATGGTCAAGGATACTGCAGAGGGAATTCAATCTTGTTTCAGGTAAGAGCTGAACTAGATTTAGAAATCCCAAACTCTAAGATTCTACGTACAAATATTTACTGAATGTGTACTACCCGTAGATCATTATCCTTGTAATACAAGGGCACAATGAATTATAATACGCCATTTCCAACACAGATTCAAATGGGAGATTTGCAGCTAGAAAAGATTGCAGAGATTATCTAGTCTAACCCCTAATTTTAAAGTTAAGGAATTGAGGTCAAGAGAAGTGAAATGATCTATCCAAAGTGACACCCATACTAAGTGGGACAGCAGAGATTTAATCTCAGGTCCTGGCATATTTAAATACAGTACACATTCCATTGTATCATGTCATGCAAACTTTTAAAGGATGGCTTATTAATTCAGGAAAAGAAGGCAGCAGCCCTATTCTCACACTATTCAACATAAAAATAATATTTCTGACTGTAAGGTTAAAATATGCCAAATTTGTTTTTCTATAGCGATGATACAACCACAAATCACACTCTTTTTCGATCTTTATCACTCATTCATGAAATGATTGACTTGCATCAGAGGTACCGCTTACAGCAAAGGCAAAGAACACAAATGATCTTTATGGGAACCTACTTAGGCAACCTGATCTCACTAATATGCTCAAGTCAAATGGCTTCAAATAGTCACCAAAGCCAGGGTTTAGATGTCTAATGAAGATTTCTTCAATTTATTCTCATTCTTATTTTTCCAGTAGTCCCACAATCTCATTTCATCTTTATATCTAACTTATTTATAAAGAGTGGGACAGCATTTCTACATTGGTAAGGATGACAGAGCTTTTCCACGCTGCACCCATTTCTGATGCAACCAAAATCCCAGGGGATCTATGTCTAAGACAAGTTCATTACCGAGACAGAGAATGACAAAGTGAGGAAGGTGGAGAAATAGATTTGGAAATGCTCAGTGATGACCTAGTTCTAGCCTTTATCACCACTCACCTATACACTGTAGGATCCTCCTAACTGGTCTCCTTCCAGTCTTTCCCTATCTAACCCATTCTTTATATAGCTGTCAAAATAACCTTCCTAAGGCACTCCCCTGTTAAAAATCTTAGGTGGCTCCCCTACTGTCTCTACAATAAAATATAAACTCTCCAGTCTGATGGTTAAGGTCCTTCACAATGTGGATTCCAACCTTCTTCAGCCTAATATTCACATTACTCCCTTTCACACAATCTATATTCTGGTTGAAATAATCTATTACTCATTTTCCCAATCATGATCTCCTGCTTCCATGCATACACAACTCAGAATCAGAACAACTCACTCATAAAAATTTCCAACATTGTAGCAGACTGTCTATAAAAATGTTTTTGGTCTCAGGAATTGGGTAGTAGTCACAATGTTACAAAATTATATGAGACAAACTCTTTGAAAACAAGCAACCTACCTAGAACCACTAATAATAAATATTATGCCATTCTTATTATTTAGCACTTGCAGTACTAAAGGATTTTTTATGCTTTGAGGTTATCTATATTTTCTCAGATATAGTGACAAATCCACTTTTTTAAAGTGAGGTTAATATAATTTTCAATGAAAACATAACTATACAGGCAACATCATATAGTGGATAGAACTGAAGTGCTGGATTTATAAGACATAGATTAAAGAATGTATGACAATAGGAAAAGTAACAAGTACTCATCCAAATAAGTTCTTTCATCTATAAAAAGAGGGTAATAATAACTCTTGATTACTTAACACAGAGGTTTACTGTGAAGAAAGCACTTTGTAAATGGCACAGTGCTATATAACATGAGCTATGACTGTTATAATGATATAAGGAAAAAGTCTTGATGTGGTTTAATAAGCAGAAGTGGTTTAATGCGATTTAATAACAGAAGCAGTCAACATTATAAACTACAATGTCGTAAGTAAGCCTGACACTAGGATATAAATTCAATTCTACACAGAAATCCTTAGTGTAATAATTATTAAGAGAAAAGAAGAGGAAGCAAATTTTCTTATAATTTGGCATTAATTATATGGTGTTTCCTCACACATGCTTTTTAGTTAAGTAATAATGCCCAGAAAAATGAAGGACCATTGAATGTGGAGTCAGGGAGCCTAACTCAAATCCTACCTCTACTGCTTGATTTCTGTGTGAACTGAAACAGATCACTTCATCTCCCTGGTCTCTCTTCTAAGACTGGAAGTGCATATTGCATATTTCTACTTGAATATCCTGGTTCAAACTTAGTGAACCTACAACAGACTTCAATGCCTCTAGCCAACTATTTCCCTGTCCCAACTTATTTATGTTAATAGTACTAATAGTTTATCTCAGTAACAGATTCAAAAGTTCAGCATAATTTGTGCTTGCTTTAATTCCCCGTCTTTACCTCCCTCCCATATCTAATCAGTCACTGAGTATTGTCAGCTTTTCATCTCTCCATTATTCCTATTATTTCTCCCAAATATTCCTACTGCCACTACTCAGGATTAGGCCCTTGTCAAACATTACTTAAGACTACTGGAATAGCCTCCTAATTGAGCTCTCTGCCTCTAATGTCTCCCTTACACAGAATTAAGCCGTAGGCTTGGCACAGCAGATAAAGAACACTTGACCCAAAGTCAGTTAGACTTAAGTTCAAATCATACTACAGGTATTTACTAGCAATGTGATCCCAATCAAGTCACAACTTTTCTCATTTTCAATTTTCTTATATATAACAAGAGGACTGAAGTGACTTTACGGGGTAGTTACAAGGATCAAATGGAATAATATGCTAAAAATGCTCTGCAAATCTTAAAGTACTATATAAATGTTAATAATTATTCTTGCAAGGAGCAGATTAATTTTCCAAGTATAATTTTCTGGGGAATTTAACATGCTAAATTCTGCACATAATTTTTGAAAATACAAGCTGCATAGAGAGCTGCATTTTTATGTATACCCTCTTTTTTCTGTTCTTTGTATTTGGAAATGTTTGTGTTTGATGATTTTAAGTTTCAAATAACAAGAAAAAAATTTTTTTAATTACCTCTGTATTTCATCCTGTGGCAAATTCATTGTTTTGCACAGTTAGCACTTAATAACTCATAGTTTAATAAATAAACTATTTTTTCCTAGGTATTTTTAAAATTTTGTGATAAATTCTACTTTTAGTTAAGTTCTACCTAGAGTACGTAATCATTTATGGAACTTCTTCAGAGTTTTGAAATCTTTCACAAAAACACTAGAACTTCACACTAGAGCACAGTCTTCAGGTTCTGATCACCAAACTATTATGTCCACAAGGTGCTCAGAACACAGTGGTCCTTCATATTTTTGTTTAACCTTTGGGCATTTTCTGAGCCTGTCCCTCATGACTGGAACGCTCTCATTCCTCATCTTCACCTATGGCTTTCCTGGCTTCAAACTAAAATCCCAACTTCAACAGGAAGTCTTTCCCAACTCTTCCTAAAATTTTAGTGCTTCCCTTCTTCTAATTATTTCTTATTTGTCCTATTTGCTTGCTGTCTCCCTCGTTAGATTGTTAACAACTTGAGGGCAACCTTTCGCTTCTTTTGGCTTCCCTAGCAGTTAGTACAGTGTCCGGTAAGCACTTAAGAATTATTGAGTGAACAAACAACTGCAAAGCACATCTTTATAGTCCTTCTGTGAACCAGGTCTTGATGGTGTCTTAGGGCTCCTCCCTCCCAGGTGAAAGAGGATCCTGAAATTAGCAATGTGTAAATATATGAAAAGTGGTATCTTTAGTAGTTTTCCTCCTAAGGAAGGAAGGCCAACTAAGGGTGCTCACTTATTAGGCTGAAATATTTTGAGGTCTGTAAGAATCAAGCCCTAAATCGAACTGTGTCAATTTTGCCTTAAAAATATAATTTTCATTAAACTGTGAAGGCTATAGTCTCAAATCCCTACCTAGAACACACTGCACACAGTATTTCCTAAAAAATATTTACTGATTTGAATTTCCTCAAAAAATTTTACAAATCATGAAAAATAAGAAAAAGTAGGATGCAATAGCATCCCATGTAATGGTTAGTTCCGTTCAATAATAGTAGTTTTTAAACTACTAACATTCTAGAATAGAATCAATATTTCAGGCTAAAGCTCAACAATTATCTGTAACTAACAATCACCATATCCTGTTATTGGTATCCGAAAAGAAATAGAATAGATTCCAAATAGAAAGAAACAGGACAAGAACCAATTATTTCTCCCATCTAATTCTTGTTCCCTTTGTTTCTGCCTCCTATAGCTAAATGGAGACTGTACATTATAATAATAGTAGTAGTAGTAGTAGTAGTAGTAGTAGTAGTAATAATTGTTGTTGTCAGTTGTTTTTCAATCACGTCCAACTCTTTCATGACCCCATTTGGGGTTTTCTTGGCAAAGATATTGGAGTGGTTTGCCATTTCCTTCTCTAGCTCATTTTACAGATGAGGTAACTGAGGTAAACAAGATTAAATGACTTTGCCAGGTCACACGGATAGTAAGTATCTGAGATCAGATTTTAACTTGGGAAGATGAGTCTTTTTCAGACTTTAGGCCTTTTATCTACTGTGCCACCTAGGGATCCCAATAGTAATAACTAGCTATAATTTTTTAAGTTTTGCAAATCATTTTACAAAAATTAACTGATTTCATCCTCACAACAACCATGGAAGGTAGATGCTATTACTATCTGCATTTTACAGATGATGAAACTGAGGCAGACAGAAGTTAAGTGACTTGCCTATGAACACAAGGCTAGTTAAGTATCTGAGGCCATATTTGAATTCAGATCTGACTACAAGCTCAGTATTCTATCCACTGCACCACCTAGCTGCCTCATATAAGCTCTCTACCAGTGCAGTTAAAATAGATAGATAGACAGACAGACAGATAGATAGATATAGATATCTTAAAAAGCACTACTTTTCAAAAGCAATTTGAAGCTTAGGCCACAAATCATAGATTCAAACCAGTAACAAAATTCATTGGTTGAGCAACACTGCATAAAAGAAGGACTCATGACTACCACCATTCCAACAGATAAAAGAAATGATATAAAATGTGTTATTTAGGAATCAAAAACTTCCAAAGCTTTCTTCTCGGAATTACAAAGATTAAATTCACACACACCAACTTTAAAATCTAATAATTATTGACCAGAAGTATGCCCACCAGAAGCCTATTTTCAAAGATAAAAGCTTGGGGCAGCTAAGTGATACAATGGATAGAGTACCAGCCCTGGAATCAGGAGGACCTGAGTTCAAATCTGGCCTCAGACACTTGATACTTACTAGCCGTGTGACCCCGGGCAAATCACTTTACCCCAATTGCCTCACAAAAAAATGAAAGACCTAAAGTTAAAAAAAAAAGCTTAAATTACGATCTAAATTATAAAAATACAGAGTAAGAACCATATCCACTACTTAACAATTACTATCATCCTTTGATAGAACAGTAATATACTCAGTATGTATATTCCCTTCCACTGGAGCAGCAGACAACTTACACCTACATCTTTCTAATTCTGTGAGATTCTGACCATGTAAATCTTTCAAAGATTTATTCATTGTATTGGAGGCCTTCCTCTGGTCCTTTTAGTACTTTAGAAAATGCTTTCTCAAAATTTATCACTCATCTCTTAATTATTGAACTTAATGTTCTTTTCTCAATCCTGATTCTTCTTGACCTCTCTGCAGCATCTTATGTTGCTCATCACCTTCTCCTTCTGCAAGACTCTTCTCTTCGCTAGGTTTTCCCAGCATTGCTGTCACCTGGGTCTCCTCTCTGTTCAAATGCTCCTCCTCAGTCAGTCTCCATTGCTGGTTCTTCATCCATGTCATGCCCACTTCCTCTGGGTGTCTCTAAGGTCCTCTCCTGAGCTAGCTGCTCATCTCCCTCTACAATCTTCTATATAAGTTTGATCTCATCACCTCCCAAGGGTTCAATTATCATTTCTATGCAGGTGATTCCTAGATCTACTGAGCCCTTTCATTTTCTGAGCTCCAGTCTTGCATCACCAACTGTCTCTTGGACATTTCAAAAGAGATGTTCCATAAGCATCTCAAACTCAACATGTCCAAAACAGAGCTCATTATGTTTCCCCACAAGTAGTCTCTTATTCCTAACTTCCCTATTATTGTTGAGGGCAACACCATATTACCAGTCCCCAGACTCATATCCTAGCTGCCAATCTCAAATCTTCACTTGTACTAACCCCATACATCTATTGCCAAATCTTGTAGTTTCTACCTTCACAACCTCTCTTATATGTACACATATATATACACATAAGTACATACACATAAATACATGTATGTACATATGTATGTGTACTCTGTGTGTGGATATCTCCTCTCTTCGACAGAACCTCCATCAGGCCCTTATCATCTCTTGCCTAGACTACCCAATAGCCTTCTAATCCACCTCTTTGCCTAAATTCTCTCCCCACTCCAAACTATCCTCCACTTAGCTACCAAGGTAATTTTCTTAATGGGTAAGTCTGACCATGTCAGCTCTCTTTTTCTCAACAAACTCCCATTACTTCCAAGATCAAACAGAAACTTCTGTTTGGTATTTAACATTTGTTATAACCTGGTCTTCTTCTAACTTTATAGTCTTCTTACTTACTCTCTCCTATACATTCTATACTCCAGCAACACTGGACTCCTTTTAGTTCCTTGAACATATCACTCAATATCCCCTAACTGTGCCTTTGTACTACTTATTCTCCCAAACTTAGAGTGAGTTAATCCTCATATCTGTAAAGTGCTTATTAGCACAATGTCTGGCATACAGCAGGCACTCTACAAATGTTAGGTGTTGTTATTATTCCTGCTTCCTAGTTTATCTGATTTCCTTCAAGATGCAGGTCAAAAGTCCTCCTTCTGTATGGTACTTCTACCCTATCCCCTCAGTTACTAATGCCTTCCCCTTTCAAAGAGTCCTCCATCTACTCTGTATATATCTTGTATATTATCTAGTTCTTTACATGTTGTCTCCCCCATTAGAATGTGAGCTCCTTGAGGGCAGGGATTGTGTTTTTGGTCTTTCTTTGTATTCCCAGTGCTTAATGCAGTGCCTGGGATAAAGTAAAGACTATAATGATTTCATGTGACTACCAGAGCAATACATGAACTTACTTGGTAATATAAGTCAACATTTTTTACCAGAATTCTTAAATGCAAATCAGTGTTAGTAATATGTTGTATCCAACCTATGCCTATTAAGCATCTTTCTTTGTCCACCTACAATTTGGCTAGCTTCTCACTGTGATTCTTCTGAGAACATGGTGTTCCATGACTCACAGTCACACATCAACCAAAAATTATTGATGTTAAAAAGATGGGCTGCTGAAGCAACAAAAAGCTTAACATCATAATAAGTGCTGCTCCCCAAGTATTTTTTCTTTAATAAAATTACTGATTTTTTTAAAATGAATGAGGCAGTTTAATATTCTTAAATATTTCCATAATCTTTAGAAGAATAACTAAAGCATTCACCTTCTTGGTACAGAATTCCAATGAAGCAAACATTCATTTCACCAGAAGTTTAAACATTACTGTGAGTGAAAGATTGATTAATATTATTTATGGAACCATCTTTATCCTTCTTTTCCCCATCCCTCCTACTAGCTGACTAGTAAATATATTGCAACAGCACAACAATAATATAGGCCTGTAGCTGCGAAATCAATTTTCAATAGAGTACAAACCTTGGTAGCCGTTTTGAGTTCAACACACATATGGGATAGGCTCTCTGAATGCCTAATATTATTCAAAATCCTAGGAATACTAAAAAGCAGTTCAATTATTTGAACCTTCAGTGAGAATCCTTAAATTCTCCTCTGCAAGAAAACATTCATAAAAGTTATTTTTATGCATTTTAATTGCGGCTTAATTTCTTTGGTAGCCGAGGTTATACGGACATTATTTAACTATGGATACATGTTTACAATGTTTCTTCAGATTCAAAGACAGTTAGTGAATATGTGTATGATTAAGACACCTGATAATGTATCCTAAGGTCTCTTCCAAGAAGACTGTACATATACAGATTTTCTTTTGGTCGATAGCTGTTACTGAAGTTTACAAGACTTGTTATTTACAGTTCTCTTTGGCCACAGGTTGCATAATTGTTTAGGTTGAGAAAATTGTTGAGAAGGAATAGCAGATGTTGGTTATTCCTTTTTGCTTACAAAAGACAGCAGTAAAGATGACAAGTATATCAAAAGTTTTAGTCTAAGCAAAGTTTGAAAAATATGCAAGTATCTACTTAGATAGCCTTATCCTTTAAATCAGCATGGATTTTAAAGATGATCCAGTTCAACTCTTCCATTTTACAAAGTGAAAAAAACCAAGTCCTAGGCAAGTTGTGATATTCCAGGACACATACATAGGTAAGTAGTGGCAGGGCTAGAACCTAGGTCCATCTTTCCACTATCCTATACTGCTTCACATGCACTGCATGCTATTTAAAAGTCGTTTATAAATGTCCACTAATATTAATGCATGGCAGAGTCCTTATCCCCCAAGAGAACTTTCACATTCAGTTTCTAGTCCTTAAATCTTCAATTAGCAGTATGTTCCTCCATAAAGGTAAATTATTTTCACTCAATATGTAATTTGTGTATCATGTGTGTGTCTATGAAAAGATGGACAGGGGCAGCGAGGTGGCATAGTGGATAGAGCACCAGCCCTGGAATCAGGTCTGAGTTCAAATCCGGCCTCAGACACATAACACTAATGAGCTGTGTGACTCTGGGCAAGTCGCTTCACCCCAAGTGCCTCACCCAAAAAAAAAAAAAAAAAGATGGACAAAGATATGTAAAACTGTCAACAGAGAAAAGGATCGTGAAAACCTACTCTTCAGATATATCAATATGGACAAATATTGACAAAGAGGTAGCTAAAACAGATTTGACTCATACTGCAAAATCAACATTCTTCACTAAGAAACTGATTTGCCATAAGTATGTTATAATAACTTGGCTCTAAATTTTTCTTAAAATATTAGAATAAAGTAAATTCACTGTGGCCTATCCCCAAATAATTTCTTTATTTAAATTATATCCTGTTATTAAGGAAAATGCCATTATAACTATGTAATTTTCTGTACATGAAGGGATTTTTACCTGGTAGGATACCTAAAATAATTAGTTTTTGGTTTTTTTCAGAATATAGACAACTTCATCCAAAACATAACTAAAAAAAACAATTGGCTTAAAGGTGAGAGTTATGACTTAATGGAAAGAATATTGTGAAACGCCCCCCCCCAAAAAATAATCTTCACACTAAAGATAGAGCAGTAGTTACAGTACAATAATAAATGGGCACTTAAATCTCATTTCTTTGTAACAGTATTCAAATGTTAGATATATACATCCTTTCTTTTAAGACATACAATATTGACAGCTAGTATTCAAGGTAGAGTAATATGACCAATAATAGTGATTGGTTATCAACAATGGCAAAAATGGTAAAGTGCTTCATTCATTCATCCACTGAGACACTCATGGTTAGCTGGCACAAAATAGATAAGAACCAGCAAGGGAAACTGGTAGTGAGCATGTGAATAGATCCAGGAAAGAGTGGTCTCACAGAGAAGGGGAGGGAAAGAAATAAGCTTTATTAAGTGCCTACTAAATATTTCATTTGATCCTTACAACAACCCTGGGAGGTAGGTGCTATAATGATCCTCGTTTTACAGCTGAGGAAACTGAAGCACAAAGAAGTTAAGTGACTTGCCCAGGGTCACACATCTAGGAAGTGTCCGTGGCCAGATTTGAACTCAGGTCTTCCTGATTCCAAACCCAGCACCACCTAACTGTCTAGAGAGCCACACAGAGGTCAGAAAGGACCAAAATTGAGAAAAGATCATTAGATTTGGAAAATTTTTGAGAAAGCAGTTTCAGTTGAATGGTAGAAGTCAGAAACCAGACTGCAGAAAGTTACAAAGGGAGTGAGAGGAGACGAAAGGAGGTGGAGGCACGGATTATCAACTACCTTCTGAAGAAGTTCAGCCATGAAAAAGAGGAGAGATTCAGGATAACAGCTAGCAGGGATAGATGGATCATGTGAGAGATATGGGTGTGCTTGTAAGCAGCAGGGAAGCAGCCAACAGATAAGGAGACGATAAAAGATTAGTGAAAAAACTGGATGACAGACGGGGCAATCTTCTGGGGAACATGGGTTAGAATGGGATATGTGGAGAGAGTTTTCGAAGGGGAATTTCTTTGTGTGAGATAGGGATGAAGGAGAAGAGAGTCTGCATCTGAATAAAGTGAAATAAGGAAGAGGGAGGTTTTGGCAAATGCCCACAACTTTTCAGTGAAATATGAGGCAAAGTCCTCAGCTGAGAGAGTGGGAAAAGTAGAAGTCAGGGGATATTGGAGGAGGGATGAAATTGTCTGGAAAATGCAATATGAGAAGTAGAATAATGAATGGAGGTGAAAAGAACTACCTTGCTACAATGAAGACCCAGGTGAGATTATGTAACATATATTTGTAGAAGACCTAGTCAGCACAGTTTCATGATACTCTCCAGCATCATTCAGCAGCCTGTGGAATGGAGGAGACACAACAGATAACGAGAGCAATCCAAAGCTAAGGCTTGGTAGGGCAAAAGTGGCAATAAGGTAGACATAGCTAGACTAAATATAAAAAGAATACAAATAAATATAAAGTAATCAAGTACAAAGTATTTTGGGAAAGAGGGCACTAGTAGTTGGACTATGAAAGATTTCACGTAGAAGGTGGTGTTTAAGTTTATTCTGAGAGAAGAGAAGAACCATGATGGAGAGGTGAGGATGAAGTGCATTCCAGACATGGAAGAGAAGACAGCATTTCACATGTGAGGTACAAAAGGCCCAGGATGTAATTGCAGGGAAGCAAGCAACAACAAAAGGCCACTTTGGATTGATTACAATATACAGGAAGCAAAGTAGTACCCAATGAGGTTGGAAAGATAGGTTAGGGCCAGTTGTGAATCCTCTCTAACTTCAAAAGCTAAAATGAGGAGTTAATATTTGATCCTTGAGGCAAAATGAAGCCACTGAATTTGATTCAATATGGAAGTGACATGGTGACATGGGCAGCTCTGTACTTAGGGAAAACTATTCTGACAACAGAGTCCAGAATGGACTAGAACAGTAAAAGTTAAGAAGACCAACTAGAAGGCCATTACAATAATCTAGGTGAGGCCTGATGAGAGCCTGAATTAAGGTTGTGAGTAGAAAGAGGGTAAGACAGATGTGAGAGATGTTGTGGGGGTAGAAAGAAAAAAAGATTTGGCAACTTATTGAACATGCAGGATGGAGAAGAGCAAGGAGTTGAGGATAAAAACTTGGGAGAATGGAAGAATATTAGTGTCTTCAAAATAAATAGTGATGTCTGGAAAAGGGAAGGGTTTGGGGCAGGGGTGGTGGTGGCAAGATAATGAGTTCAGTTTCAAATATGGTGATTTTGAGATGACTCCAAAACATCTAGTTTGAAATGTCTAATAGAATTGTTGCTGTTTCTTAAGGAACTAGAAATTTTTAACCTGGCCTATAGTCACAAGATGGAGTTTCACGTTAAAGAACCGCAAATAGTTCATGCAAATGGATCATGTAGTACATGAAGAGAAGTACAGGAAGCCTGAAAACAAAGGAAAAGATTATAAAGAGCTTTACCAGGTTATAAAGAGCTTTAAATACCAAATAGAGAAATTTATATTTTATCCTGAAGGTGGAACTACTGGAGCTTAATGAGCAGAAAATGATATGGTTATATCTAAATTTCAGAAAATACACTTTACCTATTACCCAAAAAGATCCAAGAAAGAGAAAATGGACTCATCTGTAAAAAATACTTATTTTTTTAAGTGGCAAAGAACTAGAAACTAAGAGGGTGCTCATCAATTAGAGAATGGCTGAACAAATCATGGTGTAAGAATGGAATGGAATACTACTGTGCTTTAAGAAACAATGAAAGGGAAGGTTTCAGAAAACACCAAGACTTGTACGAACTGATGCAGTAAAGTAAGAAGAAAAAGGAGAACAAATTACATAATGACAACAACATTGTACAAACACCTCTGATAGACTCAAGAACTCTAACCAATACAATGATCAACCATGATCCCAGAGGACTGATAATGAACTCTGCTTCCAGTCTCCTGACAGAATAGAGATGGATTCAAAATGTAAAATGAGACAAACATTTATGAACATGGACAATGTGGGAATTAAAAATTAAATGAAAAGAAAGATTAAAAAGGAAACATCACCTCAGCAGCTGAGTAGACCATGGATTAAAGTGGAGGCAGATTTGAGAAAGCAGACCAATTAATTAGAAGGCAACAAGCTAGTCAAACAGTAACAAGGTCCTGAACTAGGGTAAGGCTATGTGACTGAACAGAAGGCCACACAAATAAAATGTTATTAAGGTAGAAACAACAGAATTTAGCAAGAAATCCATGTCCACTGTCCCTAATCTTGTCTTTTTCATAGGCTATTTTTCTCTTTCTCTACACCCTCTCTGTTGGTGATCTTTTTGACTCCTATGTGTTCAATTATTATGTCTATTCAGATGACTCCCAGATCTATATCCGGCCATAATCTTTCTCCTAAATTTCACATAATCAAGGTCTTGTTCAATATATCTAAGTGACCTGTCCTTTAGACATATCAAGTACAGTATATCCAAAATGGAATCCTTTATCTTTCCCTCTATGCCCTTCAACTTTTCTATTTCTATTACATCATTCCCTCATTCTTTCAGTCACCCAAGTTCATAATGTAAGATCATCTTTAACTTTCCTCTTACACTCCCTCATATCTATTCAGTTGCCAAGTCTTGCCAATTCTGCATCCATAGTTTATCTTGAATCTTACCCCTTTTCTCCACTCACGTGGGCACCATCAAAATTTAGGTCCTTATCACCTCCAAGAGGCTACTAATTACACTCTAGGCTCTGACCTCTTCCCTCTTCATTCCATTCTTCACCTACCTTTCAAAATAATCTTTGTAAAGATACAGATCTGGCTATGTTACTTCCCTGCTCAAGAAATTTCAGTGGCACCCAATAACCTCTAGAACAAAATAATAAATTATCAGTTGGCATTTAAAACCATTCATAATTTGGCTCTTACCTACCTTTCTAGACTCACTGCAATTTTTCTTCTTTATGAACTCTACATTTCAACCAAACCAGCCTATTTGCTATCCTTTGAACTCAACTAACTATTGCCTCTATGTGTCTGCACAAGCTATCCCCATACTCAAGCCTTCTTTCCCTCCTCATCTCTAACTCTTTAAATCCCTAGCTTCTTTTAAGGCTCAGTAGATGTGTTATCTCCTACAGGAAGCCTTTCAAAAGCCTGTAAGCCTTTTCCCCCTCATCTTGTCTTTTTCACGGATTCTCTACTTCTATCTCTACACCCTCTCTGTTGAGGATCTCTTTTTCATTTTGTCTTTTAATCCCTCAGGCCTTGAACACAGTAATCATTCAATAAATGCTTGATGGATTAAGTTGGATTAAGCATACTGTAGGAATGGTTCTAGTTAATCATCTGCCAAATTCAACATTTGTGTGACATGGCAACTTAAAAACCTAATGAAGTCCTAGGCTATGTTACTGAAACTATCAAGAATAGTTCCATGATAGTCAAATCCCACCTGGAATTACTATGTTCAGAAGTTCTAGACAGGGCATTTATAGAGGGACAGTAACAAAGAAGATCTGAGAATAGGACAACTTGAATGACAAAAAAAAACTCAAACTATGTCACATGAGGACCATCTGAAGGAACTGGGAATGACTATATTGAAAAAAAAAAAGACTTAGTGTTCGTGGAAAATGGACCCCTGAGTTGGAAAAGACCTTAAGAATCTATCAAGTCCAATCTAAACTTTAGCCAAATTCCCTCTATGACATTATTAAAGATGGCATGTACTATGTGCCTAACGGGTAGAAATTATAAGACAGCAGATGTAAGGAAGAATTTTGTAACGATAAGATCTTCCTCGAAACAGCAGGCTGCATTGTAGTTTGCTCCTTGTTCCTTGAAGTATCTGAGCAGTAGCTCTTGGACACTAGGTCCTGGATGGAATGGGTGGTTGAACTAGGGGACCTGTCATATCCCTTCCAATTTCTATGCTTTAAAGTCAGTAAGTCTTCATTGCCCAAATGACTGACACCAAGTAGGCAAGCATAAGCAGTTGTTCTTCTCCGATCATACTTGAATACTTAGGTTGAACATTATCGTATCAGTGTGGGTACTTCCCTACATTACAGCAGATCACATCTCATTCAGGATCATTTTTATTCCTTACTACAAATCTTCCACAGATGATCCCCCAAATGCATTGGTTTTGGCTTTTAAAAATATCTCACAGGGACCAACTGAATACTAGGGTTTGCTATCTATTGTCTTTGATTCTTCCTGTATGTCTGGCCGACCTCCTTTTTTGGTTATGTATGTTGTTATTCCTTTAATGCCATTTCTTGCCTGCAAGTCATTGTTTGCAAAAGGCCGTAGCCTACTTATACCCATCATATATCTTTCCACTTCCCTGATGGTCACATGCAATACTGATTCTTCTGAGATCCACAGGGTTTCATGATAAATAGCCATAAAGCACCACCAGGAGAATATTGGTGTTAAAGAGATGGACTTTTCAGCAGAAAGCAGTCTTGGATAATTGAAGTCTTACAAAATTTCCCAAAAGCGGTCCTGCCTAATCTCCACCTATTCAATTCTGGTCCTAGTTCATTGTTCAAAAGCATCACCTGTATGAAATACACACATATACACATCTGTGTGTCTATATGCATGTATAAATATGGACCACCTCAATGGGCTACTAGTCCAGCTATATATTTTAATCTGAGCAATATGTGTTCTTTATTTCCTTTATTTTTCCAATGGATGGTTGGACCAATCGCCCTTGAATTACCACAGATTTCATTGAGGTAGCCTTGCAGTGTGCTGGGGATCAATGCAATTAGTACAATTTCATCTGTACATAGGAATATCTGGAGAACCTTACCATTGATAAAGAATTCTTCTACTTGGAATCTTAAGGACCAATGGTGACGCATGTCTCCCTCCTCTTGACAGAGTGGTGTTGGACTACAGGTGCAGAATTAGGCATATTGTCAGTAACAGCCAATGTGTTGAACTGTTCTGCTTAGCTGTACTTGTTATAAGAGTTTGGAAGCAATAGTAATGTAGGAAATGAAACATTATTTTTAAGTATGTGGACTCAAAGCAATTCCTTTTCATAACAGTGGCATACATTGTGGTTGAGCTTGTCTCTCAGTTAAATGCTTCACTCGATATCAATCAACACTAAAAGTACTGCTGAACAAAGTTTTCCATGTAATCACATTTGTTATGGCATTTTGTAAAATTTTATGTTGGTGGAGAAAACACCTTGTTTTAGGAGGACTCAAAATAAGGATGCATAATGTTCTACCCAACCAAAGGCTTTTAAAAAATCAACAAACAATAAACATAGTTGAGATTTACTAACTATATCTGTCAGTGAGTTATATGATTGTGGTCTGTTATCATCTACAAGGGCCTTAACTGGTTTTTTTGTTTGTTTGTTTTCATTAAACATATACTTGATTCATTACAGACCACTTTTAAAAGTTTTAAGAAACAGGAAAGTATGATTATAGGTAATAAATGAAATCATTTCAACCATCTTTTTGGGGTAAAAGAACCATTTGTAACTTTTTTCTCCTTTCTTTTGGAACCTCTCATTCCTTAGGGAATCTTAAAAATCTTAAAAAATGCCCCCTAAATCATGTCAAAATCACTCCAGTATGGGATGTGATCCTTTCTCAATTTAATCTGATGTAAGTGAATTCAATTGAGAGGAGTCCATCATTTTGATGATGAAAATAAGTCATTGGGAGATGTTTCAGTTATTTGTTTGCTGTTGTCCTTGTTAAATCTAGAAATGCTTTTGGTGATTACCTAGAATTACTAGATCTTTCCCAAGTTTTCTTCATGCTCCTTTTCTTCTCAAATTTTTTTTAATGTTTTGTACTACTTGTTATCTCATTCTTTTCCAATTTTTCTTTACAAAAGAAATTGTACTCTAACTGGGCACTGCTTAGCTGCCAAGTTTCTTCACTTGGCATAGAGATTGAATATCTGCTGACCCCGGTGATTTCTGGGCTTTTTTGGCCTCTGTTGTGGTGACAACTTTGCACTGGTTAAACTACTGAGACATGGTGATGGAATCAATGTATTTTTGTCTATTAATTTTTCTGGAGTCAGCAGGTTGGAGCTGTAGTCCCATACAGTATGAAATTCTTCTACACCGTTTAAAAAATGAATGATACTCTGAAAAAGTATTGTTTGGAAGTGTTCCTTCATCCATCAAGCATTTATTAAGTGCCCACATGCAAGGTACTGTGCTAAGCGGTAGGGATACAAAAAGAAAATCTATGCCCTCAAAGAAATTAAACCCTACTAGGGTTTATGGGAATTATGTGAAAAAAGTCACTATTCATTTTTTTTGACTTGGTGATCCTATTACTGAGCATAGAATTCAATGACACATATACTAAAATATTCATCACAACCTTCTTTCACGACAGGAAAAAAAAACTGGTAATAAGAGTGGGTGCTCAGTGATTGGGCAGTTGCTAAAAAAACTATGATATATAAATGTAGCAGGATAATATATGCACTATAAGTAAGGACAAAAGAGGAATTCAGTGCAATGTGGAAAGAATAATATAAACTGATACTAAATAAAATAAGCAGAACCAGGAGAACAACTGCATAATGATTATCAAATATAAATGAAAACAACTCTAACAGGCAGCTAAACCTAGATTAATTGCATTGACAAATCTTGATCCTTGATAACAAATTATGAATCTGTTGTCTCCTCTCTAAAATGAAATGGATGTGAACTATTTCTATGCTATCAGATGTGGTTGCTTCCTTGATTTTGCTTAACCCATTTTCTTTTATAAAGGATTCCATGGTTGAGAGAGGAGGTATATAATGGGAAATGATTTCAATAAAACTTTTTTTCAAAAATCAATGGGACCTAGACACTTCCCCTAGTGAAATTATATTTCATGATGAGAACTGTGGCTCATCCTCTGGCACCTATAACACCCTTAAATGGAGGGTGAGGGTGGAGAAGGAGAGTGTTTCAACCTCGCTTTTAGAGAAATCCTTGAAAAGTACTACAGGTATTCAGATTATCCCCAAAAATTAACCACTTATCTTCACAGAGCGTGCTTAAAGTAACATTACTAGAAGGAATTTGTAATACTGAAATCAACCCTGAATCCTGGAATTCCAAGTTACTGGAAGAAAATTTTCAAGCACATAAAGGATGCTTGTGGATATCATGTGGAAAAGAGACGAAACTTGTTTTCTGTGGCTTCAGAGTAACAACATGTAGGGGTTACGAAAACACAAATTTAGGCTTGCTGTCAGGGGAAAAAAAAACCTTCTTAACAAGAAATGTGCAGAAGTGGAATGGGCTACCTGGAGAGAATAGGTTCATCTTCTTGGAGGTCTTTAAGTAGAAGCTGGTTAATGACTTTTCTCATACATTGTAGTGGGATTTCCTTTCACATAAGATTTTAAATGGCTGAGGTCCCTCTAACTCTCAAACTCTGTGAAATATTTTTAGCTTTTCTTCAGATTCTTTTCACTTCACTGTTTTTTTCCCCTACTCAGTGAGTTATGCTTACTTGTTATTTACAAGTTCCAATCTTTATTTTCTGAATTGTTTATAACTTTTGTATTGGTTCCTTTTGTCAGCTATTAATCAAATACAATATATGCATCTAGAATTGTTATTTAGATAGTTTACATATACCATAAAGTGTACATGGAAAATAAAAACTTTAAATGCCTTGAAGGGAAATGAAAAATGACTATTTTGAAAAATACCTTGCAAAGGAATGAATAAAAATGAGATTTTTATAAAAAAAAAAATACAATTATAGTTAGAGTCTAGGTAATTTTGAACTACTTTCTGGTTTTAAAAGTATTAGTCCAAAATACTAAATTAAATAAAAAATTAAGGTTCAAAGTTAAAATAAGTAAAATTAGAACCATGGAAAAGAAAAAGAAAACTTTCCTACAGTGATCACTGGCAAAAAAGAAGGGGGGGGGAGAGAAATATGGGATGTATGGGATATGTGTCAAAATACACAAAATACCACCACATATTCCATGGAAAAGTTGGATAATGGCAAGTTTTTCCCCCGACATTTCTCAGTTAATAAAAACAGAATGCCCAGAAACTCAAAAGGTTTCTTGAAAGAAACTTGCAGACATTTAAAATTTTGTCATCAGTTTACCATTACCAAATTAAAAACCACTATTCATATAATCAGTGTCTCAACAATCTACTCAAGCTTACTGTCACCAATGTGCCAAACTATCTCCATACAACTCATTTTTATAACTTTAGGCTAACACCTCCCTCCTCTCCCCTGCAACAAGATTCCAATTTATTCCAAGTAAATTACAGTTTCTTGATTTTCTGCCTCTACAGATCTCCCATCACTCCCAAATCCAGAAGAGGGGAAAAAGGGAGAAAGGGCATAAAAATTACCAGTCTTAGCTCTCTTTCTATTCCTGAAGCAAATCACTGTGTATAAGAATTATTTCTGTCAAAGTCTAGAGGGGACATTTGATGAAATGCACCTGTGTATTTTCTTTTAAAGTAAATAGTAATTTAAAGCAATGATTCATTTCTATTTTCAAAACCATGAGATTGGCAAGAAGAGGCTCCTGATCCTTTCTAGGACAAGAGACTAAGATTACCTAAAAAAAAGAGCTGCAATATCAATGAAGAATAGCCATGTCAATTTTTCAGGACCTCAATTCATGTGCATAATTTAGTTTTAAGTTATATTTCACAAAGCAGAATTGATTATTATATTAACACCCAAACGTAGAAATTTGTGAAAGTGGGAGCTTGATTTGTTCTAGTCCCGTGCATTTGCCTTATACTCTGAGTAATTCTGAATACCCCTTCCCTTTCCCATAAAACAGCATCCAACCCACTGCAAATATTCAGTCACATGCTCGATGGGAGGAGAGAAAAGAAGTCAAGAAAGAAGAGATGCAAAGAAGTAGAAAAAGAGTAAAAGGCAAAACTAATGAGTTGTCCCAGTGTCACAAAATAATTTTTACCTGTTTGAAAGTGAAACAAAATTAAAATAATCAAAAACAAATAAAAACTATTCCAACCCATCTCAAAGTCCTAGATGCAACAGAATGTAAAAAGAAAACAAAATAAGAATGAAGAAAAACAAAGAAAAATATAAGAAAGTAGACCATTTCAGTACTTTCCAAACTGAACTATAATAGCAACAATTTAAATTACATATGACATTTTCATCAGAGTTCTACTTATTGTTCCATCTGTCTCCCTCAGGGTAATTAGGAACTAAAAAAACCATTTAATTATATGTTGACTATTTTTCTTCCTAAACATCCTCCCTTGCTTCAAAGGGAAGAAAAAACAAATACTTTTAGAAAGTAACTTGAGAACTTCTGAAGCTATCTCCTCAATAGTTTGGAACAAATGTAAGTGACTTTTATAAAAACTCAATTCTTCTGTGAATGAATTTGTTTATTGATTTTTTACTTTAAGTGATCATGGACCATTCTTTATAACTTTTAATCAACAAAAAAATGGCTTAATTATCTACAAACACAAAAATTACTTGAGTAAAATGACACTGAATATAAATAGAACTGGTGCATCTAATTATTTTCACCACTGATATAGACCTCATGTTCTACTCATCCATCATGCCCTTGCCCATTCACTTCAGAAAAACAAACTCCTTGAGAACAGGAATTATAAAGTACCTAGCATACCACAGGTACTAAATAAATGCTCCATTTCTAAAAAAGAATAATAACAGTAATTTATCCTAGAACCAAGCAGAGAAAAATAGCACTTTATACAAACTGGTATTTATTTATTATCTAACCAATAAAGTTAAATTATCACTGCTGTAATTTATTAAATATTAACTTATTTTCTCTCGATATCTTTCAATATCTTTTAAAGATCATACCAAAGAAACATCTGGCTTCTCTCCTCTTGAACAATGGGTGGTCTTCAAATATATTTTAAATAATTTGGTTTGAGAAATGCAACAATGGAAAACAATATGGAACTAACTATCTGAGGTTGTAGTAAAGCTAAGCTTCAACAATTGGCTCCTGCTATATGATGAGATAATATTCATTAAGTTCACCACAAATCCACAGTAGTACCTTTGAGATACTTCTCATGAAGATAACATGTTGAAATCACTGAATTGTACTATATTTAATTACTAACCACTCCTACCCCCAGTTTTCCTACAAGTATCATATCATTATATTTGTCATTTAGGTCAGGAGCAAATATTTCAATTTTCATGAAACTATACATCAATAAGTATTAAATGTACATAGGATTCCTGAGAAAATATACTAGAAAAGGCACAAAAGTACAAAGACAGCTAGAGAACTATGAAATACTATAAACAATTTCATGAATTAGCAGGCGTAACTACATAAATTAAGTTAATAAGAACTTGAAGGAACGCTAGGGATCATCCTTCATTTCACAGATGAGGAAAGTGAGAATCAGAAAGATTAAATGATTTATTTAAAGTTGCAAAAGTAGTAAACGGCAAAGACAGGATTCAAAGTTACTTTAAGTTCAGGGCTCTTGCCATTTTCACTATATGGCTTTTCACTTAATAGATCTCAAAACCAATGAGATGAAATTGAGCAAGGATAAATGTGAAGTCTTGCATTTCTTGGTTGTTGTTTTTTTTAAAACTATATAACTTGGAATTATATTTTAGAAAAGTGAATGAAATGTACATATTCCTTGACCCAGTGGTTCCAATGCTAGGCACATAAAGAGACCAAAGAAAGGTCTCCCCTATACACCAAAAAATATTCATAAAAGCATTTCCTTGTAGTAAAGAACTGAATATAATGTAGATGGCCATCAACTCAGGACTGGATAAACAAATCACAGTACATAAATGTAACGGAATGTTATTATGCTATATTAAATTATTAATATGATGAATTCAGAAGTGGAAAGATTAATATGAACCATAAGAATGAAGTAAACAGAACCAGGAAAACAACGCACATGATAACAATGTAAAAGGAGTAGGGAAGTGTGGTAGAGGAAGGGGCCTGAAACTGAAAGCAATATAATGATAATGAAGAAGCTTAGCTTTAGGAAATTAATAATAATAATAACTAACATATATAGCACTTACTATGTGCCAGCCACTGTGCTAAGTGCTTTTAAAATTTTCTCATGTGATCCTCACAATAACCCAGGGAAGAAGGAGCTATTATTATCATCCCCATTTTACAAATAAGGAAACTAAGGTTTAGAGAGTCACAAACGACTTGCAAAGAGTCACAAAAGCTAGTTAAGTGACTGAGGCAGGATTTGAATTTAGGTCTTCCTGACTCAAGGTCAGTACTCCAGCCACTACACCACCTAATTCTCTCAGAAAAGAACTCTGGAGTCACAGACAAGAGACGTGGATTCAAATTCTGGCTCTAACATTTACTAGCCATGTTACTTTGGGAAAGTTAATTCTCTAAGCCTCACTTTTCTATTCAGTAAAATGGGGATATTTGCACTACCTACTTCACAGGATTGTTTTAAGAGAAGTACATACTAAATCTTGAAATGCTTTTTAAAATGTCAGCATTATTATGTGCGAATTTACCATCTCTCTACCTTTAGGGAGGAGTAAAATTTAAATTATGATAATTTCCATTCCAACTCTAAGAATCTATTGTCATTCAACAAAGATGCGTTTTTGAGAGTGGTAAAAAGCACTACAAAAATGTTTCCAATTTAATAAACATTCTTAATAATCTTAAAAATCAGCAACCAGCCCTATTTCCACACTAAAGCATTCTAGTCAGTATAGATTCCAGCCTCCTACTTCTGTACACATGTGATCAAGCCCTTTGGTCACTGGACAAATACACAGCTTTCTGTAATCTAGATCTCATGAACTGCAGCATTTACCAAGCACAGCTGCAGAAATTCATGTTAAAGAAGTGTCCTAAGTTGTAATTAAGATCACACTAGCAGAATATAAAACTTTCTGTTTATATAAAATGAATCAGATTTTAATTATTCATGAAATGTATATTAAAACAGGGAAATCTCAAACATTTAGTCAGCTAGGTAGCACTACAGTAGACAATGCAGTGCATAGTGCACAGCTGGTAAGAACTGAGCTCAAATGTGGTCTCAGATAAAACTAGCTGTGTGACCCTGGGCAAGTCATTTAACCTCTGTTTGCCTCGCTTATCCCCTAGGATTACTGTGAGGTTCAAATTAAACAACACTTGTAAAGCACTTAGCACAGTGCCTGCTACATAGTAGGCACTACATAAATGCTATTATTATTTATTCAAAGGTAATAACCAATAATTGAAATATTTCAACTTAGAATACTATTATAGAAAGAACCTGAACATACACTGCTCAGTCAAGTATGTATAAAAAGAATCAAAAATTTAAATTTTACCAAGTAATGTTTTATTAACTTACCTTCAAGAGATAAAAGTTGCAGCTCTCAAATATTGGTTATGCAAAATCTGCATTTTTCAATAATAATTTTCCTTTGTGAATGCAATAGCCTAATAACTAAAGCTCTAATTTATTAGCATTTTAAATACAAAGTCACCCACAAAATGATTCCATGTACTGGGAGGCCTCCAAGACTAAAAAGTTAACTCTTCTATCCCGATTTTTGTCTCTAGGCCAATGATTAGTTTACTACTTAATTATTTCTTTCAGACATGGACACATTTTATAAGTGTAAGCCTGGAGCATGCTGTCTACTCTGGAACATTTTAAGGGGAAAAACAGATAAGTTTATACACACACATAAAATGGTGACAGGAGATTTAACAATCAGCTTTTAAGGCTTATTTTAACCATTTTAACATCTGGGACAACTTTCTTCATATTATCCTCACTCCTCTCTAAATTTTTAATAAATACCAAATCTCCAGCAATTTTTTTTTCTGGCCTTGTTTTCTGCTAAATTCAAAAGAGATCTACATTAAGCTCAAATATACCATAATGCTTTCTGTCTCCATTCCACTGAACTTCTAGCTTAATAAAATCACATTCTTCTCTGCTTCTACTCCTCCTACCTTTCTGCCTGTTCTCCTACCACAGAACCACAGATATGGAGCTGCACAGGACTTTAAAGATCATCTACTCAAATCCTGTCATTTCATAAACAAGAGAGGTGAGGCTCCACTAGGGGAAATGACCTGAAAGGCAATATATGTGACAGAGGAAACACTGGTGGATCTGGAGGGCAGTCGACAAGTGTTTATTAAGCACCTACTGAGTTCCAGGCATTGATACTTGCTCTGTGACCCTGGGCAAGTTACTTGACCTTTCTGCATCTCCCTTTCTTTATCTGTAAAACAGGGACACCCAACAGTTACTTCGCGGATACATGTAAAGTGCTTTTTCAAACTTTAAAGCACCACATAAACAGTCACTGTTATTATTGTCCAAAGTCACACAGCAAGCAAGGAGCAGGGTTGGGAGATATTAGGTCATTTGCCCTAGATGGTCAGCTACAAAATTAGTACAACTCCACATGGTTATATTATTGGCAATTTCACTATTAACAAGAAGATGAATTCTGAGTAACATATTTTGATATGAGGAGGTTCCCGACCAGAGAGGCCAATCTTTGCCTTAATCTTTCAGCAATAATCAGCACAGGGCACAGTGGTAAATGTGGGATTCATCAGAAGAGGTGACCACCACTCAACCAGAAGAAAGCTTCAAGTCCCTATTTCTTCCCCAAAATAACTTCCTTTTCATTTCCTATCATCAGATAAAGCAACATTTGTAGTGAAATAAGCACCAGGCGTGAAAACAGGAGAACTCTTGCCTAGCTCCCCTACTAATTACTAGATCACCAGTAAGTCACCTATGTCAGTCACTCAAGATCTTAGCCTCAGTTTCCACATCTGTAAAATAATGACAACTGTACCTGCATTAGCCACTTTACAAGGCTGCTGTAAGGATAAAAATTAAGTAAGGCACAAAAATCACTTTATAACCTTCTATCACTACCTCAATGTCAGCTCTTATTACTAAGGCAGCTAAGAAGTCTAGAATTTTATTTTCTGAGCAACACAATGAAATTTTATCCAGTTTATCAATCCTGGTTTAGTGCCATATTCTAGTATATCTATTCCCAACCTTTTAATAACAAATGACATTTATATAGCATTTTATGATTTGTGAAATGTTTTATATAAATGATCTCATTTAAGCTTTACAACAAGTTAATACTTAAAGATATTATGAATCCCACTTCTAGGGATGAGGAAGCTGAGGTTAAGGGGTTTGCCTAGGGTTATAGTCCTAGCAAATGTTAGAAACAGGATTCAAACACAAGTCTCTTCTGACTACTAGATCAGCACTCTTTCCACTACACCAGACTGTCTTCTTGGTCAAGAATCTTTCTGGTATTTAATTACATTTTGAGTCGTTCATTAGAGTGAGAACTGACATGTTGGGTCATCTAATCTAACTTCTTTCCTCCAGAGATAAGGATACCAAGGCCAAGGGAGGAAAAGTGGGTTGTCTAGGGTCACACTGCTACTTCTTGGCAGAATTCAGATCAAGCTCATGGAATATGGGATAGGGTACTATTAGCTATAACAGATAGGTAAACAAAGGGCAGGAAAAACAATAAGCATGACCTAGTTAAAATAATAAAAGTTCTAAGCCGGAAAGGACTCTGAATCCAGCCTTCTATACAATGGATGGATCTGCCCCACAATATCCCCAAAAATGGTCACCCAAGCTCAATCTGAAAACCACCCCTGACTATGGCACACACCTCAACATGGCAGTCCATTTGACTTTCAGGTGGCTTTAATTGTTGAAGAACATTTTCTAATGAGCTGAAATTTGCCTCCCAGTAACTTCCACTCTTCGGTCCCAGTTCTGCCCCCTGGAAACAAACAGAAGTCTAATCCCTCTTCCGTATGAAAGTCCTTCAAATATTTGACAATATATATCTTTCTCCCAAAACCCCAATCCCTCTCCTTCGTCCCCCATACCCCCCAAATCTTCACAAGACCACAGATTCAATTCTAGAAAGGACTTCACAGTTAATCTCTTCCAACTGGCCCAACATGTAGATAAGAAAGCTAAGGCCCAGAGAGGTAAAGTCATAAGGCAATAAATAAAAAGGCAAAGATTCTGGTCTTGCACTTAGTAGAGTGCTTGGCACATAGTAGGCACTAAATAATTATTTATTCATTGATTAATTGATTGGTTTTCTTTACAAAAAAATCCAGCATTCTTTCTACTGCATTGTCTTTTCCAGAATAAACATTACCCGAATCTTTGTTTCTCATGACATTATTTTGAATCTCTTTGCCATCCTAAATTGTTCTCCTTTAGATAACTTCGATTTTGACAATCTCCCTTCAAAAATTTGACACCCAACTACTTTTAACAAACATTTATTAATCTTTCCAATGTCAAGGGCACCAGAACTAAACACAATGCTCCAGATGTAGTTGGACCAGTGCAGGAGGACTAGCCTCCCTGATGGGGAACACTATACTTTTATCAATATTAATACAATGCTAAGATTGCCTTTACATGGTTTTTCCAAATTATATGTACTAATGAACTAGCTCTATGGGTTGTCTACTCAACTGCACATCAGGCTGAGCTATCAATATATACTCTTCATTCATTAGTTTTTTTCCCTGTGTGATTAGTTCGGCCAAACTCTCTTCAATGATTATGGGTCTCATTTAGGAGTCCCTGCAATGTTGCTATCTTTGATGAAGTCAGCGTAATGTTGTCTGTGAACAGGAGAATGTGACAGACCTTTCCAAGTAGAGGGAATTTCTCTTCATTCTGAACTCTTTGTAATAGACATCCTCCAAGCTAGTGACAAATACCTTTGTCAAGCAAATTTCTCCCTGTTTTAAGTCTCGTTTGATACTAACAATCAGAATAAAGTTATTTCTGTTGTTATATCTTTTGAAGATCTTGTACGATTCTGATATATATCTCTGAGAGAGACCTAGCTGAAGGAAAACCTTTAAGGTAACATTTTGTTCTACCAAATCAGATATTTTTTAACAGTAAACAACCAAAAAGCAGAGTAGGTTCTAATGGACAATGAGCTGGTCCTAGAATTGAATAAGAGGAAGAATGCAAGTTAGATTGCCTTTAAGAAATTTAATATTTCTATTAATGACCCAAAGCTTCTCCCAGAAATGAAAGTCAAGATCCTTTTAACACTAATATTCTTCCACCGAAGTTATATGGCTGCAAGTTAGGAAATATTAGTCTTCAATGAATGAAGGGTTAAAATTACCTATAGGACAATGGAGAAGGTATGGTGGTCATTAACTACAACACATTACCAATGAAAGATTGCACAGAAGTGGAACAAAGGGTGTCATCAGGGATGTATGCCTAGAAAGCCTAACCCTCTTAATTTACAGATGAGGAAACTGTGGCACAGAGAGGTTAAATTTTTTGCCCCTGGTGACCTGAGCAGTGCTTGGATTCAAACTCAGATTCTAGGACTTTAAAGTCAGTCTTCTGGCTTCTAATACCCTGTGGACAACCTGCATGCTCCACTGATACCCATGCAATGTCAAGATATCCTAAGGAACCCAGGCATGTTGAATGGACCTTTTGTGCTAGGTTTGCACAAATAAAAGTCACACAAGGTGGACAGGCATGGATGGGTTGTACTCTGCATCACTAGAAGGATTACTCATATGGATAAGATTACAGATGCATCAAGTATCAAAGAAAAAAGCTGCATTAGGCTTTTTTGGTAGCCACCAATGAAAATTAAATTTCCTTATTTTTATTGTCACTTTCCCTGGATCTCCCCTTCTAGTTTTATTTTTGCCAAAAATTAAAAAACAAAAACAAAACCAAAACATACCTTCAATAAGGTATGTATAAAGTGGACCCTTTCAGGCTATAGCCAGAGTGGTAGAATTAAGGTCAACAAAAGTCAAAATTATACCCACAGTCTATGAAGTCTTAAGATGTGAAAGGTCTCTTGGATAACAAAAAGCACAAGAGTTTTCAAAAGAAAAAGCTTCTTTTCCAATCAATTTTCTACATGTCATAAAAAAAATACATTTGCAATATCCATATTCTTTACTATAAAGTAATTTCAACAGGAAAGAATCCACTAAATTTGGAATAGGGCCCTCACTCATGAGAGTTTATAGTGAACATACTAACAAGTCCTAGTCATAAAACTACCTCTACTAAAACATATTTATGATATGCTACATATCATAAATACATTCAGTGCTTAGCACAGTGTCTGGCACATATTAAGATCTTAATAAATGCTTGGTGACTTGTCAACCTGGCTTATATAGTAAGGCCACCCTGAAAGTACTGAGGTGTAAAAACAAAAAAGACATCCAAAAAAAATTTTTAATGTAAAAGCTGACTATTCTTTAGAGGTCTTATTAACATTTTTATCCATGATGTTATATAAATTATGCTCACTGAGCCTGTGAATAATATGAAATTGTGAGAAGAAACTAGTATCTTAAGAGAGAGGATTATAATCCAAAATAGTCCTGATAACAAATCACAACTCCAAAGGGATGAAAATGAAATACACTACTCACCTCCTAACAGATAAGTGATAGACTTAAAAAGCTGAACAAATCATACATTTTTAGACTTGATCAGCGAGGGAATCTGCTTTGCTTGAATATGTATATGTGGGGAATTCTATATATTTGTTTTAACGAGGGAGTAGGAGAAAGAGAGAATAAGAGCTTGTTAATTAAGAAAAATAATGTTGAAGCAAAAAAAAATAGAAATTAGGCATTAGAAAAGTGATCACAAAGTGATTAAGGTTACATATATAAAATGGCTAGTTATACAAAGTAATTCCAATTCGGAGGTCATATAAATTGAAATTATGGCAAAGTCAATATAATATATATTGGTTTTGTTCCAAGCAAGCTTCCTCTTACTCTGATCAGAGTGATTTTTCTACCTAGGTACCAAAATACAATTTCTCTTTCCATGTTTCAAGTATTCGTACTGTCTCACGTACAAGGATACTCCTCAGATCACCATCAAGAAGTAGTATTAACACTCTACTATTAATCATTTTTCCTGACTATAGGCCTTCCCTCCCTCCTCAAATATTCCTAGGATAATTTGTCTGGATCCCAAACATATCCTATTTTGTACTATACATATAGCTGTGTATGTCATTACCTCTGTAGTAGACACACAGTCTGCTGCTTGAAAGGGATTGTTTTTTTTCACCTTTGTGTCTCTAATGCCTTACACACAGCAGCTGCTTAATTAATATGTATTAAGCTGAATTCTCAATTTATAATAGTCATAGTGCTTTAAGGTTTACAATATTATATTATTTAATACTCAGAACCCTATAAAAAAAGCTATGATTATCCCCATTCACAGTGGAGGAAACTGAGGCTCAGAAAAGTTAAATGACTTGCCCAGAGTTGCATAACTAATAAGTATCTAAGGTAACACTTAAACTCAACTCCATTCTCTTCACTGAGTCCAGGGCTGTTTCCATTACATCACAATGTATCTCATAAAATCTATGACTAACCTCAATTACAAAATTCAAGTGAAATCATACTATTTGCCAAAAAAATTATCCATACACATACACACACACATGCACACACTCTCCTTTAGAGCACAAAGATGACAGTGTTCATGGTATGGTATGCTCCTGCTATCTGTTAGCCTCTTCCCAGAATGCCCTCCCTCCCTGGACCTCTGCCTACTATTGATCCTTCAAGTTACAGTCCAAGGTCTCCTATTTAAATCTACAGCAACCTTTCTCTTCACCAAAATGTTACTACACTCATCAGTGTTACTCATTTGGACACTGGAATTATATTGTCCTTTGTCATTATAAACAACTATTTATCTACATGTGACTTATCCTTTTCCATTCTCAACTCCCCCATCCACCCAATTTCTGTTTCTTAAGGAGAAGGGCTAGATCTTAAACCTTCTTTCCCCCCCCGCCCAAAGGGCCTGGGATTAGTGGTAGACATATAAGAGGTACTCAACATTTGGTGAACTGAACATTGTGAAAGCAATTTTACCACCTCAAACAAGAACTAATAATAATATTTAGGCATTTGCATTTTTTATTCCTCAAAATAATCCTGTGATAGTTTTAATAACTATCTGTATTACTACTAGTATATTATTGTGAAAAGCAAAAATGCAATAAACTTATATAATCTCTTTAAAATTACATAAAGCAATATAAGGTGGAGGCCACACATTCCACCAAGCCCTAATCTTCTGTTTAAGCTATTTAGATTTGACATTTTCTTATGTAATAAAGATATTTAAAAGGTGAGAAGCCCAACACTGGGGAAAAACAAACTAAAATATCAAAAGCAATAGACCCCTCTACTTGAAAGCAAACCTCAAGAAGTAACTCCCAAGGGATGCAATATGGAAGAACAGAAAATGCCCTGGATTTAGAATTAGAAGACCTAGTTTAGATTCTAATTCTGACACTAATTATCTGAGGCCTGGAGAGTTTAAGTGACTTGTCCAACGTTACTTCCAAGTTACTTAAAAGTAACCTTGGACGAGTCACTTATACTCTCTGGACCTCAGTTTCCTCATCTGTAAAATACGAGGCATGGACTAGGTGACGTCTAAGGTCCCTTCCAGCTCTAAATGTATGAATATACATTCAGGAGTTATATCCATTAGAGTTAACTGGACAAATATTTAGATTTCTAGAAAACATGAACCTCCAGCATGAATATTCAATGATTTATCTCTGTTCAAGGGAAAGAGACATTTTAGTCTTAACTACACAAGAACTGTATATTACATAACAATTATTTCAGTCAATAAATTGTTTTACTTAGATATTATGCATTCTAGAGAACTACATTTTTAAAAGTCCAAAAACCACAGGTTTCAGAAACTACTCAATCAGGAAAAAAAAAAGTAGTGCATTATAGTCACATTGCCCAAGGTCTGGAAAAATTCATGAATTGCTTGAAAGTAGATTTAACAATAATAATCATATTTTTTGGTTTACAACTCACTTATAATCTCATTTGTCTGTAACAACAGTTCTTTTGTGTCCAACTGAGGGGACACAGCAAGCTGCTGCAGAAGAGAAGTTCACTACCAGAAAGGCCTGCAAAGGTATCACATATCTGGAATCACCTTTCACATACAGAGAAGAAAGTTACATGCCACCTGGACATACTTACCACAGCATAGTAATCATCATGATTAGTCTAAAGAACTAAACAAAATGTGAGGTATGAGATGCCAAAGTAACATGCTGCTACTTAAAGAAACACGTACTTGGAATGTGTTGTGAACAACTCTAAATGTTATAAGATCCTTGTGATGTTCCACAGCTATGTCTGATGTAACAAGTCAACTATTAAAACAAACCAATGAAAGCTTAGTCATTGATTAGTTACACTAATGTGTAAAACTAGAAAAGGGCAATTTCTGCCATTGATGGCAAAAGATAATTAAGCTCAGAAGCTAAATTAAGACAAAAATAGGGAAAGAATAACATAAGGAAATATGAAATACCTCTGTCTGACCTTCATGGGCACTCGATTCGTGAGTAACTCGAATAGCCTGAAATGAGAACACATGGCATTTAAGGAACAATTACCACATTCAATTTTGTAAATGAATAGAATAAGACAATGTTAAGGTTGCAAGACTTGTAAACAATAATCAATCAGGGTAGGCATGGAAATAACAGGGAATAATTTCATTCTGCTTGGTCCCAGAATGGAGAACTAGGATTAATGGGTAAAAGCTGGAGGGAGGCAGATTTCAGTTCAATGTAAGAAAACAATTGCTCACAACTACAGCTGTCCAAAAAACGAAATGTACTGCCTCAGGATGTACTCAAAAGATGTAGAGATAGAAAGAACCTTAGAGCTACTAGAATCATAGATCTACAACTGAGAGATGACAGAGGTCATGGAGCCAAACCCCTTCGTTTTACAGATAAAGAAACTGATGCCCAGAGAGCTGAAGCAACTCCCCAAGAACTTAAGTAGTAAGCAATAAGGATGGGATTTGAATTCAGGTTCTCTTTCCATTATACCATATTCAACCCTCTCATTTCACAGGTGAGAAAGCTTAAGCCCCAAAAGATAAGGTGATAAAGTGACTTGAGTAATTACTCAATGTCTTTAGGCAGAGGCAGGATGAATAAACTTGTTGGGTATGTTCTAGTGGACACTTCAGGTTTAGGTAGTGCTAAATGACCTCTGCAGTCCTTTCCAAAAGTCTAAAAGGCTTCCCAGTTAGGTGTCTCATAGCAACATATGAGTACCTTAACTAAAACACTATGTCATCCCAGACCCACAGAAAAAGCTCAGTCTTGTCCTCTGCAAATCAGAAAATTATAGAATTTTTAATAACCTTTAGACATAAGCAACTTATACTTATCTCAGTCAATTAATGAAACCCCCGTGATCATTAGCAAATTCATTTTATTCTGACAGACTATAGCAGAGTTGGTGGTGCTTATTTCAGCATTGTTCAACGAAACATAAGAGAGGTGCTAATGCCAAAAGGGCTTACCTCATCTGTTTGTATTTAAAGATAAACAAGCTATGCTCCAACACAGGTCAAGATATATTAGTTCTTACAAGTGCAATGTCATCATCAATCAGCTCACAAGTGTGGTGTTGTAAATATTTGTTTCTCTGATGGTACAGAATTTAAACTTCAGAGTTAAAAAGTGGTTCTTAACAATAACTCAAGACTATTAGCAAACTATGTAGAGTGGCAATAAGAAAAGAACACTAGATTTGGAGGCAAAGGACCTTGATTCTAATTTTGGCTCTGCAACTTACTATCTTCTTGATATTGGTCAAGTCAATTAACCTCTTTAGGGCCTCTGTTTTCTTACCTGTAAAACAAGTGGTACAGACTAAATGATTTCTAAGGTCTCATCCCGCTCCAGATCCTATGAAAACTCTAAAAAGACCTCTTCATTTCTGTAACTCACCAATAAGAACACCCCACCCCATGTGACAATTTGGTCATTGTCACTCCTCTCTGTTTGAAAGAAGAGGACAAAAAAAAGAAAGAAATAGCAAGACGTGCACATGTTTTGATGTGGATAACTGGATGAAATTATATACTTGAACTTAAAGTATGTGTCATGCAAATTCTATAAAGGATAAACATGACAGCAAAGAATATCAATGAATCACTTAAAAATAACCATTAAAAAGACAGAAGATAGTTTTAAAGGGGACACAGGCAAGCAGAAAAAGTTTGGAACTACCATGTTAATTTGAATTATTAAAAAAAAAAAGCTTGGCATGCTATCTGCAGCTTTTCAAAATTAAAAAAAAAATCATAAGTGTGCTGGCATTCAGAAATAACATGATCAAATCAACACATTACCAAGTGTCTACTATGGATGCTATGGTAGATAGGAAAATCACAGAACCAAGTTTCTGTATTTAAGAAGCTTATAATCTGTGTTAATAAGTGTTACTTTTCAGAAGGCAACACATACTTAATACAACAGGGTAAATAAGAAAACTCAAGCATCATTAATAAAATAAATTTAAATTTATCAGTTGTATTTTAAGATTCAATTTTAAGTTCTACTGTTACATAAATCACTGAAATACTGAAAAGTAGAATTATGCAACCCATCTGTTCAAAAAAAAATAGGACAAGTCTAGGAATAGTACTGAGAATATATACTAATTAGAGAGTTAGTATATGGTCTAACGCTTGACTTTAAAGTATGTGATCCTACCCTCTTCCATTGGATAGGTCTGAAATGTTACTGAACATAGAGGGTGCTGACAGGCATATATTTGTTTAAGGGAGAGAATGGTAAAGATGAGAAGGAAGGAAGAAAATAAGCATATAGTAAAACTTATGGAACAAGCTGCTTTTACTTCCTAGAAATAGTTTTGAATAAAGAAAAGTAGACTAGAACAATTTTTTTTAAATGTAGATTTTATGATGTTAGATGGTATGTTTAATAGTTACAACCCACTAAGGTACTACACTGGGCTATAAATAAACATCTTCTACAATACAGAACATTACGTAGCACAAACCACTACCTACCTACCCTTTACCGATAATGTACCCTTGGAACAGATCTGCAGAATCCTCCCTCCTCTTACTTTTCCCACAGACTGAACAGTGAGCATAGAGATTATTCCAGGGTCAAACTACAGGGGTAGCTCCCAGTGCAACAGTTCTAGAAGAGTAAGTGAGGAACTAGTGAAAGGAAGCTGGTATAGCTGAAAAAAGGTGAGAGCTTGGAAAAGGACCTGGGGGGGGGGGGGGAGGTGGAGTCAGGTTTAAAAAGAGGGACTCCAAATAAAAGCTTTGGGAAGATGGAGTTAAACCCTCAAGAATAGGTCTTGGTATCAATTTGTCTCCTCTTTCCTTTTTTAAACATGCCTACCTTAGTGAAGACTAAGATTACATTCACTTTTGGGGCTGCTATTTTACTCTGCTGACTCATGTTGAGCTTGTAATACACTAAAACCACCAGGTCTTTTTCAAATTAACTGCTATCAAGCCATGCTTCTTTGTATTTCTGATGCTCTTTTACCCCCTTTCTTCCTTCCTTTCCTTCCTTGAGCCCCAGGGACTGGCCCACCGTTTTATTTTTCACTGCAACAAGTGGTAGCACAGGGAATAAAAAGGTACCTTCCTATGGACCTCTTTCTTCTTTTTCTTTCATTTATATCCCACCAAGGAAAACAAAGTTACACCTAAGTGCTAATTATGGGCATTTATATAAAGGTGAACAAACTTTAACCTCATTTTAGAGGAAAATCCAATTCATGTTCTCTTAAGCATTGTCACAGAAGCTAAGTTGGGGGCTGGAGGGCCAAAAGCATCAAAGAGGTATAGAGTGTCTAGATGAAGTGTGACAAAATAAAATAGGAATAGGAATACTGCTGAGGTGACCAATGCTAGGACTGAAGGTGCCAGTAGCAGTGGTAAGGAGCAAATAAGAGAGAAAGAACTATGAGGTTTACCTTTCCCTCCTTCAATACCACCACCAATGCTGTTGCCTCAGGCCTTGGCTTGGAGCAGTACCTGACAGTGGCCAGGGGAAGAGAGGAAAGGTGTATTACACATGGCCATTGGTAGGTAAGAGTAATACCTCTTGCATATAGTTACAAAACATTTATATTTATATATATATATATATATATATATATATATATATATATATATATTGTCCTTCTGGAACAGTTCACCTGTGTATGAAAAATAATAATAAAAAGGTACTTACTTCATATTTTTCTAGGTATCTGGCTCTTTCTTCAGGATTCATAGTTAGAGATTCTTCCAAGAACTTTTTCAATGTTGATCCAGATTCTAAAAGTATTAAAAATGACAATGAGAAATTTCTATAAGCCTTTATTTGGAAAGCAGATAAAACATAAATAGTTCCTAAATGATTGAAGGATCCCACTTTTTCTAGGCTCCAGAGAAGAGAAGTCACAGAGAAGTAGATTTTAGGTCAATAGAAGGAAGAATCTCCTATCAATCAAAGCTGTTTGAAAGTAAAATGGGCTGCCCAATGAGGTAATACGTCACTATTATTGGAGGTGTACAAATCAGGCACATTAAAACAAGTATTCATCCCTTGGACAGGAGGTTGGACTGAATGATCACTTTCTAACTTTTAAAAATGATGATGCTATTACATAAAATCCTCCTCCTCTCCTAAATTCTTTCACAAGTAAATCAGGTAAATAAGTGTGTGTGTATACATATGTGTGTGTGTGTGTGTGTGTGTGTGTGTATCTCAAAACTGACTTTTAATAGCATATAAACAAAAGGTAAAAATTCATTTCCTAGCATTGTTACCACTGATATTCAATTACTTTGAGAGAACAATAAGTTTCTTAAAAGTGGTATGATTAATCTTTTAAAGTTAAAAAAATTAACATAATTTTTCAAATACCAGCACTCTTTCTTTTTTAATTAATTAATTTTTGTCAGCACTTTTTCAAAAGAGTATTAAAAAACTATGGAGAACACATGTTTAAGAAGAAAATGGAATTTTAGAATAAATTTGACATGTCACCTTTTTTATGTCATTTAGAACAGTGTTTGGTACAGAGCATATGCTTAATAAATATTCCCTTCCTTCCTTCGTTATGCTGTTCTTTTGAAAGAATATGTTTATCTGTAGAACATTAGGAAGGAAAAAATAAAGCTTATGTTCAAGCACTGGCTTCCCTTTGGCAAAAAGGTGACAGAAAAAAATACCTTGTTCTAGCTAACGATAGTTCTAAGCTAGAGTAAGAAGAATTAGAGCACCACCTACTGTCCAAAGCAATCAATTTAAAACTACAAAGAAAAAATACCAGGTGTGAGAAATCATTTACCAAAATTCATCTTGTCTTTGTTGTTAGCAATGGCATGGATCAGCCCAATTGTTCCACAGGCATTACTGATGGTTTGTTTCATGAAATACACTGATTCTGTGACGTCTTGTCCTTCTGATTTTATTTTTTCTTCCTCTTCTATTCTGAATACTTCATACTATTTTGTTTTTTAAAAAGAGGAACAAAGGTCAACATTCTGTAGGTGGAAAACGACCAATATTACATTCATTTATTTAACACAGAAATTCACCAGTTATTTATATGGCATGGATCAATAATTTCTTGAAACAAAATTAAGACTAAATCCTTTATTACACTCAAAATGTCAATAAAGAGCCCAAAGGAAAGCTATATTAAACTTATTTTTTTAAAAAAGACTCAAAAATTCACACAAACTTTCAAAGTTAAAGTTTAAAGTTAAAAGTTAAAAGTTAGTCTTCATAGGAATAATCTAAAAATGAAATATAGGTCAATCCCTACAGCCCAGTTCAGGAACCTCTTTATTCCTAATTGCCACTTGTAAAGCTAAGCAATTAACATGCCGCTAGCAGGTGCCAAGGGAAAAAGTTAGCAGAAGACAGAAAAGTAGAAAAAAGAAAGTAGAAAAGAGAAATTGAGGTACATATGGTAGGGAGTGAAATAATGTCATCACCAACTAGCTCTGGTGCCCCTCAGCTGCCAAATAGCATTGACTGTATATACCAGTCTAAAACAGAGAAAATCTGAAATGCTAATGTTAAACTTATCCTGCATTAACTTGTTTTGTTCACTCAACTGCTACTTCAGCAAACTACAGAGAGGGAGAAAGGAAGGAAAAAAGCATTTATTAAGTGCATAATATGTACCAGAACTGTGCTAAGGGCTTTACAAGTATTATATCATTCGATCCTCATAACAACCCTGCGAAGTAGGGGCTATTCCTATCCTCATTTTACAGCACAGGAGACAGAGGCAGAAAGAAATAAGTGACTTCTCAAGTCACACAGTTATTAAATGTCTGAGGTCAGATTTGAATTTAGGTCTTTCTGACTCCAGGCCAATACTCTTTCCACTATGCCACCTAGCTACCAGAGAGTACCTGATATTGAGAGTTCACCTAAGTTAATCAAGATATGACGATGTCATATCAGAACTTCATCTTTCTCCCAAAAATCAGAACAGTACTCTGAAAACAAAACTTAAGAAACATTAGATGAACTGAAGTTGAAATTCCTTGAATATACATATATATCCTATCATTGAAAATTATTATTATTATATTGGGTATATATAGAAGAAAAATTTAAATGTTGTGATATTATAATAATAAATGTACTTATGTATGTGACTGTTTTTGATAAATAAAATGTTTTTTTTAAAGTCAATACCCTTAACAGGCAGTTTTAAAAGGAATCTAAACTATCAACAACCATATGAAAAACTACTTCAAACCATCAAATACTGTGAATTAAAGCAACTCCAGGGTTCTACTCATACCTATCAGATTTGTAAAGATGACAGATGAAGAAAATGACAAATGTTGAAGGGGAGGGGCTACAGGAAAACAGGCACATTGATGCAGCTGGTGAACTGTGAATTGGCCCAGACATGCTGGAAATTGTACCCCCAAAGCACCAAGCTGCGCCATATCTTTTAGGCCAATGATATTACAAATTACAAATAGGCCTATAATCCAAAGAGATCAAAGAAAGAGGAAAAGGACCTATATTATACATACAAAACTATTTATAGCAGCTCTTTTCATAGCAGCCAAAAACTGGAAACTTAAGGGGGTGCCCACCTATTGGAGAATGGCTAAACAATTATGGTATAGAAATGATATGAAATATTGTTCCCTAAGAAATGACAGTTTGGAGAACAGGCAGATTTAGATGAAACTTACTGAGAGGAAAGTAATACATGTTCTCTCATAACCACAGGACTAGTAGCCTATCCCTTTTCCCATAAAAGGTAGTGAGGCCATCCTTGGATTCTGATTGGCTTAGGGACCTTAAAGGATCATCATTTCTTGGTTGGCAGAGCAGTGGACAGCAACAAGGGGCTCCCAGGGCTGGCTATCTGAGGACTGGTTGGCAGGCCATGATGGCAACTCAGGCAGGGAAGCTTCTCTCAGTTGACCAACTTGAGGTTGTTGCCTGCAAAGGCTAAGTAAATCTCCTTTTGCTTAGGGCTGAATCACCTAAAGGTGTCTCATTTTGTTCCAATATTTAACATAAACTACCAGAGAACTGGCCCAAGTTAGTCTTAGCCCAGAACAATAGAATGCCTACTTCAGAATTCTAAATGATACTTGAGAAAAATATTTTTATTGAAGAATTTTCTTAAGTTGAAAAATTATACAAGTCAAATGACAAAAACTGTCAATGACTGGGATTTCAAAACAGTTCCAAGTGTTCCAATCATGCTAATCTAGGGTCAACATAATGTGAATGACGAAATTAACTTCACAACCTAAGTGAAATTTTTCAGAATCTTAACACAAAAGTATTTCCATTGAGTTATTTCCTTGTTTATGTTCACAAGAACTCCCAACAAAGTTCTTTTAAAACTAAGACTAAAAAAACAATTCACAGGAGCTTATGGATAATTAAAAATTTTAAAAACAATTAAAAAGTAATGTGCCACACTCCCTTCAAAGTTAAATTCTAAGAGTCATTTAGATTTAATAGGCTATTTTCCAGACACAATGACTCCTCACTAAGTCAGTAAATTGTCTGTAATTAATGAGGCGGATTTTCTTTAGATGAACACATAAAGCAAATTGTTTTAATATGTTTCCAGTCTCTAAAATTCAAAAGATCCCTATTAAAATCTCTTAAAACTAGAATAGAAATATTTTCTATACTGACCAGGAATAAAAGCCAATTAGAAACATCTATCAATTGTATTACGAATAGTAAAGAAGATTATTTGGAAATAATGTCTACTTTATTCAAACCAAGATCTCTGAATTCCATTAACAGGGTGTCTGGTAGGAGCCATGTCCTGCCCCATAAAAGTAGTCTCCTCATGTCTTGTTATGGCTCAAAGGGCTCAAGGCTCAGGCCGGTGACATCACTTCCTAGTCTCCTAAACTCAAAGCAGTCACAAGAATCCTGCTCCAGGTGCTCTCCAATGCGTGGCTGGTGGAAAACAATTGGCAGCTGAGGCAAGTGAGTTTCACTGGGCTCAATCAACAAGGTGTCCATGCTGCACAACCTTGTCAGGTATCTTTCTCCTGCCATAGGTAAGTAAATCTTCCACTAACTGTTGAAAGATCTATGAGTGTCCATGTCATTTTGTTCCAAAACGGAACATAAACTACCAGAGGACTGGTCAAGCCCAGAACAACTGGTCTGGTCATGCAGGACTAGAAATGAATGATATTGCTGAAGGTAGAGCACGGGCAATGCAGAGGAAGATGAACCAGAACTAGCTTTTAAGTGTCTCCCAAGCCCCTACAGAAAAAGAAAAGGCACTTCCTCAGAGGCCTGTTATGGAGTAAAGACTTTGTACTCCTCCCCTGACCCTCACCAATGAGGCTCCGAAGGATGTGAAGTCCTGGCTGAGGACCAAAGAACACTAAGTGGGTGAGTACCGGACAATTCTCCACGGCCTGTGATGAGCATCAGTGACCTTTGCTATGTGCCTTTGCTACAGCCTGAATTCAAATCTGGCCTCAGGCACTCAACTAGCCATGTGACCCTGAGCAAGTCACTTAACCCTATTTGCCTTAGTTTCCTCATCTGTAAATGAGCTGGAGAAGGAAACGGCAAACCATTTCAATATCTTTGCCAAGAAAACCCCAAATGTGGTCATAAAGAGTTGGACACCACTGAAATGATTGAACAACTCTGTCAGAGGCACTATGTTAAGCACCTTGGATACACACACACACACACACAGATATGTATAAGTATACATAAAAACATATAAACACACAGTCATATGTGTATATATACACATATAAAGATTAATTGTATATACATATAAAAGAAAGAGATTGTGCATTCAACCAACTTAAATCTTACAGGTCAACGTCATTCCTAAATGTAGGGCCAGAACCGAACACAATACTCTGCCAAGACCTAACAAGGGCAGAGTACAACAGGTCATCTCCTTAATCCTGGAATCTGTGCCTCCCACATCACATTAGCTTTTTTAGCTTCCATAGCACTGTGGACTCACTAAGCTTGCAGTGTGCAACACCCCCATCTTTTCCAGACGAGTTACTATTTCCTCCATAGCGTACTTGTGAAGTCAATTCTTTAAATCCAACTACATGTTCATCACTATTGAATTTTTACTTTCTTTTACCTATATGTTCATTTTTTATATTTGCTTTGACAAGGTGGTGGTCTGACTATACACAGAAGGCTGACCCAGGAAGAAATCTATCAGTAAAGAGTCACTTCCTATCTGTCAAAATATAATCAAGTACATGTTCTCTGATGTTATCAGTGTTTACCATGTTGAGCACTGCACAGCCATGAAGCTTCTGCATCATCTATAAGACTTTGACCCTTCTCCTGATCCATATTTTCCAATACATGTTTTTGCCACCTTTACCTAAAATATTCATATTGTTGCATTAAAATCACATTGTATCAAAGAATGTTTTTTACTTAATTTGGAGGTCTTATCAAGTTCTCAATAGGATTTCTCTACCTCTTCATCCTCTGAAACATAATTAGCACATAAATTATAATTATTTTCATGCAAATACTTAGCACTATAATATTAGATGACGAAAAAGTCCAAGTCCAAAGTCCAAGATGACGAAAAGTCTTGTCACACTTGGACATACAGTAAAAATAAATTTCACCAACTCCTTTCTTTACCTCTCCAAACAGGAACTTGTAATCATCTAGGTGCTCTTGTTGGCGGATGACCTGGTTGGTGTTGACTGCTAAACTGTCTTCAGGAAATTGCAAAGCTTCCTTAATGACTGCAATTTTCTCTTTAAAACAAAAACCTATCTTTTAAAATATTTTTTTTCTGACAGTGAGTTATAGAACACTGTAGTCACCAAAGAACTGAAATTGAGGCTTACCCCAAGGGTAATGAAGAGGCGTAGAATGAGCATGAGCCAAGAAATTATGAAGGAGAAAACAGAATAAAGGATGTCATCAAAGAAATTTGAGTGAAAATTAAGGTGGACTGGTCCAATGGCAAGCACAAAGGCTAGCCAAAAGCCCCTGTGTGTTCTGTTGGCTTCCTTGAGACATCAGGAGAAGGTGACCAACTTCTGCATCACTAGGTAGAGGCTCTGTGGTGAATTTATGGTAGATTATGGACAACAGTTGTGCAGATGGGCAGGCATAAACAGACTGTGATCTCTAACTCTGGAGGGAATAACCTCACCAAAAAGATTACAGATACATCTGAACATATTTTATATTTTATTAGGCCCAATGTTCTGGCCTGTCAAGATCTTTCGGGATTCTAGCATTCAGTGTAATAGCTATCCCTCTCTGCCTTATGACCTCTGTTCACCTGATAAGACAAAAATATGATGTAGTACAGGGCCATTCCACTAGAGATATCCTTCCAAGTCAACATCAAATCACTGCCATTCAACCTGTTCTAAATCAACAAACTGTATTACTGTCTAGCCCATATCTTTCCACCTTTTGTACAAAAAGAACATGAAAACAAATGCAAATTATTAAATAATACACCAAATCATTAATAACTAGAGAAATTACATACAACCATGAAGTTTCATCTCATGACCATCATACTAGCAAAGGTGACAAAAGATTAAAATGGTAATGTTGAAGGACCTATGGGAAGATAGACACTAATGCACTATCAATACAAGAGGTCTGGAAAACAATTTGGAACTATCCTAGAAGTCACTGAATTGTAACTACTTTTTAAGCTATTGATGCCCCCTCAAGAGGATTAAAAATAGAAAGAAAGATTGATTTAAAAAAAAAATTGTAGCCCAACTTTTGTATTAACAAAGAAATGGAAACTAGTGGGTAAGGATCAATTGGGGAATATCTGAACAAAGCGGGCTATATGAATATATTCGAACAGTACTGCGCCATAAGATAAAACAAATACCCGGGGGTAGCAAGGCGGCGCAGTGAAAGCACCGGCCCTGGAGTCAGGAGGACCTGAGTTCAAATCTGACCTCAGACACTTGACACTTACTAGCTGTGTGACCCTGGGCAAGTCACTTCACTCTACTGCCTAGCCAAAAAAAAAAAAAAACATACAAAAAAACTTGGAAAGACTTTATGAACTACTGCGAAGTGACATAAGCAGAACAAAAAGCAAATACATTCAATGACTACACAACGTGAAGGAAAACAACCCTGTAAGACAGTAGAACTTTGAGGAGTGACCAACTGTGGATTCAAAGGACTGACAGTGAAATGAACCTCTCAATTCTTGGCACAAGAGATGGGAAACTCTAGGTACAGAAAGAAACATATACATCGTCAGACACGCAACGTGTACTTCATTGTTATGAGGAAGCTTTCTATTGTTCAAGCAGGGCATAAAACATTTCTAAACAAAACAAGAAAGTTCACCAAATACTTCACTAAAATTTCAGTAAACCCAATCAGAATTTCTCAGAGGTACCAGTTAGGTAACACTATCAAAAAAGAAAAAAGGTTAGTCTAGCATGACCTGATTTCTTGTGATTCCCTGCTTCCTTTTTCACATGTCCAATAGCCATCTCTTTAATACAGTCTAGAACTTTGCCAAGAACCAGAGTAAAACTAAATGATCTACAGTTTTTAGATTCCACTTTCTTTTCTTTCCTTTCCTTTTCTAAAAATCAGGAAAACATTTGCCTTTCTCTCCAGTATTGCAGTGCTGGTCCCATTCTCCATTCTCTTTCAAAAACCACTGACCGTGACTAAACTGTCAGTGGTATTCACCAATTCTTTCAGTACCACAGAGTATGTATAGTTCTTCTGGGACACCTTGTGCGAAGAACTCTTTTTCCTCTTGCTTGTTACACGTACTTTGTGCATTTATATCTAGACATTTGGGTTTTACTCCAAGTATCTTTCTTGGACACTGTCTCATGTTAACATCTGGATTTCTCCATTTCTATTCTTCTACTGTTGCTATTCTTTGTGAAGGACTGAAAAATGCAGGGGACATAGATCACTTTTTTTCCCTTATTATTTTTCAGTGAAATAAGTGATCTATCAAATTCTAAGAAACAACAAAAAGAAACAGCAGTTTCAGTTTAGCTCTTTAAATAAAGAACTGTGTTTTCCTTTAGATGTGGACAATTTACTTTCTTAATGCCAAGAATCTTTTTGAAGATCAGATCAGATTGCACTATCAGCACATATCTTGGTTAAATACAGGATGGAATACCTTACCAAAAAATTGAACACAGATTTGAAATTTGTACAATTACAATTTTACATATGATGAAAATGACACAGAAGTTAATAAACTCTTCGGGCCTAGGCAACTCTCTAAGATTTTATGTTGCAGAGAAGGTATCAACCTGCCTAGGTAGTTTCCTCATCTAGGTATACCCCCCACCCCATGCCAGGGAAATGATAGGTCTAACTAGCCCCTATCTGATCCTAATGCTGAACTATAAACGTGAATATCAGGATCTGAAAATCCTATTTGATCAATTAAATTAGTTTTTTTCATATGTCCAAATAATAATAATAGCTGAGATTTACATGGTATTTTAAAGTTTACAAAGCATTTTATATATATTCACTTATTTAATGCTCTAACTCTATGACTTATTATAGGTTATTATTCACACTTTGCAGATTAAAAAACTGACGCACACTGAGGATAAGTAACTTGACCATGGTTACAAAGCTAGTAAGTATCAGAGGAAGGATCTGAATCTTCCTGATTTCAGGTTCCCATTCTATCCACCATAAAATCTGCCTCTCTGAAGGATATACTAACTGCTAATTTTAAAACAAATGGTATCTATTTCAAAAAAACAAATTGTAGTTTTAATTTAATTTTAATTTAATTTCACAATAAAAAAAAGAATTTTTGTCTTAGCAAACATTTACCTTTTCTGTAATTGGAAAGAGAAGCAATACCGCACAAACTGGTCGTGGTACCATGCTAAGGAGTTCAGGTTCCATTCCATACACATCAACAAATTGCCAGTTGGGATGCAGACCTAATTGTTTAAGAAACTGGTAAAAAAAGAAAAATAAATTAGATTATTAATAGGAAAATCTTCAAATAAGCACTTAAAATTTTAAGCATTGTATATAAAAAAACAAAACTGTTCAGCTTCACACATTATACTATTTCACCAAAGATGAGCTAGATGGACACAAATCAAAATCAATTTTTACCATTATCAACAACAAACATTATGTTCTGCATCACCCTTTTCTGAATCCACGTTTTAAATTACACTTGAAAGCTAACTAAGCTTTTCTCCCCAGAACTAATAATTTGTAAATTGGCCTGAAGTCATTGTGATAGTAATTTGTTAAGTTTTTTTCCTTCTCAAAATAAATAAAATAAAAACAAAGTAAATTTTCATAATTATTTACATAACAAAAAAGAAAGTGTGTTATAGTGGAAAGAGCACTGGACTGGGAAAAGCAAGAAGAAAGAGGTTCTTGTCTCAGCTCTGATGTGAATTAGCTGGCTCACCTGGGACAAACCACTGAACTTCTCTGGATTTTAGTTTTCTCATCTGTCAAATGAGAAGTGTATATACTGGACATACCAAGACAGAAAGTTCCCATAAATACCCAAAAAATTATAGCAACACTTTTTGTGGTAGCAAATAATTGGAAACCATGTGGGTTTCCATCAACTGCGTAATGGATGGACAAACTGTAATAATATGAATACAATGGGTGTTACCGTACCTTAAGAAACAATGAATATGAATTCAAAGAAACATGTAAAAACTGATATATAAATAGAACCACGGAAATAATATGTAACAAAAATGCAAATAAAAACAATAAAACAAAACTAAACA